>NW_026909610.1:329333-658666 GCF_033115175.1 Lepus europaeus | reverse complement strand
GTGTGGAATTCGGATGCAATGGACCAAGAAAATCACAGTAAAAATGGTTTTGGAGAAAAGCAAAGTCTTTTCGTTAGGCAAGTGCATAAAATGTCATCGATACAAACAGAAATATCATGTTTGTTTACCACAGTTCCTCTAACCTTCTCAATAGAAAATATGAATGTGTAAAGCTGATCTCTCCATGTGGAACCAATTAGTGTTTCCACATTCAAAATAAAATGTTACCTGAAAAAAAACATTCAAAACAATGAAGTCCGTGGATAATATCAGGAATAAACAAACCCAGAGGCTGTAGCAATATGTGGGATTGAGTAAGCCAAAACACAACTGGATATTTCTGGTTTCATCCTGTCATATCCGGACAAACGGGTGTGGAATTCGTATGCAATGGACCGAGAAAATGACAGTAAAAATGGTTTTGAAGAAAAGCAAAATCTTTTCGTTAGGCAAGTGCATAAAATGTCATCGACTCAACGAGAAATATCAGGTTTGTTTGCCTCTGTTCATCTAGCTTTCTCCCTAGAAATTACGAATACCTAGAGCTGGTGTCACCATGTGGAACCAATTAGTGATTCCAAACAAAAATTCAATGTTCCCTGATAAAAAACATTCAAATCAATAAAGTCCGTGGATTATATCAGGAATACACAAACACAAAGTATGTTGCAATATCTTTGATTGAGTTAGTCAAAACAAAACCGAATATTTCCGTTGTCATCCAGTCATATCCAGAAAAACTGGTGTGGAATTCGTATGCAGTTGACCGAGAAAATCACAATAAAAATGGTTTTTGAGAAAAGCAGAGTATTTTCGTTAGGGTAGTGCAAAAAATGTCATCTATACATACAGAAATATCATGTATGTTTGCCGCAGTTCCTCTAGCTTTCTCCCTAGAAAATACGAATGTGTAGAGCTGGGGTGTCTCCATGTGGAACCAATTACTGTATCCAAGCTCAAAATAAAATGTTACCTGATAAAAAACATTAGAAACAATAAAGTCCATTGATAATATCCAGTAAACACAAACACAGAGGCTGTAGCAATATCTGGGATTGAGTTAGCCAAAACACAACCGGATATTTCCAGTTTCATCTAGTCATATCTGGACAAACTGGTGTGGAATTCGTTTGCAATCAACTGAGGAAATCACAGTAAAAATGGTTTTGGAGAAAAGCAAAATCTTTTCGTTAGGCAAGTGCATAAAATGTCATCTATAGAAACAGGAATATCATGTTTGTTTGCCACAGTTCCTCTAGCTTTCTCCGTAGAAAATACGAATGTGTAGAGCTGGTGTTCCCATGAGGAATGAATTAGTGTTTCTACAGTACAAAATTAAATGCTCCCTGATAAAAACATTCAAAACAATAAAGTCCGTGGATAATATCCAGAAAACACAAACACAGAGGCTTTCACAATATTTCGGATTGAGTTAGTCAAAACACAACCGGATATTTCTGTATTCATCCACTCATATCCGGACAAACTGGTGTAGAATTCAGATGCAATGGACCGAGAAAATCACAGTAAAAATGGTTTTGCAGAAAAGCAAAGTCTTTTCGCTAGGCAAGTGCATAAAATGTCATCTATACAAACAGAAATGTCATGTTTGTTTGCCGCAGTTCCTCTAGTTTTCTCCTTAGAAAATACGAATGTGTAGAGCTGGTGTCCCCTTGATGAACCAATTACTGTTTCAATGGTACAAAATTAAATGATCCTTGATAAAAACATTCAAAACAATAAAGTCCATTGATAATATCCAAAAAACACAAACAGTGTGTCTTTCACAATATTTCGGATTGAGTTAGACAAAACACAACCGGATATTTCTGGTTTCATCCAGTCACATCCGGACAAAGTGGTGTGGAATTCGTATGCAATGGACCAAGAAAATCACAGTACAAATGGTTTTGGAGAAAAGCAAAGTCTTTTCGTTAGGCAAATGCATAAAATATCTTTGATACAAACAGAAATATCATGTTTGTTTGTCGCAGTTTCTCTAGTTTTCTCCCTAGAAAATACGAATGTGTAGAGCTGGTGTCTCCATGTGCAACCAAGTAGTGATTCCAAGCACTAAATTAAATGCTCCCTGATAAAAAACATTCAAAACAATAAAGTCCGTGGATAATATCAGGAATAAACAAACACAGAGGCTTTCACAATATTTCAGATTGAGTTAGCCAAAACACAACCGGATATGACTGGTTTCTTCCAGTCATATCCGGACATACTGGTGTGGAGTTCGTATGCAATGGGCTGAGAAAATCAGACTAAAAATGGTTTTGGAGAAAAGCAAGGCCTTTTCCTTATGCAAGTGCATAAAATATCATCGATACAAACAGAAATATCATGTTTGTTTGCCGCAGTTCCTCTAGCTTTCTCCCTAGAAAATATGAATGTGTAGAGCTGGTGTCTCCATGTGGAACCAATTAGTGATTCCAACCAAAAATTAAATGTTCCCTGATAAAAACATTCAAAACAATAAAGTCCGTGGATCATATCTGGAATACAAAAACACAAAGGATATTGCAATATCTTTGATTGAGTTACCCAAAGGATACTGGATATTTCCAGTGTTATCCAATCATATCCGGACAAACTGCTGCGGAATTCGTATGCAGTTGACCGAGAAAATCACAGTAAAAATGGTTTTGGAGAAAAGCAAAGTCTTTTCGTTAGGGGAGTGCATAAAATGTCATCTATACATACAGAAATATCATGTATGTTTGCCGCAGTTCCTCTAGCTTTCTCCCTAGAAAATACGAAAGTGTAGAGCTGGTGTCTCCATGTGGAACCAATTAGTGTTTCAACGGTACAAAATTAAATGTTCCCTGATAAAAACTTTCAAAACTATAAAGTCCGTGGATAATATCCAGAAAACACAAACACAGAGGCTTTCACAATATTTCAGATTGAGTTAGCCAAAACACAACCGGATATTTCTGGTTTCATCCAGTCATATCCGGACAAAGTGGTGTAGAATTCGTATGCAATGGGCTGAGAAAATCAGAGTAAAAATGGTTTTGGAGAAAAGCAAAGTCTTTTCGTTAGGCATGTGCATAAAATGTCATCGATAGAAACAGAAATATCATGTTTGTTTGCCACATTTCCTCTAGCTTTTTCTCTAGAAAATACGAATGTGTAGAGCTGGTGTCTCCATTTGGAACCACTTAGTGATTCCAAGCACAAATTAAATGTTCCCTGATAAAAACATTCAAAACAGTAAAGTCTGTGGATAATATCAGGAATACAGAAACACAGAGGCTGTAGCAAAATCTGGGATTGAGTTAGCCAAAACAAAATAGGATATTTCCCGTTTCATCCAGTCATATCTGGACAAACTGGTGTGGAATTCATATGCAATACACAGAGAAAATAACAGTAAGAATGGTTTTGGAGAATAGCAAAGTCATTTCAGTAGGCAAGTGCATAAAATGTCATCGATACAAACAGAAATATCAGGTTTGTTTCCCGCAGTTCCTCTAGCTTTCTCCCTAGAAAATATGAATGTGTAGAGCTGGTGTCTCCATTTGGAACCACTTAGTGATTCCAAGCACAAATTAAATGTTCCCTGATAAAAACATTCAAAACAATAAAGCCCGTGGATAATATCCAGAAAACACAAACATAGAGGCTTTCAAAATATTTTGGATTGAGTTAGCCAAAACACAACTGGATATTTGTGGTTTCATCCAGTCATATCCCGACAAAGTTCTTTGGAATTCGTAAGCAATGGGCTGAGAAAATCTGAGTAAAAATGGTTTTAGAGAAAAGCAAAGTGTTTTCGTTTGGCATGTGCATAAAATGTCATCGATACAAACAGAAATATCATGTTTGTTTGCCGCAGTTCCTCTAGCTTTCTCCCTAGAAAATACAAATGTGTAGAGCTGGTGTTCCCATGATGAATGAATTAGTGTTTCTACAGTACAAAATTAAATGCTCCCTGATAAAAACATTCAAAACAATAAAGTCTGTGGATAATATCCAGAAAACACAACCACAGAGGCTTTCAGAATATTTCAGATTGAGTTAGCCAAAACACAACCGGATATTTATGGTTTCATCCAGTAATATCTGGAAAAAGTCGTTTGGAATTCGGACGCAATGGACCGAGAAAATCAAAGTAAAAATGGTTTTGGAGAAAAGCAGTCTTTTCGTTAGGCAAGTGCATAAAATGTCATCTATACAAACAGAAATATCATGTTTGTTTGCCACAGTTCCTGTAGCTTTCTCCCTAGAAAATACGGATATGTAGAGATGGTGTCCCCATGATGAACCAGTTAGTGTTTCAACGGTGCAAAATTTTATGTTCCTTGATAAAAACATTCAAAACAATAAAGTCCGTGGATTATATCAGGAATACACAAACACAGAGGCTTTCACAATATTTCGGAGTGAGTTAGCCAAAACACAACCGGATATTTCTGGTGTCATCCAGTCATATCCTGGCAAAGTGGTGTGGAATTCGTATGCAATGAAGCAAAAAATTCATAGTAAAAAAGGCTTTTGCAGAAAAGCAAAGTCTTTTGCTAGACAAGTGCATAAAATGTCATCTATACAAACAGAAATATCATGTTTGTTTGCCGCAGTTCCTCTAGCTTTCTCCCAATAAAATAGGAATGTGTAGAGCTGGTGTCCCCATGATGAACCAATTAGTGTTGCAACGGTACAAAATTAAATGTTCCCTGATAAAAACATTCGAAACAATAAAGTCCGTCGATAATATCCAGAAAACACAAACACAGAGGCTGTAGCAATATTTCGGATTGAGTTAGCCAAAACATAACCGGATATTTCTGGTTTCATCCAGTCATATCCGGACAAACTGGTGTGGAATTGGTATGAAATGGGTTGAGGAAATCACAGTAAAAATGGTGATGGAGAAAAGCAAAGTCTTTACATTAGGCAAGTGCATAAAATGTCATCTATACAAACAGAAATATCATGTTTGTTTGCTGCAGTTCCTCTAGCTTTCTCCCCAGAAAATACGAATACGTAGAGCTGGTGTCTCCCTGTGGAACTAGCTGCTGTATCCAAACTCAAAATAAAATGTTCCCCGATAAAAAACATTCCCAAAAATAAAGTCTGTGAATAATATCCAGAAAATACAAACACAGAGGCTGTAGCAATATTTGGGATTGAGTTAGCCAAAAAAAATCCAGTGATTTCTGGTTTCATCCAGTCATGTCCGGACAAACTGGTGTGGAATTCGGATGCAATGGACCAAGAAAATCACAGTAAAAATGGTTTTGGAGAAAAGCAAAGTCTTTTCGTTAGGCAAGTGCATAAAATGTCATCGATACAAACAGAAATATCATGTTTGTTTACCACAGTTCCTCTAACCTTCTCAATAGAAAATATGAATGTGTAAAGCTGATCTCTCCATGTGGAACCAATTAGTGTTTCCACATTCAAAATAAAATGTTACCTGAAAAAAAACATTCAAAACAATGAAGTCCGTGGATAATATCAGGAATAAACAAACCCAGAGGCTGTAGCAATATGTGGGATTGAGTAAGCCAAAACACAACCGGATATTTCTGGTTTCATCCTGTCATATCCGGACAAACGGGTGTGGAATTCGTATGCAATGGACCGAGAAAATGACAGTAAAAATGGTTTTGAAGAAAAGCAAAATCTTTTCGTTAGGCAAGTGCATAAAATGTCATCGACTCAACGAGAAATATCAGGTTTGTTTGCCTCTGTTCATCTAGCTTTCTCCCTAGAAATTACGAATACCTAGAGCTGGTGTCACCATGTGGAACCAATTAGTGATTCCAAACAAAAATTCAATGTTCCCTGATAAAAAACATTCAAATCAATAAAGTCCGTGGATTATATCAGGAATACACAAACACAAAGTATGTTGCAATATCTTTGATTGAGTTAGTCAAAACAAAACCGAATATTTCCGTTGTCATCCAGTCATATCCAGAAAAACTGGTGTGGAATTCGTATGCAGTTGACCGAGAAAATCACAATAAAAATGGTTTTTGAGAAAAGCAGAGTATTTTCGTTAGGGTAGTGCAAAAAATGTCATCTATACATACAGAAATATCATGTATGTTTGCCGCAGTTCCTCTAGCTTTCTCCCTAGAAAATACGAATGTGTAGAGCTGGGGTGTCTCCATGTGGAACCAATTACTGTATCCAAGCTCAAAATAAAATGTTACCTGATAAAAAACATTAGAAACAATAAAGTCCATTGATAATATCCAGTAAACACAAACACAGAGGCTGTAGCAATATGTGGGATTGAGTTAGCCAAAACACAACCGGATATTTCCAGTTTCATCTAGTCATATCTGGACAAACTGGTGTGGAATTCGTTTGCAATCAACTGAGGAAATCACAGTAAAAATGGTTTTGGAGAAAAGCAAAATCTTTTCGTTAGGCAAGTGCATAAAATGTCATCTATAGAAACAGGAATATCATGTTTGTTTGCCGCAGTTCCTCTAGCTTTCTCCGTAGAAAATACGAATGTGTAGAGCTGGTGTTCCCATGAGGAATGAATTAGTGTTTCTACAGTACAAAATTAAATGCTCCCTGATAAAAACATTCAAAACAATAAAGTCCGTGGATAATATCCAGAAAACACAAACACAGAGGCTTTCACAATATTTCGGATTGAGTTAGTCAAAACACAACCGGATATTTCTGTATTCATCCACTCATATCCGGACAAACTGGTGTAGAATTCAGATGCAATGGACCGAGAAAATCACAGTAAAAATGGTTTTGCAGAAAAGCAAAGTCTTTTCGCTAGGCAAGTGCATAAAATGTCATCTATACAAACAGAAATGTCATGTTCGTTTGCCGCAGTTCCTCTAGTTTTCTCCCTAGAAAATACGAATGTGTAGAGCTGGTGTCCCCATGATGAACCAATTAGTGTTTCAATGGTACAAAATTAAATGATCCTTGATAAAAACATTCAAAACAATAAAGTCCATTGATAATATCCAAAAAACACAAACAGTGTGTCTTTCACAATATTTCGGATTGAGTTAGACAAAACACAACCGGATATTTCTGGTTTCATCCAGTCACATCCGGACAAAGTGGTGTGGAATTCATATGCAATGGACCAAGAAAATCACAGTACAAATGGTTTTGGAGAAAAGCAAAGTCTTTTCGTTAGGCAAATGCATAAAATATCTTTGATACAAACAGAAATATCATGTTTGTTTGTCGCAGTTTCTCTAGTTTTCTCCCTAGAAAATACGAATGTGTAGAGCTGGTGTCTCCATGTGCAACCAAGTAGTGATTCCAAGCACTAAATTAAATGCTCCCTGATAAAAAACATTCAAAACAATAAAGTCCGTGGATAATATCAGGAATAAACAAACACAGAGGCTTTCACAATATTTCAGATTGAGTTAGCCAAAACACAACCGGATATGACTGGTTTCTTCCAGTCATATCCAGACATACTGGTGTGGAGTTCGTATGCAATGGGCTGAGAAAATCAGACTAAAAATGGTTTTGGAGAAAAGCAAGGCCTTTTCCTTATGCAAGTGCATAAAATATCATCGATACAAACAGAAATATCATGTTTGTTTGCCGCAGTTCCTCTAGCTTTCTCCCTAGAAAATATGAATGTGTAGAGCTGGTGTCTCCATGTGGAACCAATTAGTGATTCCAACCAAAAATTAAATGTTCCCTGATAAAAACATTCAAAACAATAAAGTCCGTGGATCATATCTGGAATACAAAAACACAAAGGATATTGCAATATCTTTGATTGAGTTACCCAAAGGATACTGGATATTTCCGGTGTTATCCAGTCATATCCGGACAAACTGCTGCGGAATTCGTATGCAGTTGACCGAGAAAATCACAGTAAAAATGGTTTTGGAGAAAAGCAAAGTCTTTTCGTTAGGGGAGTGCATAAAATGTCATCTCTACATACAGAAATATCATGTATGTTTGCCGCAGTTCCTCTAGCTTTCTCCCTAGAAAATACGAAAGTGTAGAGCTGGTGTCTCCATGTGGAACCAATTAGTGTTTCAACGGTACAAAATTAAATGTTCCCTGATAAAAACTTTCAAAACTATAAAGTCCGTGGATAATATCCAGAAAACACAAACACAGAGGCTTTCACAATATTTCAGATTGAGTTAGCCAAAACACAACCGGATATTTCTGGTTTCATCCAGTCATATCCGGACAAAGTGGTGTAGAATTCGTATGCAATGGGCTGAGAAAATCAGAGTAAAAATGGTTTTGGAGAAAAGCAAAGTCTTTTCGTTAGGCATGTGCATAAAATGTCATCGATAGAAACAGAAATATCATGTTTGTTTGCCACATTTCCTCTAGCTTTTTCTCTAGAAAATACGAATGTGTAGAGCTGGTGTCTCCATTTGGAACCACTTAGTGATTCCAAGCACAAATTAAATGTTCCCTGATAAAAACATTCAAAACAGTAAAGTCTGTGGATAATATCAGGAATACAGAAACACAGAGGCTGTAGCAAAATCTGGGATTGAGTTAGCCAAAACAAAATAGGATATTTCCCGTTTCATTCAGTCATATCTGGACAAACTGGTGTGGAATTCGTATGCAATACACAGAGAAAATAACAGTAAGAATGGTTTTGGAGAATAGCAAAGTCATTTCAGTAGGCAAGTGCATAAAATGTCATCGATACAAACAGAAATATCAGGTTTGTTTCCCGCAGTTCCTCTAGCTTTCTCCCTAGAAAATATGAATGTGTAGAGCTGGTGTCTCCATTTGGAACCACTTAGTGATTCCAAGCACAAATTAAATGTTCCCTGATAAAAACATTCAAAACAATAAAGTCCGTGGATAATATCCAGAAAACACAAACATAGAGGCTTTCAAAATATTTTGGATTGAGTTAGCCAAAACACAACTGGATATTTGTGGTTTCATCCAGTCATATCCCGACAAAGTTCTTTGGAATTCGTAAGCAATGGGCTGAGAAAATCTGAGTAAAAATGGTTTTAGAGAAAAGCAAAGTGTTTTCGTTTGGCATGTGCATAAAATGTCATCGATACAAACAGAAATATCATGTTTGTTTGCCGCAGTTCCTCTAGCTTTCTCCCTAGAAAATACAAATGTGTAGAGCTGGTGTTCCCATGATGAATGAATTAGTGTTTCTACAGTACAAAATTAAATGCTCCCTGATAAAAACATTCAAAACAATAAAGTCTGTGGATAATATCCAGAAAACACAACCACAGAGGCTTTCAGAATATTTCAGATTGAGTTAGCCAAAACACAACCGGATATTTATGGTTTCATCCAGTAATATCTGGAAAAAGTCTTTTGGAATTCGGATGCAATGGACCGAGAAAATCAAAGTAAAAATGGTTTTGGAGAAAAGCAGTCTTTTCGTTAGGCAAGTGCATAAAATGTCATCTATACAAACAGAAATATCATGTTTGTTTGCCACAGTTCCTGTAGCTTTCTCCCTAGAAAATACGGATATGTAGAGATGGTGTCCCCATGATGAACCAGTTAGTGTTTCAACGGTGCAAAATTTTATGTTCCTTGATAAAAACATTCAAAACAATAAAGTCCGTGGATTATATCAGGAATACACAAACACAGAGGCTTTCACAATATTTCGGAGTGAGTTAGCCAAAACACAACCGGATATTTCTGGTGTCATCCAGTCATATCCTGGCAAAGTGGTGTGGAATTCGTATGCAATGAAGCAAAAAATTCATAGTAAAAAAGGCTTTTGCAGAAAAGCAAAGTCTTTTGCTAGACAAGTGCATAAAATGTCATCTATACAAACAGAAATATCATGTTTGTTTGCCGCAGTTCCTCTAGCTTTCTCCCAATAAAATAGGAATGTGTAGAGCTGGTGTCCCCATGATGAACCAATTAGTGTTGCAACGGTACAAAATTAAATGTTCCCTGATAAAAACATTCGAAACAATAAAGTCCGTCGATAATATCCAGAAAACACAAACACAGAGGCTGTAGCAATATTTCGGATTGAGTTAGCCAAAACATAACCGGATATTTCTGGTTTCATCCAGTCATATCCGGACAAACTGGTGTGGAATTGGTATGAAATGGGTTGAGGAAATCACAGTAAAAATGGTGATGGAGAAAAGCAAAGTCTTTACATTAGGCAAGTGCATAAAATGTCATCTATACAAACAGAAATATCATGTTTGTTTGCTGCAGTTCCTCTAGCTTTCTCCCCAGAAAATACGAATACGTAGAGCTGGTGTCTCCCTGTGGAACTAGCTGCTGTATCCAAACTCAAAATAAAATGTTCCCCGATAAAAAACATTCCCAAAAATAAAGTCTGTGAATAATATCCAGAAAATACAAACACAGAGGCTGTAGCAATATTTGGGATTGAGTTAGCCAAAAAAAATCCAGTGATTTCTGGTTTCATCCAGTCATGTCCGGACAAACTGGTGTGGAATTCGGATGCAATGGACCAAGAAAATCACAGTAAAAATGGTTTTGGAGAAAAGCAAAGTCTTTTCGTTAGGCAAGTGCATAAAATGTCATCGATACAAACAGAAATATCATGTTTGTTTACCACAGTTCCTCTAACCTTCTCAATAGAAAATATGAATGTGTAAAGCTGATCTCTCCATGTGGAACCAATTAGTGTTTCCACATTCAAAATAAAATGTTACCTGAAAAAAAAACATTCAAAACAATGAAGTCCGTGGATAATATCAGGAATAAACAAACCCAGAGGCTGTAGCAATATGTGGGATTGAGTAAGCCAAAACACAACCGGATATTTCTGGTTTCATCCTGTCATATCCGGACAAACGGGTGTGGAATTCGTATGCAATGGACCGAGAAAATGACAGTAAAAATGGTTTTGAAGAAAAGCAAAATCTTTTCGTTAGGCAAGTGCATAAAATGTCATCGACTCAACGAGAAATATCAGGTTTGTTTGCCTCTGTTCATCTAGCTTTCTCCCTAGAAATTACGAATACCTAGAGCTGGTGTCTCCATGTGGAACCAATTAGTGATTCCAAACAAAAATTCAATGTTCCCTGATAAAAAACATTCAAATCAATAAAGTCTGTGGATTATATCAGGAATACACAAACACAAAGTATGTTGCAATATCTTTGATTGAGTTAGTCAAAACAAAACCGAATATTTCCGTTGTCATCCAGTCATATCCAGAAAAACTGGTGTGGAATTCGTATGCAGTTGACCGAGAAAATCACAATAAAAATGGTTTTTGAGAAAAGCAGAGTATTTTCGTTAGGGTAGTGCAAAAAATGTCATCTATACATACAGAAATATCATGTATGTTTGCCGCAGTTCCTCTAGCTTTCTCCCTAGAAAATACGAATGTGTAGAGCTGGGGTGTCTCCATGTGGAACCAATTACTGTATCCAAGCTCAAAATAAAATGTTACCTGATAAAAAACATTAGAAACAATAAAGTCCATTGATAATATCCAGTAAACACAAACACAGAGGCTGTAGCAATATCTGGGATTGAGTTAGCCAAAACACAACCGGATATTTCCAGTTTCATCTAGTCATATCTGGACAAACTGGTGTGGAATTCGTTTGCAATCAACTGAGGAAATCACAGTAAAAATGGTTTTGGAGAAAAGCAAAATCTTTTCGTTAGGCAAGTGCATAAAATGTCATCTATAGAAACAGGAATATCATGTTTGTTTGCCGCAGTTCCTCTAGCTTTCTCCGTAGAAAATACGAATGTGTAGAGCTGGTGTTCCCATGAGGAATGAATTAGTGTTTCTACAGTACAAAATTAAATGCTCCCTGATAAAAACATTCAAAACAATAAAGTCCGTGGATAATATCCAGAAAACACAAACACAGAGGCTTTCACAATATTTCGGATTGAGTTAGTCAAAACACAACCGGATATTTCTGTATCCATCCACTCATATCCGGACAAACTGGTGTAGAATTCAGATGCAATGGACCGAGAAAATCACAGTAAAAATGGTTTTGCAGAAAAGCAAAGTCTTTTCCCTAGGCAAGTGCATAAAATGTCATCTATACAAACAGAAATGTCATGTTTGTTTGCCGCAGTTCCTCTAGTTTTCTCCCTAGAAAATACGAATGTGTAGAGCTGGTGTCCCCATGATGAACCAATTAGTGTTTCAATGGTACAAAATTAAATGATCCTTGATAAAAACATTCAAAACAATAAAGTCCATTGATAATATCCAAAAAACACAAACAGTGTGTCTTTCACAATATTTCGAATTGAGTTAGACAAAACACAACCGGATATTTCTGGTTTCATCCAGTCACATCCGGACAAAGTGGTGTGGAATTCGTATGCAATGGACCAAGAAAATCACAGTACAAATGGTTTTGGAGAAAAGCAAAGTCTTTTCGTTAGGCAAATGCATAAAATATCTTTGATACAAACAGAAATATCATGTTTGTTTGTCGCAGTTTCTCTAGTTTTCTCCCTAGAAAATACGAATGTGTAGAGCTGGTGTCTCCATGTGCAACCAAGTAGTGATTCCAAGCACTAAATTAAATGCTCCCTGATAAAAAACATTCAAAACAATAAAGTCCGTGGATAATATCAGGAATAAACAAACACAGAGGCTTTCACAATATTTCAGATTGAGTTAGCCAAAACACAACCGGATATGACTGGTTTCTTCCAGTCATATCCAGACATACTGGTGTGGAGTTCGTATGCAATGGGCTGAGAAAATCAGACTAAAAATGGTTTTGGAGAAAAGCAAGGCCTTTTCCTTATGCAAGTGCATAAAATATCATCGATACAAACAGAAATATCATGTTTGTTTGCCGCAGTTCCTCTAGCTTTCTCCCTAGAAAATATGAATGTGTAGAGCTGGTGTCTCCATGTGGAACCAATTAGTGATTCCAACCAAAAATTAAATGTTCCCTGATAAAAACATTCAAAACAATAAAGTCCGTGGATCATATCTGGAATACAAAAACACAAAGGATATTGCAATATCTTTGATTGAGTTACCCAAAGGATACTGGATATTTCCGGTGTTATCCAGTCATATCCGGACAAACTGCTGCGGAATTCGTATGCAGTTGACCGAGAAAATCACAGTAAAAATGGTTTTGGAGAAAAGCAAAGTCTTTTCGTTAGGGGAGTGCATAAAATGTCATCTATACATACAGAAATATCATGTATGTTTGCCGCAGTTCCTCTAGCTTTCTCCCTAGAAAATACGAAAGTGTAGAGCTGGTGTCTCCATGTGGAACCAATTAGTGTTTCAACGGTACAAAATTAAATGTTCCCTGATAAAAACTTTCAAAACTATAAAGTCCGTGGATAATATCCAGAAAACACAAACACAGAGGCTTTCACAATATTTCAGATTGAGTTAGCCAAAACACAACCGGATATTTCTGGTTTCATCCAGTCATATCCGGACAAAGTGGTGTAGAATTCGTATGCAATGGGCTGAGAAAATCAGAGTAAAAATGGTTTTGGAGAAAAGCAAAGTCTTTTCGTTAGGCATGTGCATAAAATGTCATCGATAGAAACAGAAATATCATGTTTGTTTGCCACATTTCCTCTAGCTTTTTCTCTAGAAAATACGAATGTGTAGAGCTGGTGTCTCCATTTGGAACCACTTAGTGATTCCAAGCACAAATTAAATGTTCCCTGATAAAAACATTCAAAACAGTAAAGTCTGTGGATAATATCAGGAATACAGAAACACAGAGGCTGTAGCAAAATCTGGGATTGAGTTAGCCAAAACAAAATAGGATATTTCCCGTTTCATCCAGTCATATCTGGACAAACTGGTGTGGAATTCGTATGCAATACACAGAGAAAATAACAGTAAGAATGGTTTTGGAGAATAGCAAAGTCATTTCAGTAGGCAAGTGCATAAAATGTCATCGATACAAACAGAAATATCAGGTTTGTTTCCCGCAGTTCCTCTAGCTTTCTCCCTAGAAAATATGAATGTGTAGAGCTGGTGTCTCCATTTGGAACCACTTAGTGATTCCAAGCACAAATTAAATGTTCCCTGATAAAAACATTCAAAACAATAAAGTCCGTGGATAATATCCAGAAAACACAAACATAGAGGCTTTCAAAATATTTTGGATTGAGTTAGCCAAAACACAACTGGATATTTGTGGTTTCATCCAGTCATATCCCGACAAAGTTCTTTGGAATTCGTAAGCAATGGGCTGAGAAAATCTGAGTAAAAATGGTTTTAGAGAAAAGCAAAGTGTTTTCGTTTGGCATGTGCATAAAATGTCATCGATACAAACAGAAATATCATGTTTGTTTGCCGCAGTTCCTCTAGCTTTCTCCCTAGAAAATACAAATGTGTAGAGCTGGTGTTCCCATGATGAATGAATTAGTGTTTCTACAGTACAAAATTAAATGCTCCCTGATAAAAACATTCAAAACAATAAAGTCTGTGGATAATATCCAGAAAACACAACCACAGAGGCTTTCAGAATATTTCAGATTGAGTTAGCCAAAACACAACCGGATATTTATGGTTTCATCCAGTAATATCTGGAAAAAGTCGTTTGGAATTCGGATGCAATGGACCGAGAAAATCAAAGTAAAAATGGTTTGGAGAAAAGCAGTCTTTTCGTTAGGCAAGTGCATAAAATGTCATCTATACAAACAGAAATATCATGTTTGTTTGCCACAGTTCCTGTAGCTTTCTCCCTAGAAAATACGGATATGTAGAGATGGTGTCCCCATGATGAACCAGTTAGTGTTTCAACGGTGCAAAATTTTATGTTCCTTGATAAAAACATTCAAAACAATAAAGTCCGTGGATTATATCAGGAATACACAAACACAGAGGCTTTCACAATATTTCGGAGTGAGTTAGCCAAAACACAACCGGATATTTCTGGTGTCATCCAGTCATATCCTGGCAAAGTGGTGTGGAATTCGTATGCAATGAAGCAAAAAATTCATAGTAAAAAAGGCTTTTGCAGAAAAGCAAAGTCTTTTGCTAGACAAGTGCATAAAATGTCATCTATACAAACAGAAATATCATGTTTGTTTGCCGCAGTTCCTCTAGCTTTCTCCCAATAAAATAGGAATGTGTAGAGCTGGTGTCCCCATGATGAACCAATTAGTGTTGCAACGGTACAAAATTAAATGTTCCCTGATAAAAACATTCGAAACAATAAAGTCCGTCGATAATATCCAGAAAACACAAACACAGAGGCTGTAGCAATATTTCGGATTGAGTTAGCAAAACATAACCGGATATTTCTGGTTTCATCCAGTCATATCCGGACAAACTGGTGTGGAATTGGTATGAAATGGGTTGAGGAAATCACAGTAAAAATGGTGATGGAGAAAAGCAAAGTCTTTACATTAGGCAAGTGCATAAAATGTCATCTATACAAACAGAAATATCATGTTTGTTTGCTGCAGTTCCTCTAGCTTTCTCCCCAGAAAATACGAATACGTAGAGCTGGTGTCTCCCTGTGGAACTAGCTGCTGTATCCAAACTCAAAATAAAATGTTCCCCGATAAAAAACATTCCCAAAAATAAAGTCTGTGAATAATATCCAGAAAATACAAACACAGAGGCTGTAGCAATATTTGGGATTGAGTTAGCCAAAAAAAATCCAGTGATTTCTGGTTTCATCCAGTCATGTCCGGACAAACTGGTGTGGAATTCGGATGCAATGGACCAAGAAAATCACAGTAAAAATGGTTTTGGAGAAAAGCAAAGTCTTTTCGTTAGGCAAGTGCATAAAATGTCATCGATACAAACAGAAATATCATGTTTGTTTACCACAGTTCCTCTAACCTTCTCAATAGAAAATATGAATGTGTAAAGCTGATCTCTCCATGTGGAACCAATTAGTGTTTCCACATTCAAAATAAAATGTTACCTGAAAAAAAACATTCAAAACAATGAAGTCCGTGGATAATATCAGGAATAAACAAACCCAGAGGCTGTAGCAATATGTGGGATTGAGTAAGCCAAAACACAACCGGATATTTCTGGTTTCATCCTGTCATATCCGGACAAACGGGTGTGGAATTCGTATGCAATGGACCGAGAAAATGACAGTAAAAATGGTTTTGAAGAAAAGCAAAATCTTTTCGTTAGGCAAGTGCATAAAATGTCATCGACTCAACGAGAAATATCAGGTTTGTTTGCCTCTGTTCATCTAGCTTTCTCCCTAGAAATTACGAATACCTAGAGCTGGTGTCACCATGTGGAACCAATTAGTGATTCCAAACAAAAATTCAATGTTCCCTGATAAAAAACATTCAAATCAATAAAGTCCGTGGATTATATCAGGAATACACAAACACAAAGTATGTTGCAATATCTTTGATTGAGTTAGTCAAAACAAAACCGAATATTTCCGTTGTCATCCAGTCATATCCAGAAAAACTGGTGTGGAATTCGTATGCAGTTGACCGAGAAAATCACAATAAAAATGGTTTTTGAGAAAAGCAGAGTATTTTCGTTAGGGTAGTGCAAAAAATGTCATCTATACATACAGAAATATCATGTATGTTTGCCGCAGTTCCTCTAGCTTTCTCCCTAGAAAATACGAATGTGTAGAGCTGGGGTGTCTCCATGTGGAACTAATTACTGTATCCAAGCTCAAAATAAAATGTTACCTGATAAAAAACATTAGAAACAATAAAGTCCATTGATAATATCCAGTAAACACAAACACAGAGGCTGTAGCAATATGTGGGATTGAGTTAGCCAAAACACAACCGGATATTTCCAGTTTCATCTAGTCATATCTGGACAAACTGGTGTGGAATTCGTTTGCAATCAACTGAGGAAATCACAGTAAAAATGGTTTTGGAGAAAAGCAAAATCTTTTCGTTAGGCAAGTGCATAAAATGTCATCTATAGAAACAGGAATATCATGTTTGTTTGCCGCAGTTCCTCTAGCTTTCTCCGTAGAAAATACGAATGTGTAGAGCTGGTGTTCCCATGAGGAATGAATTAGTGTTTCTACAGTACAAAATTAAATGCTCCCTGATAAAAACATTCAAAACAATAAAGTCCGTGGATAATATCCAGAAAACACAAACACAGAGGCTTTCACAATATTTCGGATTGAGTTAGTCAAAACACAACCGGATATTTCTGTATCCATCCACTCATATCCGGACAAACTGGTGTAGAATTCAGATGCAATGGACCGAGAAAATCACAGTAAAAATGGTTTTGCAGAAAAGCAAAGTCTTTTCCCTAGGCAAGTGCATAAAATGTCATCTATACAAACAGAAATGTCATGTTTGTTTGCCGCAGTTCCTCTAGTTTTCTCCCTAGAAAATACGAATGTGTAGAGCTGGTGTCCCCATGATGAACCAATTAGTGTTTCAATGGTACAAAATTAAATGATCCTTGATAAAAACATTCAAAACAATAAAGTCCATTGATAATATCCAAAAAACACAAACAGTGTGTCTTTCACAATATTTCGGATTGAGTTAGACAAAACACAACCGGATATTTCTGGTTTCATCCAGTCACATCCGGACAAAGTGGTGTGGAATCCGTATGCAATGGACCAAGAAAATCACAGTACAAATGGTTTTGGAGAAAAGCAAAGTCTTTTCGTTAGGCAAATGCATAAAATATCTTTGATGCAAACAGAAATATCATGTTTGTTTGTCGCAGTTTCTCTAGTTTTCTCCCTAGAAAATACGAATGTGTAGAGCTGGTGTCTCCATGTGCAACCAAGTAGTGATTCCAAGCACTAAATTAAATGCTCCCTGATAAAAAACATTCAAAACAATAAAGTCCGTGGATAATATCAGGAATAAACAAACACAGAGGCTTTCACAATATTTCAGATTGAGTTAGCCAAAACACAACCGGATATGACTGGTTTCTTCCAGTCATATCCAGACATACTGGTGTGGAGTTCGTATGCAATGGGCTGAGAAAATCAGACTAAAAATGGTTTTGGAGAAAAGCAAGGCCTTTTCCTTATGCAAGTGCATAAAATATCATCGATACAAACAGAAATATCATGTTTGTTTGCCGCAGTTCCTCTAGCTTTCTCCCTAGAAAATATGAATGTGTAGAGCTGGTGTCTCCATGTGGAACCAATTAGTGATTCCAACCAAAAATTAAATGTTCCCTGATAAAAACATTCAAAACAATAAAGTCCGTGGATCATATCTGGAATACAAAAACACAAAGGATATTGCAATATCTTTGATTGAGTTACCCAAAGGATACTGGATATTTCCGGTGTTATCCAGTCATATCCGGACAAACTGCTGCGGAATTCGTATGCAGTTGACCGAGAAAATCACAGTAAAAATGGTTTTGGAGAAAAGCAAAGTCTTTTCGTTAGGGGAGTGCATAAAATGTCATCTATACATACAGAAATATCATGTATGTTTGCCGCAGTTCCTCTAGCTTTCTCCCTAGAAAATACGAAAGTGTAGAGCTGGTGTCTCCATGTGGAACCAATTAGTGTTTCAACGGTACAAAATTAAATGTTCCCTGATAAAAACTTTCAAAACTATAAAGTCCGTGGATAATATCCAGAAAACACAAACACAGAGACTTTCACAATATTTCAGATTGAGTTAGCCAAAACACAACCGGATATTTCTGGTTTCATCCAGTCATATCCGGACAAAGTGGTGTAGAATTCGTATGCAATGGGCTGAGAAAATCAGAGTAAAAATGGTTTTGGAGAAAAGCAAAGTCTTTTCGTTAGGCATGTGCATAAAATGTCATCGATAGAAACAGAAATATCATGTTTGTTTGCCACATTTCCTCTAGCTTTTTCTCTAGAAAATACGAATGTGTAGAGCTGGTGTCTCCATTTGGAACCACTTAGTGATTCCAAGCACAAATTAAATGTTCCCTGATAAAAACATTCAAAACAGTAAAGTCTGTGGATAATATCAGGAATACAGAAACACAGAGGCTGTAGCAAAATCTGGGATTGAGTTAGCCAAAACAAAATAGGATATTTCCCGTTTCATCCAGTCATATCTGGACAAACTGGTGTGGAATTCGTATGCAATACACAGAGAAAATAACAGTAAGAATGGTTTTGGAGAATAGCAAAGTCATTTCAGTAGGCAAGTGCATAAAATGTCATCGATACAAACAGAAATATCAGGTTTGTTTCCCGCAGTTCCTCTAGCTTTCTCCCTAGAAAATATGAATGTGTAGAGCTGGTGTCTCCATTTGGAACCACTTAGTGATTCCAAGCACAAATTAAATGTTCCCTGATAAAAACATTCAAAACAATAAAGTCCGTGGATAATATCCAGAAAACACAAACATAGAGGCTTTCAAAATATTTTGGATTGAGTTAGCCAAAACACAACTGGATATTTGTGGTTTCATCCAGTCATATCCCGACAAAGTTCTTTGGAATTCGTAAGCAATGGGCTGAGAAAATCTGAGTAAAAATGGTTTTAGAGAAAAGCAAAGTGTTTTCGTTTGGCATGTGCATAAAATGTCATCGATACAAACAGAAATATCATGTTTGTTTGCCGCAGTTCCTCTAGCTTTCTCCCTAGAAAATACAAATGTGTAGAGCTGGTGTTCCCATGATGAATGAATTAGTGTTTCTACAGTACAAAATTAAATGCTCCCTGATAAAAACATTCAAAACAATAAAGTCTGTGGATAATATCCAGAAAACACAACCACAGAGGCTTTCAGAATATTTCAGATTGAGTTAGCCAAAACACAACCGGATATTTATGGTTTCATCCAGTAATATCTGGAAAAAGTCGTTTGGAATTCGGATGCAATGGACCGAGAAAATCAAAGTAAAAATGGTTTGGAGAAAAGCAGTCTTTTCGTTAGGCAAGTGCATAAAATGTCATCTATACAAACAGAAATATCATGTTTGTTTGCCACAGTTCCTGTAGCTTTCTCCCTAGAAAATACGGATATGTAGAGATGGTGTCCCCATGATGAACCAGTTAGTGTTTCAACGGTGCAAAATTTTATGTTCCTTGATAAAAACATTCAAAACAATAAAGTCCGTGGATTATATCAGGAATACACAAACACAGAGGCTTTCACAATATTTCGGAGTGAGTTAGCCAAAACACAACCGGATATTTCTGGTGTCATCCAGTCATATCCTGGCAAAGTGGTGTGGAATTCGTATGCAATGAAGCAAAAAATTCATAGTAAAAAAGGCTTTTGCAGAAAAGCAAAGTCTTTTGCTAGACAAGTGCATAAAATGTCATCTATACAAACAGAAATATCATGTTTGTTTGCCGCAGTTCCTCTAGCTTTCTCCCAATAAAATAGGAATGTGTAGAGCTGGTGTCCCCATGATGAACCAATTAGTGTTGCAACGGTACAAAATTAAATGTTCCCTGATAAAAACATTCGAAACAATAAAGTCCGTCGATAATATCCAGAAAACACAAACACAGAGGCTGTAGCAATATTTCGGATTGAGTTAGCCAAAACATAACCGGATATTTCTGGTTTCATCCAGTCATATCCGGACAAACTGGTGTGGAATTGGTATGAAATGGGTTGAGGAAATCACAGTAAAAATGGTGATGGAGAAAAGCAAAGTCTTTACATTAGGCAAGTGCATAAAATGTCATCTATACAAACAGAAATATCATGTTTGTTTGCTGCAGTTCCTCTAGCTTTCTCCCCAGAAAATACGAATACGTAGAGCTGGTGTCTCCCTGTGGAACTAGCTGCTGTATCCAAACTCAAAATAAAATGTTCCCCGATAAAAAACATTCCCAAAAATAAAGTCTGTGAATAATATCCAGAAAATACAAACACAGAGGCTGTAGCAATATTTGGGATTGAGTTAGCCAAAAAAAATCCAGTGATTTCTGGTTTCATCCAGTCATGTCCGGACAAACTGGTGTGGAATTCGGATGCAATGGACCAAGAAAATCACAGTAAAAATGGTTTTGGAGAAAAGCAAAGTCTTTTCGTTAGGCAAGTGCATAAAATGTCATCGATACAAACAGAAATATCATGTTTGTTTACCACAGTTCCTCTAACCTTCTCAATAGAAAATATGAATGTGTAAAGCTGATCTCTCCATGTGGAACCAATTAGTGTTTCCACATTCAAAATAAAATGTTACCTGAAAAAAAACATTCAAAACAATGAAGTCCGTGGATAATATCAGGAATAAACAAACCCAGAGGCTGTAGCAATATGTGGGATTGAGTAAGCCAAAACACAACCGGATATTTCTGGTTTCATCCTGTCATATCCGGACAAACGGGTGTGGAATTCGTATGCAATGGACCGAGAAAATGACAGTAAAAATGGTTTTGAAGAAAAGCAAAATCTTTTCGTTAGGCAAGTGCATAAAATGTCATCGACTCAACGAGAAATATCAGGTTTGTTTGCCTCTGTTCATCTAGCTTTCTCCCTAGAAATTACGAATACCTAGAGCTGGTGTCACCATGTGGAACCAATTAGTGATTCCAAACAAAAATTCAATGTTCCCTGATAAAAAACATTCAAATCAATAAAGTCCGTGGATTATATCAGGAATACACAAACACAAAGTATGTTGCAATATCTTTGATTGAGTTAGTCAAAACAAAACCGAATATTTCCGTTGTCATCCAGTCATATCCAGAAAAACTGGTGTGGAATTCGTATGCAGTTGACCGAGAAAATCACAATAAAAATGGTTTTTGAGAAAAGCAGAGTATTTTCGTTAGGGTAGTGCAAAAAATGTCATCTATACATACAGAAATATCATGTATGTTTGCCGCAGTTCCTCTAGCTTTCTCCCTAGAAAATACGAATGTGTAGAGCTGGGGTGTCTCCATGTGGAACCAATTACTGTATCCAAGCTCAAAATAAAATGTTACCTGATAAAAAACATTAGAAACAATAAAGTCCATTGATAATATCCAGTAAACACAAACACAGAGGCTGTAGCAATATGTGGGATTGAGTTAGCCAAAACACAACCGGATATTTCCAGTTTCATCTAGTCATATCTGGACAAACTGGTGTGGAATTCGTTTGCAATCAACTGAGGAAATCACAGTAAAAATGGTTTTGGAGAAAAACAAAATCTTTTCGTTAGGCAAGTGCATAAAATGTCATCTATAGAAACAGGAATATCATGTTTGTTTGCCGCAGTTCCTCTAGCTTTCTCCGTAGAAAATACGAATGTGTAGAGCTGGTGTTCCCATGAGGAATGAATTAGTGTTTCTACAGTACAAAATTAAATGCTCCCTGATAAAAACATTCAAAACAATAAAGTCCGTGGATAATATCCAGAAAACACAAACACAGAGGCTTTCACAATATTTCGGATTGAGTTAGTCAAAACACAACCGGATATTTCTGTATCCATCCACTCATATCCGGACAAACTGGTGTAGAATTCAGATGCAATGGACCGAGAAAATCACAGTAAAAATGGTTTTGCAGAAAAGCAAAGTCTTTTCCCTAGGCAAGTGCATAAAATGTCATCTATACAAACAGAAATGTCATGTTTGTTTGCCGCAGTTCCTCTAGTTTTCTCCCTAGAAAATACGAATGTGTAGAGCTGGTGTCCCCATGATGAACCAATTAGTGTTTCAATGGTACAAAATTAAATGATCCTTGATAAAAACATTCAAAACAATAAAGTCCATTGATAATATCCAAAAAACACAAACAGTGTGTCTTTCACAATATTTCGGATTGAGTTAGACAAAACACAACCGGATATTTCTGGTTTCATCCAGTCACATCCGGACAAAGTGGTGTGGAATCCGTATGCAATGGACCAAGAAAATCACAGTACAAATGGTTTTGGAGAAAAGCAAAGTCTTTTCGTTAGGCAAATGCATAAAATATCTTTGATACAAACAGAAATATCATGTTTGTTTGTCGCAGTTTCTCTAGTTTTCTCCCTAGAAAATACGAATGTGTAGAGCTGGTGTCTCCATGTGCAACCAAGTAGTGATTCCAAGCACTAAATTAAATGCTCCCTGATAAAAAACATTCAAAACAATAAAGTCTGTGGATAATATCAGGAATAAACAAACACAGAGGCTTTCACAATATTTCAGATTGAGTTAGCCAAAACACAACCGGATATGACTGGTTTCTTCCAGTCATATCCAGACATACTGGTGTGGAGTTCGTATGCAATGGGCTGAGAAAATCAGACTAAAAATGGTTTTGGAGAAAAGCAAGGCCTTTTCCTTATGCAAGTGCATAAAATATCATCGATACAAACAGAAATATCATGTTTGTTTGCCGCAGTTCCTCTAGCTTTCTCCCTAGAAAATATGAATGTGTAGAGCTGGTGTCTCCATGTGGAACCAATTAGTGATTCCAACCAAAAATTAAATGTTTCCTGATAAAAACATTCAAAACAATAAAGTCCGTGGATCATATCTGGAATACAAAAACACAAAGGATATTGCAATATCTTTGATTGAGTTACCCAAAGGATACTGGATATTTCCGGTGTTATCCAGTCATATCCGGACAAACTGCTGCGGAATTCATATGCAGTTGACCGAGAAAATCACAGTAAAAATGGTTTTGGAGAAAAGCAAAGTCTTTTCGTTAGGGGAGTGCATAAAATGTCATCTATACATACAGAAATATCATGTATGTTTGCCGCAGTTCCTCTAGCTTTCTCCCTAGAAAATACGAAAGTGTAGAGCTGGTGTCTCCATGTGGAACCAATTAGTGTTTCAACGGTACAAAATTAAATGTTCCCTGATAAAAACTTTCAAAACTATAAAGTCCGTGGATAATATCCAGAAAACACAAACACAGAGGCTTTCACAATATTTCAGATTGAGTTAGCCAAAACACAACCGGATATTTCTGGTTTCATCCAGTCATATCCGGACAAAGTGGTGTAGAATTCGTATGCAATGGGCTGAGAAAATCAGAGTAAAAATGGTTTTGGAGAAAAGCAAAGTCTTTTCGTTAGGCATGTGCATAAAATGTCATCGATAGAAACAGAAATATCATGTTTGTTTGCCACATTTCTTCTAGCTTTTTCTCTAGAAAATACGAATGTGTAGAGCTGGTGTCTCCATTTGGAACCACTTAGTGATTCCAAGCACAAATTAAATGTTCCCTGATAAAAACATTCAAAACAGTAAAGTCTGTGGATAATATCAGGAATACAGAAACACAGAGGCTGTAGCAAAATCTGGGATTGAGTTAGCCAAAACAAAATAGGATATTTCCCGTTTCATCCAGTCATATCTGGACAAACTGGTGTGGAATTCGTATGCAATACACAGAGAAAATAACAGTAAGAATGGTTTTGGAGAATAGCAAAGTCATTTCAGTAGGCAAGTGCATAAAATGTCATCGATACAAACAGAAATATCAGGTTTGTTTCCCGCAGTTCCTCTAGCTTTCTCCCTAGAAAATATGAATGTGTAGAGCTGGTGTCTCCATTTGGAACCACTTAGTGATTCCAAGCACAAATTAAATGTTCCCTGATAAAAACATTCAAAACAATAAAGTCCGTGGATAATATCCAGAAAACACAAACATAGAGGCTTTCAAAATATTTTGGATTGAGTTAGCCAAAACACAACTGGATATTTGTGGTTTCATCCAGTCATATCCCGACAAAGTTCTTTGGAATTCGTAAGCAATGGGCTGAGAAAATCTGAGTAAAAATGGTTTTAGAGAAAAGCAAAGTGTTTTCGTTTGGCATGTGCATAAAATGTCATCGATACAAACAGAAATATCATGTTTGTTTGCCGCAGTTCCTCTAGCTTTCTCCCTAGAAAATACAAATGTGTAGAGCTGGTGTTCCCATGATGAATGAATTAGTGTTTCTACAGTACAAAATTAAATGCTCCCTGATAAAAACATTCAAAACAATAAAGTCTGTGGATAATATCCAGAAAACACAACCACAGAGGCTTTCAGAATATTTCAGATTGAGTTAGCCAAAACACAACCGGATATTTATGGTTTCATCCAGTAATATCTGGAAAAAGTCGTTTGGAATTCGGATGCAATGGACCGAGAAAATCAAAGTAAAAATGGTTTGGAGAAAAGCAGTCTTTTCGTTAGGCAAGTGCATAAAATGTCATCTATACAAACAGAAATATCATGTTTGTTTGCCACAGTTCCTGTAGCTTTCTCCCTAGAAAATACGGATATGTAGAGATGGTGTCCCCATGATGAACCAGTTAGTGTTTCAACGGTGCAAAATTTTATGTTCCTTGATAAAAACATTCAAAACAATAAAGTCCGTGGATTATATCAGGAATACACAAACACAGAGGCTTTCACAATATTTCGGAGTGAGTTAGCCAAAACACAACCGGATATTTCTGGTGTCATCCAGTCATATCCTGGCAAAGTGGTGTGGAATTCGTATGCAATGAAGCAAAAAATTCATAGTAAAAAAGGCTTTTGCAGAAAAGCAAAGTCTTTTGCTAGACAAGTGCATAAAATGTCATCTATACAAACAGAAATATCATGTTTGTTTGCCGCAGTTCCTCTAGCTTTCTCCCAATAAAATAGGAATGTGTAGAGCTGGTGTCCCCATGATGAACCAATTAGTGTTGCAACGGTACAAAATTAAATGTTCCCTGATAAAAACATTCGAAACAATAAAGTCCGTCGATAATATCCAGAAAACACAAACACAGAGGCTGTAGCAATATTTCGGATTGAGTTAGCCAAAACATAACCGGATATTTCTGGTTTCATCCAGTCATATCCGGACAAACTGGTGTGGAATTGGTATGAAATGGGTTGAGGAAATCACAGTAAAAATGGTGATGGAGAAAAGCAAAGTCTTTACATTAGGCAAGTGCATAAAATGTCATCTATACAAACAGAAATATCATGTTTGTTTGCTGCAGTTCCTCTAGCTTTCTCCCCAGAAAATACGAATACGTAGAGCTGGTGTCTCCCTGTGGAACTAGCTGCTGTATCCAAACTCAAAATAAAATGTTCCCCGATAAAAAACATTCCCAAAAATAAAGTCTGTGAATAATATCCAGAAAATACAAACACAGAGGCTGTAGCAATATTTGGGATTGAGTTAGCCAAAAAAAATCCAGTGATTTCTGGTTTCATCCAGTCATGTCCGGACAAACTGGTGTGGAATTCGGATGCAATGGACCAAGAAAATCACAGTAAAAATGGTTTTGGAGAAAAGCAAAGTCTTTTCGTTAGGCAAGTGCATAAAATGTCATCGATACAAACAGAAATATCATGTTTGTTTACCACAGTTCCTCTAACCTTCTCAATAGAAAATATGAATGTGTAAAGCTGATCTCTCCATGTGGAACCAATTAGTGTTTCCACATTCAAAATAAAATGTTACCTGAAAAAAAACATTCAAAACAATGAAGTCCGTGGATAATATCAGGAATAAACAAACCCAGAGGCTGTAGCAATATGTGGGATTGAGTAAGCCAAAACACAACCGGATATTTCTGGTTTCATCCTGTCATATCTGGACAAACGGGTGTGGAATTCGTATGCAATGGACCGAGAAAATGACAGTAAAAATGGTTTTGAAGAAAAGCAAAATCTTTTCGTTAGGCAAGTGCATAAAATGTCATCGACTCAACGAGAAATATCAGGTTTGTTTGCCTCTGTTCATCTAGCTTTCTCCCTAGAAATTACGAATACCTAGAGCTGGTGTCACCATGTGGAACCAATTAGTGATTCCAAACAAAAATTCAATGTTCCCTGATAAAAAACATTCAAATCAATAAAGTCCGTGGATTATATCAGGAATACACAAACACAAAGTATGTTGCAATATCTTTGATTGAGTTAGTCAAAACAAAACCGAATATTTCCGTTGTCATCCAGTCATATCCAGAAAAACTGGTGTGGAATTCGTATGCAGTTGACCGAGAAAATCACAATAAAAATGGTTTTTGAGAAAAGCAGAGTATTTTCGTTAGGGTAGTGCAAAAAATGTCATCTATACATACAGAAATATCATGTATGTTTGCCGCAGTTCCTCTAGCTTTCTCCCTAGAAAATACGAATGTGTAGAGCTGGGGTGTCTCCATGTGGAACCAATTACTGTATCCAAGCTCAAAATAAAATGTTACCTGATAAAAAACATTAGAAACAATAAAGTCCATTGATAATATCCAGTAAACACAAACACAGAGGCTGTAGCAATATGTGGGATTGAGTTAGCCAAAACACAACCGGATATTTCCAGTTTCATCTAGTCATATCTGGACAAACTGGTGCGGAATTCGTTTGCAATCAACTGAGGAAATCACAGTAAAAATGGTTTTGGAGAAAAACAAAATCTTTTCGTTAGGCAAGTGCATAAAATGTCATCTATAGAAACAGGAATATCATGTTTGTTTGCCGCAGTTCCTCTAGCTTTCTCCGTAGAAAATACGAATGTGTAGAGCTGGTGTTCCCATGAGGAATGAATTAGTGTTTCTACAGTACAAAATTAAATGCTCCCTGATAAAAACATTCAAAACAATAAAGTCCGTGGATAATATCCAGAAAACACAAACACAGAGGCTTTCACAATATTTCGGATTGAGTTAGTCAAAACACAACCGGATATTTCTGTATCCATCCACTCATATCCGGACAAACTGGTGTAGAATTCAGATGCAATGGACCGAGAAAATCACAGTAAAAATGGTTTTGCAGAAAAGCAAAGTCTTTTCGTTAGGCAAGTGCATAAAATGTCATCTATACAAACAGAAATGTCATGTTTGTTTGCCGCAGTTCCTCTAGTTTTCTCCCTAGAAAATACGAATGTGTAGAGCTGGTGTCCCCATGATGAACCAATTAGTGTTTCAATGGTACAAAATTAAATGATCCTTGATAAAAACATTCAAAACAATAAAGTCCATTGATAATATCCAAAAAACACAAACAGTGTGTCTTTCACAATATTTCGGATTGAGTTAGACAAAACACAACCGGATATTTCTGGTTTCATCCAGTCACATCCGGACAAAGTGGTGTGGAATCCGTATGCAATGGACCAAGAAAATCACAGTACAAATGGTTTTGGAGAAAAGCAAAGTCTTTTCGTTAGGCAAATGCATAAAATATCTTTGATACAAACAGAAATATCATGTTTGTTTGTCGCAGTTTCTCTAGTTTTCTCCCTAGAAAATACGAATGTGTAGAGCTGGTGTCTCCATGTGCAACCAAGTAGTGATTCCAAGCACTAAATTAAATGCTCCCTGATAAAAAACATTCAAAACAATAAAGTCCGTGGATAATATCAGGAATAAACAAACACAGAGGCTTTCACAATATTTCAGATTGAGTTAGCCAAAACACAACCGGATATTTCTGGTTTCATCCAGTCATATCCGGACAAAGTGGTGTAGAATTCGTATGCAATGGGCTGAGAAAATCAGAGTAAAAATGGTTTTGGAGAAAAGCAAAGTCTTTTCGTTAGGCATGTGCATAAAATGTCATCGATAGAAACAGAAATATCATGTTTGTTTGCCACATTTCCTCTAGCTTTTTCTCTAGAAAATACGAATGTGTAGAGCTGGTGTCTCCATTTGGAACCACTTGGTGATTCCAAGCACAAATTAAATGTTCCCTGATAAAAACATTCAAAACAGTAAAGTCTGTGGATAATATCAGGAATACAGAAACACAGAGGCTGTAGCAAAATCTGGGATTGAGTTAGCCAAAACAAAATAGGATATTTCCCGTTTCATCCAGTCATATCTGGACAAACTGGTGTGGAATTCGTTTGCAATCAACTGAGGAAATCACAGTAAGAATGGTTTTGGAGAATAGCAAAGTCATTTCAGTAGGCAAGTGCATAAAATGTCATCGATACAAACAGAAATATCAGGTTTGTTTCCCGCAGTTCCTCTAGCTTTCTCCCTAGAAAATATGAATGTGTAGAGCTGGTGTCTCCATTTGGAACCACTTAGTGATTCCAAGCACAAATTAAATGTTCCCTGATAAAAACATTCAAAACAATAAAGTCCGTGGATAATATCCAGAAAACACAAACATAGAGGCTTTCAAAATATTTTGGATTGAGTTAGCCAAAACACAACCGGATATTTGTGGTTTCATCCAGTCATATCCCGACAAAGTTCTTTGGAATTCGTAAGCAATGGGCTGAGAAAATCTGAGTAAAAATGGTTTTAGAGAAAAGCAAAGTGTTTTCGTTTGGCATGTGCATAAAATGTCATCGATACAAACAGAAATATCATGTTTGTTTGCCGCAGTTCCTCTAGCTTTCTCCCTAGAAAATACAAATGTGTAGAGCTGGTGTTCCCATGATGAATGAATTAGTGTTTCTACAGTACAAAATTAAATGCTCCCTGATAAAAACATTCAAAACAATAAAGTCTGTGGATAATATCCAGAAAACACAACCACAGAGGCTTTCAGAATATTTCAGATTGAGTTAGCCAAAACACAACCGGATATTTATGGTTTCATCCAGTAATATCTGGAAAAAGTCGTTTGGAATTCGGATGCAATGGACCGAGAAAATCAAAGTAAAAATGGTTTTGGAGAAAAGCAGTCTTTTCGTTAGGCAAGTGCATAAAATGTCATCTATACAAACAGAAATATCATGTTTGTTTGCCACAGTTCCTGTAGCTTTCTCCCTAGAAAATACGGATATGTAGAGATGGTGTCCCCATGATGAACCAGTTAGTGTTTCAACGGTGCAAAATTTTATGTTCCTTGATAAAAACATTCAAAACAATAAAGTCCGTGGATTATATCAGGAATACACAAACACAGAGGCTTTCACAATATTTCGGAGTGAGTTAGCCAAAACACAACCGGATATTTCTGGTGTCATCCAGTCATATCCTGGCAAAGTGGTGTGGAATTCGTATGCAATGAAGCAAAAAATTCATAGTAAAAAAGGCTTTTGCAGAAAAGCAAAGTCTTTTGCTAGACAAGTGCATAAAATGTCATCTATACAAACAGAAATATCATGTTTGTTTGCCGCAGTTCCTCTAGCTTTCTCCCAATAAAATAGGAATGTGTAGAGCTGGTGTCCCCATGATGAACCAATTAGTGTTGCAACGGTACAAAATTAAATGTTCCCTGATAAAAACATTCGAAACAATAAAGTCCATCGATAATATCCAGAAAACACAAACACAGAGGCTGTAGCAATATTTCGGATTGAGTTAGCCAAAACATAACCGGATATTTCTGGTTTCATCCAGTCATATCCGGACAAACTGGTGTGGAATTGGTATGAAATGGGTTGAGGAAATCACAGTAAAAATGGTGATGGAGAAAAGCAAAGTCTTTACATTAGGCAAGTGCATAAAATGTCATCTATACAAACAGAAATATCATGTTTGTTTGCTGCAGTTCCTCTAGCTTTCTCCCCAGAAAATACGAATACGTAGAGCTGGTGTCTCCCTGTGGAACTAGCTGCTGTATCCAAACTCAAAATAAAATGTTCCCCGATAAAAAACATTCCCAAAAATAAAGTCTGTGAATAATATCCAGAAAATACAAACACAGAGGCTGTAGCAATATTTGGGATTGAGTTAGCCAAAAAAAATCCAGTGATTTCTGGTTTCATCCAGTCATGTCCGGACAAACTGGTGTGGAATTCGGATGCAATGGACCAAGAAAATCACAGTAAAAATGGTTTTGGAGAAAAGCAAAGTCTTTTCGTTAGGCAAGTGCATAAAATGTCATCGATACAAACAGAAATATCATGTTTGTTTACCACAGTTCCTCTAACCTTCTCAATAGAAAATATGAATGTGTAAAGCTGATCTCTCCATGTGGAACCAATTAGTGTTTCCACATTCAAAATAAAATGTTACCTGAAAAAAAAACATTCAAAACAATGAAGTCCGTGGATAATATCAGGAATAAACAAACCCAGAGGCTGTAGCAATATGTGGGATTGAGTAAGCCAAAACACAACCGGATATTTCTGGTTTCATCCTGTCATATCCGGACAAACGGGTGTGGAATTCGTATGCAATGGACCGAGAAAATGACAGTAAAAATGGTTTTGAAGAAAAGCAAAATCTTTTCGTTAGGCAAGTGCATAAAATGTCATCGACTCAACGAGAAATATCAGGTTTGTTTGCCTCTGTTCATCTAGCTTTCTCCCTAGAAATTACGAATACCTAGAGCTGGTGTCACCATGTGGAACCAATTAGTGATTCCAAACAAAAATTCAATGTTCCCTGATAAAAAACATTCAAATCAATAAAGTCCGTGGATTATATCAGGAATACACAAACACAAAGTATGTTGCAATATCTTTGATTGAGTTAGTCAAAACAAAACCGAATATTTCCGTTGTCATCCAGTCATATCCAGAAAAACTGGTGTGGAATTCGTATGCAGTTGACCGAGAAAATCACAATAAAAATGGTTTTTGAGAAAAGCAGAGTATTTTCGTTAGGGTAGTGCAAAAAATGTCATCTATACATACAGAAATATCATGTATGTTTGCCGCAGTTCCTCTAGCTTTCTCCCTAGAAAATACGAATGTGTAGAGCTGGGGTGTCTCCATGTGGAACCAATTACTGTATCCAAGCTCAAAATAAAATGTTACCTGATAAAAAACATTAGAAACAATAAAGTCCATTGATAATATCCAGTAAACACAAACACAGAGGCTGTAGCAATATGTGGGATTGAGTTAGCCAAAACACAACCGGATATTTCCAGTTTCATCTAGTCATATCTGGACAAACTGGTGTGGAATTCGTTTGCAATCAACTGAGGAAATCACAGTAAAAATGGTTTTGGAGAAAAGCAAAATCTTTTCGTTAGGCAAGTGCATAAAATGTCATCTATAGAAACAGGAATATCATGTTTGTTTGCCGCAGTTCCTCTAGCTTTCTCCGTAGAAAATACGAATGTGTAGAGCTGGTGTTCCCATGAGGAATGAATTAGTGTTTCTACAGTACAAAATTAAATGCTCCCTGATAAAAACATTCAAAACAATAAAGTCCGTGGATAATATCCAGAAAACACAAACACAGAGGCTTTCACAATATTTCGGATTGAGTTAGTCAAAACACAACCGGATATTTCTGTATCCATCCACTCATATCCGGACAAACTGGTGTAGAATTCAGATGCAATGGACCGAGAAAATCACAGTAAAAATGGTTTTGCAGAAAAGCAAAGTCTTTTCCCTAGGCAAGTGCATAAAATGTCATCTATACAAACAGAAATGTCATGTTTGTTTGCCGCAGTTCCTCTAGTTTTCTCCCTAGAAAATACGAATGTGTAGAGCTGGTGTCCCCATGATGAACCAATTAGTGTTTCAATGGTACAAAATTAAATGATCCTTGATAAAAACATTCAAAACAATAAAGTCCATTGATAATATCCAAAAAACACAAACAGTGTGTCTTTCACAATATTTCGGATTGAGTTAGACAAAACACAACCGGATATTTCTGGTTTCATCCAGTCACATCCGGACAAAGTGGTGTGGAATCCGTATGCAATGGACCAAGAAAATCACAGTACAAATGGTTTTGGAGAAAAGCAAAGTCTTTTCGTTAGGCAAATGCATAAAATATCTTTGATACAAACAGAAATATCATGTTTGTTTGTCGCAGTTTCTCTAGTTTTCTCCCTAGAAAATACGAATGTGTAGAGCTGGTGTCTCCATGTGCAACCAAGTAGTGATTCCAAGCACTAAATTAAATGCTCCCTGATAAAAAACATTCAAAACAATAAAGTCCGTGGATAATATCAGGAATAAACAAACACAGAGGCTTTCACAATATTTCAGATTGAGTTAGCCAAATCACAACCGGATATGACTGGTTTCTTCCAGTCATATCCAGACATACTGGTGTGGAGTTCGTATGCAATGGGCTGAGAAAATCAGACTAAAAATGGTTTTGGAGAAAAGCAAGGCCTTTTCCTTATGCAAGTGCATAAAATATCATCGATACAAACAGAAATATCATGTTTGTTTGCCGCAGTTCCTCTAGCTTTCTCCCTAGAAAATATGAATGTGTAGAGCTGGTGTCTCCATGTGGAACCAATTAGTGATTCCAACCAAAAATTAAATGTTCCCTGATAAAAACATTCAAAACAATAAAGTCCGTGGATCATATCTGGAATACAAAAACACAAAGGATATTGCAATATCTTTGATTGAGTTACCCAAAGGATACTGGATATTTCCGGTGTTATCCAGTCATATCCGGACAAACTGCTGCGGAATTCGTATGCAGTTGACCGAGAAAATCACAGTAAAAATGGTTTTGGAGAAAAGCAAAGTCTTTTCGTTAGGGGAGTGCATAAAATGTCATCTATACATACAGAAATATCATGTATGTTTGCCGCAGTTCCTCTAGCTTTCTCCCTAGAAAATACGAAAGTGTAGAGCTGGTGTCTCCATGTGGAACCAATTAGTGTTTCAACGGTACAAAATTAAATGTTCCCTGATAAAAACTTTCAAAACTATAAAGTCCGTGGATAATATCCAGAAAACACAAACACAGAGGCTTTCACAATATTTCAGATTGAGTTAGCCAAAACACAACCGGATATTTCTGGTTTCATCCAGTCATATCCGGACAAAGTGGTGTAGAATTCGTATGCAATGGGCTGAGAAAATCAGAGTAAAAATGGTTTTGGAGAAAAGCAAAGTCTTTTCGTTAGGCATGTGCATAAAATGTCATCGATAGAAACAGAAATATCATGTTTGTTTGCCACATTTCCTCTAGCTTTTTCTCTAGAAAATACGAATGTGTAGAGCTGGTGTCTCCATTTGGAACCACTTAGTGATTCCAAGCACAAATTAAATGTTCCCTGATAAAAACATTCAAAACAGTAAAGTCTGTGGATAATATCAGGAATACAGAAACACAGAGGCTGTAGCAAAATCTGGGATTGAGTTAGCCAAAACGAAATAGGATATTTCCCATTTCATCCAGTCATATCTGGACAAACTGGTGTGGAATTCGTATGCAATACACAGAGAAAATAACAGTAAGAATGGTTTTGGAGAATAGCAAAGTCATTTCAGTAGGCAAGTGCATAAAATGTCATCGATACAAACAGAAATATCAGGTTTGTTTCCCGCAGTTCCTCTAGCTTTCTCCCTAGAAAATATGAATGTGTAGAGCTGGTGTCTCCATTTGGAACCACTTAGTGATTCCAAGCACAAATTAAATGTTCCCTGATAAAAACATTCAAAACAATAAAGTCCGTGGATAATATCCAGAAAACACAAACATAGAGGCTTTCAAAATATTTTGGATTGAGTTAGCCAAAACACAACCGGATATTTGTGGTTTCATCCAGTCATATCCCGACAAAGTTCTTTGGAATTCGTAAGCAATGGGCTGAGAAAATCTGAGTAAAAATGGTTTTAGAGAAAAGCAAAGTGTTTTCGTTTGGCATGTGCATAAAATGTCATCGATACAAACAGAAATATCATGTTTGTTTGCCGCAGTTCCTCTAGCTTTCTCCCTAGAAAATACAAATGTGTAGAGCTGGTGTTCCCATGATGAATGAATTAGTGTTTCTACAGTACAAAATTAAATGCTCCCTGATAAAAACATTCAAAACAATAAAGTCTGTGGATAATATCCAGAAAACACAACCACAGAGGCTTTCAGAATATTTCAGATTGAGTTAGCCAAAACACAACCGGATATTTATGGTTTCATCCAGTAATATCTGGAAAAAGTCGTTTGGAATTCGGATGCAATGGACCGAGAAAATCAAAGTAAAAATGGTTTTGGAGAAAAGCAGTCTTTTCGTTAGGCAAGTGCATAAAATGTCATCTATACAAACAGAAATATCATGTTTGTTTGCCACAGTTCCTGTAGCTTTCTCCCTAGAAAATACGGATATGTTGAGATGGTGTCTCCATGATGAACCAGTTAGTGTTTCAACGGTGCAAAATTTTATGTTCCTTGATAAAAACATTCAAAACAATAAAGTCCGTGGATTATATCAGGAATACACAAACACAGAGGCTTTCACAATATTTCGGAGTGAGTTAGCCAAAACACAACCGGATATTTCTGGTGTCATCCAGTCATATCCTGGCAAAGTGGTGTGGAATTCGTATGCAATGAAGCAAAAAATTCATAGTAAAAAAGGCTTTTGCAGAAAAGCAAAGTCTTTTGCTAGACAAGTGCATAAAATGTCATCTATACAAACAGAAATATCATGTTTGTTTGCCGCAGTTCCTCTAGCTTTCTCCCAATAAAATAGGAATGTGTAGAGCTGGTGTCCCCATGATGAACCAATTAGTGTTGCAACGGTACAAAATTAAATGTTCCCTGATAAAAACATTCGAAACAGTAAAGTCCGTCGATAATATCCAGAAAACACAAACACAGAGGCTGTAGCAATATTTCGGATTGAGTTAGCCAAAACATAACCGGATATTTCTGGTTTCATCCAGTCATATCCGGACAAACTGGTGTGGAATTGGTATGAAATGGGTTGAGGAAATCACAGTAAAAATGGTGATGGAGAAAAGCAAAGTCTTTACATTAGGCAAGTGCATAAAATGTCATCTATACAAACAGAAATATCATGTTTGTTTGCTGCAGTTCCTCTAGCTTTCTCCCCAGAAAATACGAATACGTAGAGCTGGTGTCTCCCTGTGGAACTAGCTGCTGTATCCAAACTCAAAATAAAATGTTCCCCGATAAAAAACATTCCCAAAAATAAAGTCTGTGAATAATATCCAGAAAATACAAACACAGAGGCTGTAGCAATATTTGGGATTGAGTTAGCCAAAAAAAATCCAGTGATTTCTGGTTTCATCCAGTCATGTCCGGACAAACTGGTGTGGAATTCGGATGCAATGGACCAAGAAAATCACAGTAAAAATGGTTTTGGAGAAAAGCAAAGTCTTTTCGTTAGGCAAGTGCATAAAATGTCATCGATACAAACAGAAATATCATGTTTGTTTACCACAGTTCCTCTAACCTTCTCAATAGAAAATATGAATGTGTAAAGCTGATCTCTCCATGTGGAACCAATTAGTGTTTCCACATTCAAAATAAAATGTTACCTGAAAAAAAAACATTCAAAACAATGAAGTCCGTGGATAATATCAGGAATAAACAAACCCAGAGGCTGTAGCAATATGTGGGATTGAGTAAGCCAAAACACAACCGGATATTTCTGGTTTCATCCTGTCATATCCGGACAAACGGGTGTGGAATTCGTATGCAATGGACCGAGAAAATGACAGTAAAAATGGTTTTGAAGAAAAGCAAAATCTTTTCGTTAGGCAAGTGCATAAAATGTCATCGACTCAACGAGAAATATCAGGTTTGTTTGCCTCTGTTCATCTAGCTTTCTCCCTAGAAATTACGAATACCTAGAGCTGGTGTCACCATGTGGAACCAATTAGTGATTCCAAACAAAAATTCAATGTTCCCTGATAAAAAACATTCAAATCAATAAAGTCCGTGGATTATATCAGGAATACACAAACACAAAGTATGTTGCAATATCTTTGATTGAGTTAGTCAAAACAAAACCGAATATTTCCGTTGTCATCCAGTCATATCCAGAAAAACTGGTGTGGAATTCGTATGCAGTTGACCGAGAAAATCACAATAAAAATGGTTTTTGAGAAAAGCAGAGTATTTTCGTTAGGGTAGTGCAAAAAATGTCATCTATACATACAGAAATATCATGTATGTTTGCCGCAGTTCCTCTAGCTTTCTCCCTAGAAAATACGAATGTGTAGAGCTGGGGTGTCTCCATGTGGAACCAATTACTGTATCCAAGCTCAAAATAAAATGTTACCTGATAAAAAACATTAGAAACAATAAAGTCCATTGATAATATCCAGTAAACACAAACACAGAGGCTGTAGCAATATGTGGGATTGAGTTAGCCAAAACACAACCGGATATTTCCAGTTTCATCTAGTCATATCTGGACAAACTGGTGTGGAATTCGTTTGCAATCAACTGAGGAAATCACAGTAAAAATGGTTTTGGAGAAAAGCAAAATCTTTTCGTTAGGCAAGTGCATAAAATGTCATCTATAGAAACAGGAATATCATGTTTGTTTGCCGCAGTTCCTCTAGCTTTCTCCGTAGAAAATACGAATGTGTAGAGCTGGTGTTCCCATGAGGAATGAATTAGTGTTTCTACAGTACAAAATTAAATGCTCCCTGATAAAAACATTCAAAACAATAAAGTCCGTGGATAATATCCAGAAAACACAAACACAGAGGCTTTCACAATATTTCGGATTGAGTTAGTCAAAACACAACCGGATATTTCTGTATCCATCCACTCATATCCGGACAAACTGGTGTAGAATTCAGATGCAATGGACCGAGAAAATCACAGTAAAAATGGTTTTGCAGAAAAGCAAAGTCTTTTCGCTAGGCAAGTGCATAAAATGTCATCTATACAAACAGAAATGTCATGTTTGTTTGCCGCAGTTCCTCTAGTTTTCTCCCTAGAAAATACGAATGTGTAGAGCTGGTGTCCCCATGATGAACCAATTAGTGTTTCAATGGTACAAAATTAAATGATCCTTGATAAAAACATTCAAAACAATAAAGTCCATTGATAATATCCAAAAAACACAAACAGTGTGTCTTTCACAATATTTCGGATTGAGTTAGACAAAACACAACCGGATATTTCTGGTTTCATCCAGTCACATCCGGACAAAGTGGTGTGGAATCCGTATGCAATGGACCAAGAAAATCACAGTACAAATGGTTTTGGAGAAAAGCAAAGTCTTTTCGTTAGGCAAATGCATAAAATATCTTTGATACAAACAGAAATATCATGTTTGTTTGTCGCAGTTTCTCTAGTTTTCTCCCTAGAAAATACGAATGTGTAGAGCTGGTGTCTCCATGTGCAACCAAGTAGTGATTCCAAGCACTAAATTAAATGCTCCCTGATAAAAAACATTCAAAACAATAAAGTCCGTGGATAATATCAGGAATAAACAAACACAGAGGCTTTCACAATATTTCAGATTGAGTTAGCCAAAACACAACCGGATATGACTGGTTTCTTCCAGTCATATCCAGACATACTGGTGTGGAGTTCGTATGCAATGGGCTGAGAAAATCAGACTAAAAATGGTTTTGGAGAAAAGCAAGGCCTTTTCCTTATGCAAGTGCATAAAATATCATCGATACAAACAGAAATATCATGTTTGTTTGCCGCAGTTCCTCTAGCTTTCTCCCTAGAAAATATGAATGTGTAGAGCTGGTGTCTCCATGTGGAACCAATTAGTGATTCCAACCAAAAATTAAATGTTCCCTGATAAAAACATTCAAAACAATAAAGTCCGTGGATCATATCTGGAATACAAAAACACAAAGGATATTGCAATATCTTTGATTGAGTTACCCAAAGGATACTGGATATTTCCGGTGTTATCCAGTCATATCCGGACAAACTGCTGCGGAATTCGTATGCAGTTGACCGAGAAAATCACAGTAAAAATGGTTTTGGAGAAAAGCAAAGTCTTTTCGTTAGGGGAGTGCATAAAATGTCATCTATACATACAGAAATATCATGTATGTTTGCCGCAGTTCCTCTAGCTTTCTCCCTAGAAAATACGAAAGTGTAGAGCTGGTGTCTCCATGTGGAACCAATTAGTGTTTCAACGGTACAAAATTAAATGTTCCCTGATAAAAACTTTCAAAACTATAAAGTCCGTGGATAATATCCAGAAAACACAAACACAGAGGCTTTCACAATATTTCAGATTGAGTTAGCCAAAACACAACCGGATATTTCTGGTTTCATCCAGTCATATCCGGACAAAGTGGTGTAGAATTCGTATGCAATGGGCTGAGAAAATCAGAGTAAAAATGGTTTTGGAGAAAAGCAAAGTCTTTTCGTTAGGCATGTGCATAAAATGTCATCGATAGAAACAGAAATATCATGTTTGTTTGCCACATTTCCTCTAGCTTTTTCTCTAGAAAATACGAATGTGTAGAGCTGGTGTCTCCATTTGGAACCACTTAGTGATTCCAAGCACAAATTAAATGTTCCCTGATAAAAACATTCAAAACAGTAAAGTCTGTGGATAATATCAGGAATACAGAAACACAGAGGCTGTAGCAAAATCTGGGATTGAGTTAGCCAAAACAAAATAGGATATTTCCCGTTTCATCCAGTCATATCTGGACAAACTGGTGTGGAATTCGTATGCAATACACAGAGAAAATAACAGTAAGAATGGTTTTGGAGAATAGCAAAGTCATTTCAGTAGGCAAGTGCATAAAATGTCATCGATACAAACAGAAATATCAGGTTTGTTTCCCGCAGTTCCTCTAGCTTTCTCCCTAGAAAATATGAATGTGTAGAGCTGGTGTCTCCATTTGGAACCACTTAGTGATTCCAAGCACAAATTAAATGTTCCCTGATAAAAACATTCAAAACAATAAAGTCCGTGGATAATATCCAGAAAACACAAACATAGAGGCTTTCAAAATATTTTGGATTGAGTTAGCCAAAACACAACCGGATATTTGTGGTTTCATCCAGTCATATCCCGACAAAGTTCTTTGGAATTCGTAAGCAATGGGCTGAGAAAATCTGAGTAAAAATGGTTTTAGAGAAAAGCAAAGTGTTTTCGTTTGGCATGTGCATAAAATGTCATCGATACAAACAGAAATATCATGTTTGTTTGCCGCAGTTCCTCTAGCTTTCTCCCTAGAAAATACAAATGTGTAGAGCTGGTGTTCCCATGATGAATGAATTAGTGTTTCTACAGTACAAAATTAAATGCTCCCTGATAAAAACATTCAAAACAATAAAGTCTGTGGATAATATCCAGAAAACACAACCACAGAGGCTTTCAGAATATTTCAGATTGAGTTAGCCAAAACACAACCGGATATTTATGGTTTCATCCAGTAATATCTGGAAAAAGTCGTTTGGAATTCGGATGCAATGGACCGAGAAAATCAAAGTAAAAATGGTTTTGGAGAAAAGCAGTCTTTTCGTTAGGCAAGTGCATAAAATGTCATCTATACAAACAGAAATATCATGTTTGTTTGCCACAGTTCCTGTAGCTTTCTCCCTAGAAAATACGGATATGTTGAGATGGTGTCCCCATGATGAACCAGTTAGTGTTTCAACGGTGCAAAATTTTATGTTCCTTGATAAAAACATTCAAAACAATAAAGTCCGTGGATTATATCAGGAATACACAAACACAGAGGCTTTCACAATATTTCGGAGTGAGTTAGCCAAAACACAACCGGATATTTCTGGTGTCATCCAGTCATATCCTGGCAAAGTGGTGTGGAATTCGTATGCAATGAAGCAAAAAATTCATAGTAAAAAAGGCTTTTGCAGAAAAGCAAAGTCTTTTGCTAGACAAGTGCATAAAATGTCATCTATACAAACAGAAATATCATGTTTGTTTGCCGCAGTTCCTCTAGCTTTCTCCCAATAAAATAGGAATGTGTAGAGCTGGTGTCCCCATGATGAACCAATTAGTGTTGCAACGGTACAAAATTAAATGTTCCCTGATAAAAACATTCGAAACAGTAAAGTCCGTCGATAATATCCAGAAAACACAAACACAGAGGCTGTAGCAATATTTCGGATTGAGTTAGCCAAAACATAACCGGATATTTCTGGTTTCATCCAGTCATATCCGGACAAACTGGTGTGGAATTGGTATGAAATGGGTTGAGGAAATCACAGTAAAAATGGTGATGGAGAAAAGCAAAGTCTTTACATTAGGCAAGTGCATAAAATGTCATCTATACAAACAGAAATATCATGTTTGTTTGCTGCAGTTCCTCTAGCTTTCTCCCCAGAAAATACGAATACGTAGAGCTGGTGTCTCCCTGTGGAACTAGCTGCTGTATCCAAACTCAAAATAAAATGTTCCCCGATAAAAAACATTCCCAAAAATAAAGTCTGTGAATAATATCCAGAAAATACAAACACAGAGGCTGTAGCAATATTTGGGATTGAGTTAGCCAAAAAAAATCCAGTGATTTCTGGTTTCATCCAGTCATGTCCGGACAAACTGGTGTGGAATTCGGATGCAATGGACCAAGAAAATCACAGTAAAAATGGTTTTGGAGAAAAGCAAAGTCTTTTCGTTAGGCAAGTGCATAAAATGTCATCGATACAAACAGAAATATCATGTTTGTTTACCACAGTTCCTCTAACCTTCTCAATAGAAAATATGAATGTGTAAAGCTGATCTCTCCATGTGGAACCAATTAGTGTTTCCACATTCAAAATAAAATGTTACCTGAAAAAAAACATTCAAAACAATGAAGTCCGTGGATAATATCAGGAATAAACAAACCCAGAGGCTGTAGCAATATGTGGGATTGAGTAAGCCAAAACACAACCGGATATTTCTGGTTTCATCCTGTCATATCCGGACAAACGGGTGTGGAATTCGTATGCAATGGACCGAGAAAATGACAGTAAAAATGGTTTTGAAGAAAAGCAAAATCTTTTCGTTAGGCAAGTGCATAAAATGTCATCGACTCAACGAGAAATATCAGGTTTGTTTGCCTCTGTTCATCTAGCTTTCTCCCTAGAAATTACGAATACCTAGAGCTGGTGTCACCATGTGGAACCAATTAGTGATTCCAAACAAAAATTCAATGTTCCCTGATAAAAAACATTCAAATCAATAAAGTCCGTGGATTATATCAGGAATACACAAACACAAAGTATGTTGCAATATCTTTGATTGAGTTAGTCAAAACAAAACCGAATATTTCCGTTGTCATCCAGTCATATCCAGAAAAACTGGTGTGGAATTCGTATGCAGTTGACCGAGAAAATCACAATAAAAATGGTTTTTGAGAAAAGCAGAGTATTTTCGTTAGGGTAGTGCAAAAAATGTCATCTATACATACAGAAATATCATGTATGTTTGCCGCAGTTCCTCTAGCTTTCTCCCTAGAAAATACGAATGTGTAGAGCTGGGGTGTCTCCATGTGGAACCAATTACTGTATCCAAGCTCAAAATAAAATGTTACCTGATAAAAAACATTAGAAACAATAAAGTCCATTGATAATATCCAGTAAACACAAACACAGAGGCTGTAGCAATATGTGGGATTGAGTTAGCCAAAACACAACCGGATATTTCCAGTTTCATCTAGTCATATCTGGACAAACTGGTGTGGAATTCGTTTGCAATCAACTGAGGAAATCACAGTAAAAATGGTTTTGGAGAAAAGCAAAATCTTTTCGTTAGGCAAGTGCATAAAATGTCATCTATAGAAACAGGAATATCATGTTTGTTTGCCGCAGTTCCTCTAGCTTTCTCCGTAGAAAATACGAATGTGTAGAGCTGGTGTTCCCAAGAGGAATGAATTAGTGTTTCTACAGTACAAAATTAAATGCTCCCTGATAAAAACATTCAAAACAATAAAGTCCGTGGATAATATCCAGAAAACACAAACACAGAGGCTTTCACAATATTTCGGATTGAGTTAGTCAAAACACAACCGGATATTTCTGTATCCATCCACTCATATCCGGACAAACTGGTGTAGAATTCAGATGCAATGGACCGAGAAAATCACAGTAAAAATGGTTTTGCAGAAAAGCAAAGTCTTTTCGCTAGGCAAGTGCATAAAATGTCATCTATACAAACAGAAATGTCATGTTTGTTTGCCGCAGTTCCTCTAGTTTTCTCCCTAGAAAATACGAATGTGTAGAGCTGGTGTCCCCATGATGAACCAATTAGTGTTTCAATGGTACAAAATTAAATGATCCTTGATAAAAACATTCAAAACAATAAAGTCCATTGATAATATCCAAAAAACACAAACAGTGTGTCTTTCACAATATTTCGGATTGAGTTAGACAAAACACAACCGGATATTTCTGGTTTCATCCAGTCACATCCGGACAAAGTGGTGTGGAATCCGTATGCAATGGACCAAGAAAATCACAGTACAAATGGTTTTGGAGAAAAGCAAAGTCTTTTCGTTAGGCAAATGCATAAAATATCTTTGATACAAACAGAAATATCATGTTTGTTTGTCGCAGTTTCTCTAGTTTTCTCCCTAGAAAATACGAATGTGTAGAGCTGGTGTCTCCATGTGCAACCAAGTAGTGATTCCAAGCACTAAATTAAATGCTCCCTGATAAAAAACATTCAAAACAATAAAGTCCGTGGATAATATCAGGAATAAACAAACACAGAGGCTTTCACAATATTTCAGATTGAGTTAGCCAAAACACAACCGGATATGACTGGTTTCTTCCAGTCATATCCAGACATACTGGTGTGGAGTTCGTATGCAATGGGCTGAGAAAATCAGACTAAAAATGGTTTTGGAGAAAAGCAAGGCCTTTTCCTTATGCAAGTGCATAAAATATCATCGATACAAACAGAAATATCATGTTTGTTTGCCGCAGTTCCTCTAGCTTTCTCCCTAGAAAATATGAATGTGTAGAGCTGGTGTCTCCATGTGGAACCAATTAGTGATTCCAACCAAAAATTAAATGTTCCCTGATAAAAACATTCAAAACAATAAAGTCCGTGGATCATATCTGGAATACAAAAACACAAAGGATATTGCAATATCTTTGATTGAGTTACCCAAAGGATACTGGATATTTCCGGTGTTATCCAGTCATATCCGGACAAACTGCTGCGGAATTCGTATGCAGTTGACCGAGAAAATCACAGTAAAAATGGTTTTGGAGAAAAGCAAAGTCTTTTCGTTAGGGGAGTGCATAAAATGTCATCTATACATACAGAAATATCATGTATGTTTGCCGCAGTTCCTCTAGCTTTCTCCCTAGAAAATACGAAAGTGTAGAGCTGGTGTCTCCATGTGGAACCAATTAGTGTTTCAACGGTACAAAATTAAATGTTCCCTGATAAAAACTTTCAAAACTATAAAGTCCGTGGATAATATCCAGAAAACACAAACACAGAGGCTTTCACAATATTTCAGATTGAGTTAGCCAAAACACAACCGGATATTTCTGGTTTCATCCAGTCATATCCGGACAAAGTGGTGTAGAATTCGTATGCAATGGGCTGAGAAAATCAGAGTAAAAATGGTTTTGGAGAAAAGCAAAGTCTTTTCGTTAGGCATGTGCATAAAATGTCATCGATAGAAACAGAAATATCATGTTTGTTTGCCACATTTCCTCTAGCTTTTTCTCTAGAAAATACGAATGTGTAGAGCTGGTGTCTCCATTTGGAACCACTTAGTGATTCCAAGCACAAATTAAATGTTCCCTGATAAAAACATTCAAAACAGTAAAGTCTGTGGATAATATCAGGAATACAGAAACACAGAGGCTGTAGCAAAATCTGGGATTGAGTTAGCCAAAACAAAATAGGATATTTCCCGTTTCATCCAGTCATATCTGGACAAACTGGTGTGGAATTCGTATGCAATACACAGAGAAAATAACAGTAAGAATGGTTTTGGAGAATAGCAAAGTCATTTCAGTAGGCAAGTGCATAAAATGTCATCGATACAAACAGAAATATCAGGTTTGTTTCCCGCAGTTCCTCTAGCTTTCTCCCTAGAAAATATGAATGTGTAGAGCTGGTGTCTCCATTTGGAACCACTTAGTGATTCCAAGCACAAATTAAATGTTCCCTGATAAAAACATTCAAAACAATAAAGTCCGTGGATAATATCCAGAAAACACAAACATAGAGGCTTTCAAAATATTTTGGATTGAGTTAGCCAAAACACAACCGGATATTTGTGGTTTCATCCAGTCATATCCCGACAAAGTTCTTTGGAATTCGTAAGCAATGGGCTGAGAAAATCTGAGTAAAAATGGTTTTAGAGAAAAGCAAAGTGTTTTCGTTTGGCATGTGCATAAAATGTCATCGATACAAACAGAAATATCATGTTTGTTTGCCGCAGTTCCTCTAGCTTTCTCCCTAGAAAATACAAATGTGTAGAGCTGGTGTTCCCATGATGAATGAATTAGTGTTTCTACAGTACAAAATTAAATGCTCCCTGATAAAAACATTCAAAACAATAAAGTCTGTGGATAATATCCAGAAAACACAACCACAGAGGCTTTCAGAATATTTCAGATTGAGTTAGCCAAAACACAACCGGATATTTATGGTTTCATCCAGTAATATCTGGAAAAAGTCGTTTGGAATTCGGATGCAATGGACCGAGAAAATCAAAGTAAAAATGGTTTTGGAGAAAAGCAGTCTTTTCGTTAGGCAAGTGCATAAAATGTCATCTATACAAACAGAAATATCATGTTTGTTTGCCACAGTTCCTGTAGCTTTCTCCCTAGAAAATACGGATATGTTGAGATGGTGTCCCCATGATGAACCAGTTAGTGTTTCAACGGTGCAAAATTTTATGTTCCTTGATAAAAACATTCAAAACAATAAAGTCCGTGGATTATATCAGGAATACACAAACACAGAGGCTTTCACAATATTTCGGAGTGAGTTAGCCAAAACACAACCGGATATTTCTGGTGTCATCCAGTCATATCCTGGCAAAGTGGTGTGGAATTCGTATGCAATGAAGCAAAAAATTCATAGTAAAAAAGGCTTTTGCAGAAAAGCAAAGTCTTTTGCTAGACAAATGCATAAAATGTCATCTATACAAACAGAAATATCATGTTTGTTTGCCGCAGTTCCTCTAGCTTTCTCCCTAGAAAATACGAATGTGTAGAGCTGGTGTCTCCATGTGGAACCAATTAGTGATTCCAAGCACAAAATGAAAAGTTCCCTGATAAAAACATTCAAAACAATAAAGTCCGTGGATAATATCAGGAATACACAAACACAGAGGCTGTAGCAATATCTGGGATTGAGTTAGCCAAAACAAAACCGGAATATTCTGGTTTCATCCAGTCATATCCCGTAAACTGGTGTGGAATTCGTATGCAATGGACAGAGATATTCACAGTAAAAATGGTTTTGGAGTAAAGCAAAGTCTTTTCATTAGGCAAGTGCATAAAATGTCATCTATACAAAAGAAATATGTTTGTTTGCCGCAGTTCCTCTAGCTTTTCCATAAAAATACGAATATATTCAGCTGGTGTCCATGTGGACGAATTACTGTATCCAAGCTCAAAATAAAATGTTCCCCGATAAAAAAACATTCAAAAAAATAAAGTCTGATGATAATATCCAGAAAACACAAACACAGAGGCTGTAGCAATATTTGGGATTGAGTTAGCCAAAACACAACCGGGTATTTCTGGTTTCATCCAGTCATATCCGGACAAACTGGTATGGTATTCGTATGCAATGGACCGAGAAAATCACAGTAAAAAACGTTTGGAGAAAAGCAAAGTCTTTTCGTTAGGCAAGTGTATAAAATGTCATCGATACAAACAGAAATATTGTATGTTTGCCGCAGTTCCTCTAGCTTTCTCCGTAGAAAATACGAATGTGTAGAGCTGGTGTTCCCAAGAGGAATGAATTAGTGTTTCTACAGTACAAAATTAAATGCTCCCTGATAAAAACATTCAAAACAATAAAGTCCGTGGATAATATCCAGAAAACACAAACACAGAGGCTTTCACAATATTTCGGATTGAGTTAGTCAAAACACAACCGGATATTTCTGTATCCATCCACTCATATCCGGACAAACTGGTGTAGAATTCAGATGCAATGGACCGAGAAAATCACAGTAAAAATGGTTTTGCAGAAAAGCAAAGTCTTTTCGCTAGGCAAGTGCATAAAATGTCATCTATACAAACAGAAATGTCATGTTTGTTTGCCGCAGTTCCTCTAGTTTTCTCCCTAGAAAATACGAATGTGTAGAGCTGGTGTCCCCATGATGAACCAATTAGTGTTTCAATGGTACAAAATTAAATGATCCTTGATAAAAACATTCAAAACAATAAAGTCCATTGATAATATCCAAAAAACACAAACAGTGTGTCTTTCACAATATTTCGGATTGAGTTAGACAAAACACAACCGGATATTTCTGGTTTCATCCAGTCACATCCGGACAAAGTGGTGTGGAATCCGTATGCAATGGACCAAGAAAATCACAGTACAAATGGTTTTGGAGAAAAGCAAAGTCTTTTCGTTAGGCAAATGCATAAAATATCTTTGATACAAACAGAAATATCATGTTTGTTTGTCGCAGTTTCTCTAGTTTTCTCCCTAGAAAATACGAATGTGTAGAGCTGGTGTCTCCATGTGCAACCAAGTAGTGATTCCAAGCACTAAATTAAATGCTCCCTGATAAAAAACATTCAAAACAATAAAGTCCGTGGATAATATCAGGAATAAACAAACACAGAGGCTTTCACAATATTTCAGATTGAGTTAGCCAAAACACAACCGGATATGACTGGTTTCTTCCAGTCATATCCAGACATACTGGTGTGGAGTTCGTATGCAATGGGCTGAGAAAATCAGACTAAAAATGGTTTTGGAGAAAAGCAAGGCCTTTTCCTTATGCAAGTGCATAAAATATCATCGATACAAACAGAAATATCATGTTTGTTTGCCGCAGTTCCTCTAGCTTTCTCCCTAGAAAATATGAATGTGTAGAGCTGGTGTCTCCATGTGGAACCAATTAGTGATTCCAACCAAAAATTAAATGTTCCCTGATAAAAACATTCAAAACAATAAAGTCCGTGGATCATATCTGGAATACAAAAACACAAAGGATATTGCAATATCTTTGATTGAGTTACCCAAAGGATACTGGATATTTCCGGTGTTATCCAGTCATATCCGGACAAACTGCTGCGGAATTCGTATGCAGTTGACCGAGAAAATCACAGTAAAAATGGTTTTGGAGAAAAGCAAAGTCTTTTCGTTAGGGGAGTGCATAAAATGTCATCTATACATACAGAAATATCATGTATGTTTGCCGCAGTTCCTCTAGCTTTCTCCCTAGAAAATACGAAAGTGTAGAGCTGGTGTCTCCATGTGGAACCAATTAGTGTTTCAACGGTACAAAATTAAATGTTCCCTGATAAAAACTTTCAAAACTATAAAGTCCGTGGATAATATCCAGAAAACACAAACACAGAGGCTTTCACAATATTTCAGATTGAGTTAGCCAAAACACAACCGGATATTTCTGGTTTCATCCAGTCATATCCGGACAAAGTGGTGTAGAATTCGTATGCAATGGGCTGAGAAAATCAGAGTAAAAATGGTTTTGGAGAAAAGCAAAGTCTTTTCGTTAGGCATGTGCATAAAATGTCATCGATAGAAACAGAAATATCATGTTTGTTTGCCACATTTCCTCTAGCTTTTTCTCTAGAAAATACGAATGTGTAGAGCTGGTGTCTCCATTTGGAACCACTTAGTGATTCCAAGCACAAATTAAATGTTCCCTGATAAAAACATTCAAAACAGTAAAGTCTGTGGATAATATCAGGAATACAGAAACACAGAGGCTGTAGCAAAATCTGGGATTGAGTTAGCCAAAACAAAATAGGATATTTCCCGTTTCATCCAGTCATATCTGGACAAACTGGTGTGGAATTCGTATGCAATACACAGAGAAAATAACAGTAAGAATGGTTTTGGAGAATAGCAAAGTCATTTCAGTAGGCAAGTGCATAAAATGTCATCGATACAAACAGAAATATCAGGTTTGTTTCCCGCAGTTCCTCTAGCTTTCTCCCTAGAAAATATGAATGTGTAGAGCTGGTGTCTCCATTTGGAACCACTTAGTGATTCCAAGCACAAATTAAATGTTCCCTGATAAAAACATTCAAAACAATAAAGTCCGTGGATAATATCCAGAAAACACAAACATAGAGGCTTTCAAAATATTTTGGATTGAGTTAGCCAAAACACAACCGGATATTTGTGGTTTCATCCAGTCATATCCCGACAAAGTTCTTTGGAATTCGTAAGCAATGGGCTGAGAAAATCTGAGTAAAAATGGTTTTAGAGAAAAGCAAAGTGTTTTCGTTTGGCATGTGCATAAAATGTCATCGATACAAACAGAAATATCATGTTTGTTTGCCGCAGTTCCTCTAGCTTTCTCCCTAGAAAATACAAATGTGTAGAGCTGGTGTTCCCATGATGAATGAATTAGTGTTTCTACAGTACAAAATTAAATGCTCCCTGATAAAAACATTCAAAACAATAAAGTCTGTGGATAATATCCAGAAAACACAACCACAGAGGCTTTCAGAATATTTCAGATTGAGTTAGCCAAAACACAACCGGATATTTATGGTTTCATCCAGTAATATCTGGAAAAAGTCGTTTGGAATTCGGATGCAATGGACCGAGAAAATCAAAGTAAAAATGGTTTTGGAGAAAAGCAGTCTTTTCGTTAGGCAAGTGCATAAAATGTCATCTATACAAACAGAAATATCATGTTTGTTTGCCACAGTTCCTGTAGCTTTCTCCCTAGAAAATACGGATATGTAGAGATGGTGTCCCCATGATGAACCAGTTAGTGTTTCAACGGTGCAAAATTTTATGTTCCTTGATAAAAACATTCAAAACAATAAAGTCCGTGGATTATATCAGGAATACACAAACACAGAGGCTTTCACAATATTTCGGAGTGAGTTAGCCAAAACACAACCGGATATTTCTGGTGTCATCCAGTCATATCCTGGCAAAGTGGTGTGGAATTCGTATGCAATGAAGCAAAAAATTCATAGTAAAAAAGGCTTTTGCAGAAAAGCAAAGTCTTTTGCTAGACAAATGCATAAAATGTCATCTATACAAACAGAAATATCATGTTTGTTTGCCGCAGTTCCTCTAGCTTTCTCCCTAGAAAATACGAATGTGTAGAGCTGGTGTCTCCATGTGGAACCAATTAGTGATTCCAAGCACAAAATGAAAAGTTCCCTGATAAAAACATTCAAAACAATAAAGTCCGTGGATAATATCAGGAATACACAAACACAGAGGCTGTAGCAATATCTGGGATTGAGTTAGCCAAAACAAAACCGGAATATTCTGGTTTCATCCAGTCATATCCCGTAAACTGGTGTGGAATTCGTATGCAATGGACAGAGATATTCACAGTAAAAATGGTTTTGGAGTAAAGCAAAGTCTTTTCATTAGGCAAGTGCATAAAATGTCATCTATACAAAAGAAATATGTTTGTTTGCCGCAGTTCCTCTAGCTTTTCCATAAAAATACGAATATATTCAGCTGGTGTCCATGTGGACGAATTACTGTATCCAAGCTCAAAATAAAATGTTCCCCGATAAAAAAACATTCAAAAAAATAAAGTCTGATGATAATATCCAGAAAACACAAACACAGAGGCTGTAGCAATATTTGGGATTGAGTTAGCCAAAACACAACCGGGTATTTCTGGTTTCATCCAGTCATATCCGGACAAACTGGTATGGTATTCGTATGCAATGGACCGAGAAAATCACAGTAAAAAACGTTTGGAGAAAAGCAAAGTCTTTTCGTTAGGCAAGTGTATAAAATGTCATCGATACAAACAGAAATATTGTATGTTTGCCGCAGTTCCTCTAGCTTTCTCCCAAGAAAATACGAATGTGTAGAGTGCTGTTCCCATGATGAACCCAATAGTGTTTCCACAGTACAAAATTAAATGTTCCCTCATAAAAACATTCAAAACAAAAAGAATAAAGTCCATGGATAATATCCAGAAAACACAAACACAGAGGCTTTCACAATATTTCGGATTGAGTTAGCCAAAACACAAACGGATATTTCTGATTTCATCCGGTCATATACGGACAAAGTGGTGTGGAATTCCTATGCAATGGACCGAGAAAATCACAGTACAAATGGTTTTGGAGAAAAAGAAAGTCTTGTCGTTAGGCAAGTGCATAAAATGTCATCTATACAAACAGAAATATCATGTTTGTTTGCCGCAGTTCCTCTAGCTTTCTCCCTAGAAAATACGAATGTGTAGAGCTGGTGTCTCCATGTGGAATCAGTTAGTGATTCCACGGTACAAAATTAAATGTTCCCTGATAAAAAACATTCAAAACAATGAAGTCCATGTATAATATCAGGAATACACAAACACAGAGGCTGTAGCAATATCTGGGATTGAGTTGGCCAAAACAAAAACCGGATATTTCTGGTTTTATCCAGTCATATCCGGACAATCTGTTGTGGAATTCATATGACATGTACCGAGAAAATCACAGTAAAAATGGTTTTGGAGAAAAGCAAAGTCTTTTCATTAGGCAAGTGCATAAACTGTCATCTATACAAACAGAAATGTCATGTTTGTTTGCCGCAGTTCCTCTAGCGTTCTCCCTAGAAAATAGGAATCTGTAGAGCTGGTGTCCCCATGATGAACCAATTAGTGTTTCCACGGTACAAAATTGCATGTTCCCTGATAAAAGTATTCAAAAAATAAAGTCCATCGATAATATCCAGAAAATACAAACACAGAGGCTGCAGCAATTTTGGGGATTGAGTTAGCCAAAACACAACCGGATATTTCCAGTTTTATCCAGTCATATCCGGACAATCTGTTGTGGAATTCATATGACATGTACCGAGAAATCACAGAAAAATGGTTTTGGAGAAAAGCAAAGTCTTTTCATTAGGCAAGTGCATAAAATGTCATCGATACAAACAGAAACATCAGGTTTGTTTCCCGCAGTTCCTCTAGCTTTCTCCCTAGAATATACGAATTTGTAGAGCTGGTGTCCCCATGATGAACCAATTAGTGTTTCAACGCTACAAAATGAAATGTTCCCTGATAAAAACATTCAAAACAATAAAGTCCATCAGTAATATCCAGAAAAAACAAACACAGAGGCTTTCACAATATATCGGATTGAGTTAGACAAAACACAACCGGATATTTCTGGTTTCATCCAGTCACATCCGGACAAACTGGTGTGGAATTCGTATGCAATGGACCGAGAAAATCACAGTACAAATGGTTTTGGAGAAAAGCAAAGTCTTTTCCTTAGGCAAATGCATAAAATATCTTCGATACAAACAGAAATATCATGTTTGTTTGTCGCAGTTTCTCTAGTTTTCTCCCTAGAAAATACGAATGTGTAGAGCTGGTGTCTCCATGTGCAACCAAGTAGTGATTCCAAGCACTAAATTAAATGTTCCCTGATAAAAAACATGCAAAACAATAAAGTCCGTGGATTATATCAGGAATACACAAACACAGAGGCTGTAGCAATATCTGGGATTGAGTTAGCCAAAACAAAACCGGATATTTCTGGTTTCATCCAGTCATATCCGGACAAACTGGTGTGGCGTTCATATGCAATGGGCTGAGAAAATCAGACTAAAAATGGTTTTGGAGAAAAGCAAAGTCTTTTCCTTAGGCAAGTGCATAAAACATCATCGATACAAACAGAAATATCAGGTTTCTTTGCCGCAGATCCTCTAGTTTCTCCCTAGAAAATACGAATATGTAGAGCTGGTGTCTCCATGTGGAACCAATTATTCTATCCAAGCTCAACATAAAATATTCCCCGATAAAAAACATTGAAAACAATAAAGTAGGTGGATAATATCTGGAAAAAACAAACACAGAGGCTGTAGCAATATTTGGGATTGAGTTAGCCAAAACACAACCGGATATTTCTGGTTTCATCCTATCATATATGGAAAAAGTGGTGTGGATTTCCTATGCTTTGGGCTGAGAAAATCACAGTAAAAAAGGTTTTGGAGAAAAGCAAGTCTATTCGTTAGGCAAGTGCATAAAATGTCATCTATACAAACAGAAATATCATGTTTGTTCGTCGCAGTTCCTCTAGCTTTCTCACTAGAACATAAGAATGTGTAGAGCTGGTATCTCCATGTGGAACCAAGTAGTGACTCCAAGCACAAAATTAAATGTTTCCCGATAAATACATTCAAACAATAAAGTCCGTGGAAAATATCAGGAATAAACAAACACAGAGGCTGTTGCAATATCTGGGATTGAGTTAGCCAAAACACAACCGGATATTTCCAGTTTCATCTAGTCATATCTGGACAAACTGGTATGGAATTCGTTTGCAATCAACTGAGGAAATCACAGTAAAAATGGTTTTGGAGAAAAGCAAAATCTTTTCGTTAGGCAAGTGCATAAAATGTCATCTATAGAAACAGGAATATCATGTTTGTTTGCCGCAGTTCCTCTAGCTTTCCCCGTAGAAAATACGAATGTGTAGAGCTGGTGTTCCCATGAGGAATGAATTAGTGTTTCTACAGTACAAAATTAAATGCTCCCTGATAAAAACATTCAAAACAATAAAGTCCGTGGATAATATCCAGAAAACACAAACACAGAGGCTTTCACAATATTTCGGATTGAGTTAGTCAAAACACAACCGGATATTTCTGTATTCATCCACTCATATCCGGACAAACTGGTGTAGAATTCAGATGCAATGGACCGAGAAAATCACAGTAAAAATGGTTTTGCAGAAAAGCAAAGTCTTTTCGCTAGGCAAGTGCATAAAATGTCATCTATACAAACAGAAATGTCATGTTTGTTTGCCGCAGTTCCTCTAGTTTTCTCCCTAGAAAATACGAATGTGTAGAGCTGGTGTCCCCATGATAAACCAATTAGTGTTTCAATGGTACAAAATTAAATGATCCTTGATAAAAACATTCAAAACAATAAAGTCCATTGATAATATCCAAAAAACACAAACAGTGTGTCTTTCACAATATTTCGGATTGAGTTAGACAAAACACAACCGGATATTTCTGGTTTCATCCAGTCACATCCGGACAAAGTGGTGTGGAATTCGTATGCAATGGACCGAGAAAATCACAGTACAAATGGTTTTGGAGAAAAGCAAAGTCTTTTCCTTAGGCAAATGCATAAAATATCTTTGATACAAACAGAAATATCATGTTTGTTTGTCGCAGTTTCTCTAGTTTTCTCCCTAGAAAATACGAATGTGTAGAGCTGGTGTCTCCATGTGCAACCAAGTAGTGATTCCAAGCACTAAATTAAATGTTCCCTGATAAAAAAACATTCAAAACAATAAAGTCCGTGGATAATATCAGGAATAAACAAACACAGAGGCTTTCACAATATTTCAGATTGAGTTAGCCAAAACACAACCGGATATGACTGGTTTCTTCCAGTCATATCCGGACATACTGGTGTGGAGTTCGTATGCAATGGGCTGAGAAAATCAGACTAAAAATGGTTTTGGAGAAAAGCAAGGTCTTTTCCTTATGCAAGTGCATAAAATATCATCGATACAAACAGAAATATCATGTTTATTTGCCGCAGTTCCTCTAGCTTTCTCCCTAGAAAATATGAATGTGTAGAGCTGGTGTCTCCATGTGGAACCAATTAGTGATTCCAACCAAAAATTAAATGTTCCCTGATAAAAAACATTCAAAACAATAAAGTCCGTGGATTATATCTGGAATACAAAAACACAAAGGATATTGCAATATCTTTGATTGAGTTACCCAAAAGATACTGGATATTTCCGGTGTTATCCAGTCATATCCGGAAAAACTGCTGCGGAATTCGTATGCAGTTGACCGAGAAAATCACAGTAAAAATGGTTTTGGAGAAAAGCAAAGTCTTTTCGTTAGGCAAATGCATAAAATGTCATCGATAGAAACAGAAATATCATGTTTGTTTGCCGCAGTTCCTCTAGCTTTCTCCCTAGAAAATACGAATGTGTAGAGCTGGTGTCTCCATGTGGAACCAATTAGTGATTCCAAGCATAAAATGAAATGTTCCCTGATAAAAACATTCAAAACAATAAAGTCCGTGGATAATATCAGGAATACACAAACACAGAGGCTGCAGCAATATCTGGGATTGAGTTAGCCAAAACAAAACCGGATATTTCTTGTTTCATCCAGTCATATCCGGTAAACTGGTGTGGAATTCGAATGCAATGGACAGAGATATTCACAGTAAAAATGGTTTTGGAGTAAAGCAAAGTCTTTTCATTAGGCAAGTGCATAAAATGTCATCTATACTAAAGAAATATGTTTGTTTGCCGCAGTTCCTCTAGCTTTTCCATAAAAATACGAATATATTCAGCTGGTGTCCATGTGGACGAATTACTGTATCCAAGCTCAAAATAAAATGTTCCCCGATAAAAAAACATTCAAAAAAACTAAAGTCTGATGATAATATCCAGAAAACACAAACACAGAGGCTGTAGCAATATTTGGGATTGAGTTAGCCAAAACACAACCGGGTATTTCTGGTTTCATCCAGTCATATCCGGACAAACTGGTATGGTATTCGTATGCAATGGACCGAGAAAATCACAGTAAAACACGTTTGGAGAAAAGCAAAGTCTTTTCGTTAGGCAAGTGTATAAAATGTCATCGATACAAACAGAAATATTGTATGTTTGCCGCAGTTCCTCTAGCTTTCTCCCAAGAAAATACGAATGTGTAGAGCTGCTGTTCCCATGATGAACCCATTAGTGTTTCCACGGTACAAAATTAAATGTTCCCTCATAAAAACATTCAAAACAAAAAGAATAAAGTCCGTGGATAATATCCAGAAAACACAAACACAGAGGCTTTCACAATATTTCGGATTGAGTTAGCCAAAACACAACCGGATATTTCTGATTTCATCCGGTCATATCCGGACAAAGTGGTGTGGAATTCCTATGCAATGGACCGAGAAAATCACAGTACAAATGGTTTTGGAGAAAAAGAAAGTCTTGTCGTTAGGCAAGTGCATAAAATGTCATCTATACAAACAGAAATATCATGTTTGTTTGCCGCAGTTCCTCTAGCTTTCTCCCTAGAAAATACGAATGTGTAGAGCTGGTGTCTCCATGTGGAATCAGTTAGTGATTCCACGGTACAAAATTAAATGTTCCCTGATAAAAAACATTCAAAACAATGAAGTCCATGTATAATATCAGGAATACACAAACACAGAGGCTGTAGCAATATCTGGGATTGAGTTGGCCAAAACAAGAACCGGATATGTCCGGTTTTATCCAGTCATATCCGGACAATCTGTTGTGGAATTCATATGACATGTACCGAGAAAATCACAGTAAAAATGGTTTTGGAGAAAAGCAAAGTCTTTTCATTAGGCAAGTGCATAAACTGTCATCTATACAAACAGAAATGTCATGTTTGTTTGCCGCAGTTCCTCTAGCGTTCTCCCTAGAAAATAGGAATCTGTAGAGCTGGTGTCCCCATGATGAACCAATTAGTGTTTCCACGGTACAAAATTGAATGTTCCCTGATAAAAGTATTCAAACAATAAAGTCCATCGATAATATCCAGAAAATACAAACACAGAGGCTGCAGCAATTTTGGGGATTGAGTTAGCCAAAACACAACCGGATATTTCCAGTTTTATCCAGTCATATCCGGACAATCTGTTGTGGAATTCATATGACATGTACCGAGAAATCACAGAAAAATGGTTTTGGAGAAAAGCAAAGTCTTTTCATTAGGCAAGTGCATAAAATGTCATCGATACAAACAGAAATATCAGGTTTGTTTCCCGCAGTTCCTCTAGCTTTCTCCCTAGAATATACGAATGTGTAGAGCTGGTGTCCCCATGATGAACCAATTAGTGTTTCAACGCTACAAAATGAAATGTTCCCTGATAAAAACATTCAAAACAATAAAGTCCATCAGTAATATCCAGAAAAAACAAACACAGAGGCTTTCACAATATTTCGGATTGAGTTAGACAAAACACAACCGGATATTTCTGGTTTCATCCAGTCACATCCGGACAAAGTGGTGTGGAATTCGTATGCAATGGACCGAGAAAATCACAGTACAAATGGTTTTGGAGAAAAGCAAAGTCTTTTCCTTAGGCAAATGCATAAAATATCTTCGATACAAACAGAAATATCATGTTTGTTTGTCGCAGTTTCTCTAGTTTTCTCCCTAGAAAATACGAATGTGTAGAGCTGGTGTCTCCATGTGCAACCAAGTAGTGATTCCAAGCACTAAATTAAATGTTCCCTGATAAAAAACATGCAAAACAATAAAGTCCGTGGATTATATCAGGAATACACAAACACAGAGGCTGTAGCAATATCTGGGATTGAGTTAGCCAAAACAAAACCGGATATTTCTGGTTTCATCCAGTCATATCCGGACAAACTGGTGTGGAGTTCATATGCAATGGGCTGAGAAAATCAGACTAAAAATGGTTTTGGAGAAAAGCAAAGTCTTTTCCTTAGGCAGGTGCATAAAACATCATCGATACAAACAGAAATATCAGGTTTCTTTGCCGCAGATCCTCTAGTTTCTCCCTAGAAAATACGAATATGTAGAGCTGGTGTCTCCATGTGGAACCAATTACTCTATCCAAGCTCAACATAAAATATTCCCCGATAAAAAACATTGAAAACAATAAAGTAGGTGGATAATATCCGGAAAAAACAAACACAGAGGCTGTAGCAATATTTGGGATTGAGTTAGCCAAAACACAACCGGATATTTCTGGTTACATCCTATCATATATGGAAAAAGTGGTGTGGATTTCCTATGCTTTGGGCTGAGAAAATCACAGTAAAAAAGGTTTTGGAGAAAAGCAAAGTCTATTCGTTAGGCAAGTGCATAAAATGTCATCTATACAAACAGAAATATCATGTTTGTTCGTCGCAGTTCCTCTAGCTTTCTCACTAGAAAATAAGAATGTGTAGAGCTGGTATCTCCATGTGGAACCAAGTAGTGACTCCAAGCACAAAATTAAATGTTTCCCGATAAATACATTCAAACAATAAAGTCCGTGGAAAATATCAGGAATAAACAAACACAGAGGCTGTTGCAATATCTGGGATTGAGTTAGCTAAAACAAAACCTGATATTTCCGGTTTCATCCAGTCTTATCCGGACAAACTGTTGTGGAATTCGTATGCAATGGACCGAGAAAATCACAGTAAAAATGGTTTTGGAGAATAGCAAAGTCTTTTCATTACGCAAGTGCATAAAATGTCATCTAGACCAACAGAAATATCATGTTTGTTTACCGCAGTTCCTCTAGCTTTCTCCCTAGAAAATATGAATGTGTAGAGCTGGTGTCCCCACGATGAACCAATTGAAGTTTCTATGGTACAAAAATAAATGTTCCCTGATAAAAATATTCAAAACAATAAAGTCCATCGATAATATCCAGAAAACACAAACACAGAGGCTGTAGCAATATTTCGGATTGAGTTAGCCAAAACACAACTGGATATTTCTGGTTTCATCCAGTGATATCAGGACAAGGTGGTTTGGAATTCGGATGCAATGGACAGAGAAAACCAAAGTAAAAATTTTTTTGGAGAAAAGCAAAGTCTTTACGTTAGGCAAGTGCATAAAATGTCATCGATAGAAACAGAAATATCATGTTTGTTTGCGGCAGTTCCTCTAGCTTCCTCCCTAGAAAATACGAATATATACAGCTGGTGTCTCCATGTGGAACAAATACTGTAGTCAAGCTCAAAATAAAATGTTCTCTGATAAAAAACATTCAAAAAAATAAAGTCCCTTGAATATATCCAGAAAACACAAACACAGAGGTTTTCACAATATTTCGGATTGAGATAGACAAAACACAACCGGATATTTCTGTTTTCATCCAGTCATATCCGGACAAAGTGGTGTGGAATTCCTATGCAATGGACCGAGAAAATCACAGTACAAATGGTTTTGGAGAAAAAGAAAGTCTTGTCGTTAGGCAAGTGCATAAAATGTCATCTATACAAACAGAAATATCATGTTTGTTTGCCGCAGTTCCTCTAGCTTTCTCCCTAGAAAATACGAATGTGTAGAGCTGGTGTCTCCATGTGGAACCAATTAGTGATTCCAAGCACAAAATGAAATGTTCCCTGATAAAAACATTCAAAACAATAAAGTCCGTGGATAATATCAGGAATACACAAACACAGAGGCTGTAGCAATATCTGGGATGAGTTAGCCAAAACAAAACCGGATATTTCTGGTTTCATCCAGTCATATCCGGTAAACTGGTGTGGAATTCGTATGCAATGGACAGAGATATTCACAGTAAAAATGGTTTTGGAGTAAAGCAAAGTCTTTTCATTAGGCAAGTGCATAAAATGTCATCTATACAAAAGAAATATGTTTGTTTGCCGCAGTTCCTCTAGCTTTTCCATAAAAATACGAATATATTCAGCTGGTGTCCATGTGGACGAATTACTGTATCCAAGCTCAAAATAAAATGTTCCCCGATAAAAAAACATTCAAAAAAAATAAAGTCTGATGATAATATCCAGAAAACACAAACACAGAGGCTGTAGCAATATTTGGGATTGAGTTAGCCAAAACACAACCGGGTATTTCTGGTTTCATCCAGTCATATCCGGACAAACTGGTATGGTATTCGTATGCAATGGACCGAGAAAATCACAGTAAAAAACGATTGGAGAAAAGCAAAGTCTTTTCGTTAGGCAAGTGTATAAAATGTCATCGATACAAACAGAAATATTGTATGTTTGCCGCAGTTCCTCTAGCTTTCTCCCAAGAAAACACGAATGTGTAGAGCTGCTGTTCCCATGATGAACCCATTAGTGTTTCCACGGTACAAAATTAAATGTTCCCTGATAAAAACATTCAAAACAAAAAGAATAAAGTCCGTGGATAATATCCAGAAAACACAAACACAGAGGCTTTCACAATATTTCGGATTGAGTTAGCCAAAACACAACCGGATATTTCTGATTTCATCCGGTCATATCCGGACAAAGTGGTGTGGAATTCCTATGCAATGGACCGAGAAAATCACAGTACAAATGGTTTTGGAGAAAAAGAAAGTCTTGTCGTTAGGCAAGTGCATAAAATGTCATCTATACAAACAGAAATATCATGTTTGTTTGCCCCAGTTCCTCTAGCTTTCTCCCTAGAAAATACGAATGTGTAGAGCTGGTGTCTCCATGTGGAATCAGTTAGTGATTCCACGGTACAAAATTAAATGTTCCCTGATAAAAAACATTCAAAACAATGAAGTCCGTGGATAATATCAGGAATACGCAAACACAGAGGCTGTAGCAATATCTGGGATTGAGTTGGCCAAAACAAAAACCGGATATTTCCGGTTTTATCCAGTCATATCCGGACAATCTGTTGTGGAATTCATATGACATGTACCGAGAAAATCACAGTAAAAATGGTTTTGGAGAAAAGCAAAGTCTTTTCATTAGGCAAGTGCATAAACTGTCATCTATACAAACAGAAATGTCATGTTTGTTTGCCGCAGTTCCTCTAGCGTTCTCCCTAGAAAATAGGAATCTGTAGAGCTGGTGTCCCCATGATGAACCAATTAGTGTTTCCACGGTACAAAATTGAATGTTCCCTGATAAAAGTATTCAAACAATAAAGTCCATCGATAATATCCAGAAAATACAAACACAGAGGCTGCAGCAATTTTGGGGATTGAGTTAGCCAAAACACAACCGGATATTTCCAGGTTTATCCAGTCATATCCGGACAATCTGTTGTGGAATTCATATGACATGTACCGAGAAATCACAGAAAAATGGTTTTGGAGAAAAGCAAAGTCTTTTCATTAGGCAAGTGCATAAAATGTCATCGATACAAACAGAAATATCAGGTTTGTTTCCCGCAGTTCCTCTAGCTTTCTCCCTAGAATATACGAATGTGTAGAGCTGGTGTCCCCATGATGAACCAATTAGTGTTTCAACGCTACAAAATGAAATGTTCCCTGATAAAAACATTCAAAACAATAAAGTCCATCAGTAATATCCAGAACAAACAAACACAGAGGCTTTCACAATATTTCGGATTGAGTTAGACAAAACACAACCGGATATTTCTGGTTTCATCCAGTCACATCCGGACAAAGTGGTGTGGAATTCGTATGCAATGGACCGAGAAAATCACAGTACAAATGGTTTTGGAGAAAAGCAAAGTCTTTTCCTTAGGCAAATGCATAAAATATCTTCGATACAAACAGAAATATCATGTTTGTTTGTTGCAGTTTCTCTAGTTTTCTCCCTAGAAAATACGAATGTGTAGAGCTGGTGTCTCCATGTGCAACCAAGTAGTGATTCCAAGCACTAAATTAAATGTTCCCTGATAAAAAACATGCAAAACAATAAAGTCCGGGGATGATATCAGGAATACACAAACACAGAGGCTGTAGCAATATCTGGGATTGAGTTAGCCAAAACAAAACCGGATATTTCTGGTTTCATCCAGTCATATCCGGACAAACTGGTGTGGAGTTCATATGCAATGGGCTGAGAAAATCAGACTAAAAATGGTTTTGGAGAAAAGCAAAGTCTTTTCCTTAGGCAGGTGCATAAAACATCATCGATACAAACAGAAATATCAGGTTCCTTTGCCGCAGATCCTCTAGTTTCTCCCTAGAAAATACGAATATGTAGAGCTGGTGTCTCCATGTGGAACCAATTACTCTATCCAAGCTCAACATAAAATATTCCCCGATAAAAAACATTGAAAACAATAAAGTAGGTGGATAATATCCGGTAAAAACAAACACAGAGGCTGTAGCAATATTTGGGATTGAGTTAGCCAAAACACAACCGGATATTTCTGGTTTCATCCTATCATATATGATAAAAGTGGTGTGGATTTCCTATGCTTTGGGCTGAGAAAATCACAGTAAAAAAGGTTTTGGAGAAAAGCAAAGTCTATTCGTTAGGCAAGTGCATAAAATGTCATCTATACAAACAGAAATATCATGTTTGTTCGTCGCAGTTCCTCTAGCTTTCTCACTAGAAAATAAGAATGTGTAGAGCTGGTATCTCCATGTGGAACCAAGTAGTGACTCCAAGCACAAAATTAAATGTTTCCCGATAAATACATTCAAACAATAAAGTCCGTGGAAAATATCAGGAATAAACAAACACAGAGGCTGTTGCAATATCTGGGATTGAGTTAGCTAAAACAAAACCTGATATTTCCGGTTTCATCCAGTCTTATCCGGACAAACTGTTGTGGAATTCGTATGCAATGGACCGAGAAAATCACAGTAAAAATGGTTTTGGAGAATAGCAAAGTCTTTTCATTACGCAAGTGCATAAAATGTCATCTAGACCAACAGAAATATCATGTTTGTTTACCGCAGTTCCTCTAGCTTTCTCCCTAGAAAATATGAATGTGTAGAGCTGGTGTCCCCACGATGAACCAATTGAAATTTCTATGGTACAAAAATAAATGTTCCCTGATAAAAATATTCAAAACAATAAAGTCCATCGATAATATCCAGAAAACACAAATACAGAGGCTGTAGCAATATTTCGGATTGAGTTAGCCAAAACACAACTGGATATTTCTGGTTTCATCCAGTGATATCAGGACAAGGTGGTTTGGAATTCGGATGCAATGGACAGAGAAAACCAAAGTAAAAATTTTTTTGGAGAAAAGCAAAGTCTTTACGTTAGGCAAGTGCATAAAATGTCATCGATAGAAACAGAAATATCATGTTTGTTTGCGGCAGTTCCTCTAGCTTCCTCCCTAGAAAATACGAATATATACAGCTGGTGTCTCCATGTGGAACAAATACTGTAGTCAAGCTCAAAATAAAATGTTCTCTGATAAAAAACATTCAAAAAAATAAAGCCCCTTGAATATATCCAGAAAACACAAACACAGAGGTTTTCACAATATTTCGGATTGAGATAGACAAAACACAACCGGGTATTTCTGTTTTCATCCAGTCATATCCGGACAAAGTGGTGTGGAATTCGTATGCAATCGACTGAGAAAATCACAGTAAAAATGGTTTTGGAGAAAAGCAAAGTCTTTTCATTAGGCAAATGCATAAACTGTCATCTATACAAACAGAAATGTCATGTTTGTTTGCCGCAGTTCCTCTAGCGTTCTCCCTAGAAAATAGGAATCTGTAGAGCTGGTGTCCCCATGATGAACCAATTAGTGTTTCCACGGTACAAAATTGAATGTTCCCTGATAAAAGTATTCAAACAATAAAGTCCATCGATAATATCCAGAAAATACAAACACAGAGGCTGCAGCAATTTTGGGGATTGAGTTAGCCAAAACACAACCGGATATTTCCAGGTTTATCCAGTCATATCCGGACAATCTGTTGTGGAATTCATATGACATGTACCGAGAAATCACAGAAAAATGGTTTTGGAGAAAAGCAAAGTCTTTTCATTAGGCAAGTGCATAAAATGTCATCGATACAAACAGAAATATCAGGTTTGTTTCCCGCAGTTCCTCTAGCTTTCTCCCTAGAATATACGAATGTGTAGAGCTGGTGTCCCCATGATGAACCAATTAGTGTTTCAACGCTACAAAATGAAATGTTCCCTGATAAAAACATTCAAAACAATAAAGTCCATCAGTAATATCCAGAAAAAACAAACACAGAGGCTTTCACAATATTTCGGATTGAGTTAGACAAAACACAACCGGATATTTCTGGTTTCATCCAGTCACATCCGGACAAAGTGGTGTGGAATTCGTATGCAATGGACCGAGAAAATCACAGTACAAATGGTTTTGGAGAAAAGCAAAGTCTTTTCCTTAGGCAAATGCATAAAATATCTTCGATACAAACAGAAATATCATGTTTGTTTGTCGCAGTTTCTCTAGTTTTCTCCCTAGAAAATACGAATGTGTAGAGCTGGTGTCTCCATGTGCAACCAAGTAGTGATTCCAAGCACTAAATTAAATGTTCCCTGATAAAAAAACATGCAAAACAATAAAGTCCGTGGATGATATCAGGAATACACAAACACAGAGGCTGTAGCAATATCTGGGATTGAGTTAGCCAAAACAAAACCGGATATTTCTGGTTTCATCCAGTCATATCCGGACAAACTGGTGTGGAGTTCATATGCAATGGGCTGAGAAAATCAGACTAAAAATGGTTTTGGAGAAAAGCAAAGTCTTTTCCTTAGGCAGGTGCATAAAACATCATCGATACAAACAGAAATATCAGGTTCCTTTGCCGCAGATCCTCTAGTTTCTCCCTAGAAAATACGAATATGTAGAGCTGGTGTCTCCATGTGGAACCAATTACTCTATCCAAGCTCAACATAAAATATTCCCCGATAAAAAACATTGAAAACAATAAAGTAGGTGGATAATATCCGGAAAAAACAAACACAGAGGCTGTAGCAATATTTGGGATTGAGTTAGCCAAAACACAACCGGATATTTCTGGTTTCATCCTATCATATATGGAAAAAGTGGTGTGGATTTCCTATGCTTTGGGCTGAGAAAATCACAGTAAAAAAGGTTTTGGAGAAAAGCAAAGTCTATTCGTTAGGCAAGTGCATAAAATGTCATCTATACAAACAGAAATATCATGTTTGTTCGTCGCAGTTCCTCTAGCTTTCTCCCTAGAAAATAAGAATGTGTAGAGCTGGTATCTCCATGTGGAACCAAGTAGTGACTCCAAGCACAAAATTAAATGTTTCCCGATAAATACATTCAAACAATAAAGTCCGTGGAAAATATCAGGAATAAACAAACACAGAGGCTGTTGCAATATCTGGGATTGAGTTAGCTAAAACAAAACCTGATATTTCCGGTTTCATCCAGTCTTATCCGGACAAACTGTTGTGGAATTCGTATGCAATGGACCGAGAAAATCACAGTACAAATGGTTTTGGAGAATAGCAAAGTCTTTTCATTACGCAAGTGCATAAAATGTCATCTAGACCAACAGAAATATCATGTTTGTTTACCGCAGTTCCTCTAGCTTTCTCCCTAGAAAATATGAATGTGTAGAGCTGGTGTCCCCACGATGAACCAATTGAAGTTTCTATGGTACAAAAATAAATGTTCCCTGATAAAAATATTCAAAACAATAAAGTCCATCGATAATATCCAGAAAACACAAACACAGAGGCTGTAGCAATATTTCGGATTGAGTTAGCCAAAACACAACTGGATATTTCTGGTTTCATCCAGTGATATCAGGACAAGGTGGTTTGGAATTCGGATGCAATGGACAGAGAAAACCAAAGTAAAAATTTTTTTGGAGAAAAGCAAAGTCTTTACGTTAGGCAAGTGCATAAAATGTCATCGATAGAAACAGAAATATCATGTTTGTTTGCGGCAGTTCCTCTAGCTTCCTCCCTAGAAAATACGAATATATACAGCTGGTGTCTCCATGTGGAACAAATACTGTAGTCAAGCTCAAAATAAAATGTTCTCTGATAAAAAACATTCAAAAAATAAAGTCCCTTGAATATATCCAGAAAACACAAACACAGAGGTTTTCACAATATTTCGGATTGAGATAGACAAAACACAACCGGGTATTACTGTTTTCATCCAGTCATATCCGGACAAAGTGGTGTGGAATTCGTATGCAATCGACTGAGAAAATCACAGTAAAAATGGTTTTGGAGAAAAGCAAAGTCTTTTCATTAGGCAAATGCATAAACTGTCATCTATACAAACAGAAATGTCATGTTTGTTTGCCGCAGTTCCTCTAGCGATCTCCCTAGAAAATAGGAATCTGTAGAGCTGGTGTCCCCATGATGAACCAATTAGTGTTTCCACGGTACAAAATTGAATGTTCCCTGATAAAAGTATTCAAACAATAAAGTCCATCGATAATATCCAGAAAATACAAACACAGAGGCTGCAGCAATTTTGGGGATTGAGTTAGCCAAAACACAACCGGATATTTCCAGTTTTATCCAGTCATATCCGGACAATCTGTTGTGGAATTCATTTGACATGTACCGAGAAATCACAGAAAAATGGTTTTGGAGAAAAGCAAAGTCTTTTCATTAGGCAAGTGCATAAAATGTCATCGATACAAACAGAAATATCAGGTTTGTTTCCCGCAGTTCCTCTAGCTTTCTCCCTAGAATATACGAATGTGTAGAGCTGGTGTCCCCATGATGAACCAATTAGTGTTTCAACGCTACAAAATGAAATGTTCCCTGATAAAAACATTCAAAACAATAAAGTCCATCAGTAATATCCAGAAAAAACAAACACAGAGGCTTTCACAATATTTTGGATTGAGTTAGACAAAACACAACCGGATATTTCTGGTTTCATCCAGTCACATCCGGACAAAGTGGTGTGGAATTCGTATGCAATGGACCGAGAAAATCACAGTACAAATGGTTTTGGAGAAAAGCAAAGTCTTTTCCTTAGGCAAATGCATAAAATATCTTCGATACAAACAGAAATATCATGTTTGTTTGTCGCAGTTTCTCTAGTTTTCTCCCTAGAAAATACGAATGTGTAGAGCTGGTGTCTCCATGTGCAACCAAGTAGTGATTCCAAGCACTAAATTAAATGTTCCCTGATAAAAAACATGCAAAACAATAAAGTCCGTGGATGATATCAGGAATACACAAACACAGAGGCTGTAGCAATATCTGGGATTGAGTTAGCCAAAACAAAACCGGATATTTCTGGTTTCATCCAGTCATATCCGGACAAACTGGTGTGGAGTTCATATGCAATGGGCTGAGAAAATCAGACTAAAAATGGTTTTGGAGAAAAGCAAAGTCTTTTCCTTAGGCAGGTGCATAAAACATCATCGATACAAACAGAAATATCAGGTTCCTTTGCCGCAGATCCTCTAGTTTCTCCCTAGAAAATACGAATATGTAGAGCTGGTGTCTCCATGTGGAACCAATTACTCTATCCAAGCTCAACATAAAATATTCCCCGATAAAAAACATTGAAAACAATGAAGTAGGTGGATAATATCCGGAAAAAACAAACACAGAGGCTGTAGCAATATTTGGGATTGAGTTAGCCAAAACACAACCGGATATTTCTGGTTTCATCCTATCACATATGGAAAAAGTGGTGTGGATTTCCTATGCTTTGGGCTGAGAAAATCACAGTAAAAAAGGTTTTGGAGAAAAGCAAAGTCTATTCGTTAGGCAAGTGCATAAAATGTCATCTATACAAACAGAAATATCATGTTTGTTCGTCGCAGTTCCTCTAGCTTTCTCACTAGAAAATAAGAATGTGTAGAGCTGGTATCTCCATGTGGAACCAAGTAGTGACTCCAAGCACAAAATTAAATGTTTCCCGATAAATACATTCAAACAATAAAGTCCGTGGAAAATATCAGGAATAAACAAACACAGAGGCTGTTGCAATATCTGGGATTGAGTTAGCTAAAACAAAACCTGATATTTCCGGTTTCATCCAGTCTTATCCGGACAAACTGTTGTGGAATTCGTACGCAATGGACCGAGAAAATCACAGTACAAATGGTTTTGGAGAATAGCAAAGTCTTTTCATTACGCAAGTGCATAAAATGTCATCTAGACCAACAGAAATATCATGTTTGTTTACCGCAGTTCCTCTAGCTTTCTCCCTAGAAAATATGAATGTGTAGAGCTGGTGTCCCCACGATGAACCAATTGAAGTTTCTATGGTACAAAAATAAATGTTCCCTGATAAAAATATTCAAAACAATAAAGTCCATCGATAATATCCAGAAAACACAAACACAGAGGCTGTAGCAATATTTCGGATTGAGTTAGCCAAAACACAACTGGATATTTCTGGTTTCATCCAGTGATATCAGGACAAGGTGGTTTGGAATTCGGATGCAATGGACAGAGAAAACCAAAGTAAAAATTTTTTTGGAGAAAAGCAAAGTCTTTACGTTAGGCAAGTGCATAAAATGTCATCGATAGAAACAGAAATATCATGTTTGTTTGCGGCAGTTCCTCTAGCTTCCTCCCTAGAAAATACGAATATATACAGCTGGTGTCTCCATGTGGAACAAATACTGTAGTCAAGCTCAAAATAAAATGTTCTCTGATAAAAAACATTCAAAAAAATAAAGTCCCTTGAATATATCCAGAAAACACAAACACAGAGGTTTTCACAATATTTCGGATTGAGATAGACAAAACACAAACGGATATTTCTGTTTTCATCCAGTCATATCCGGACAAAGTGGTGTGGAATTCGTATGCAATCGACCGAGAAAATCACAGTAAAAATGGTTTTGGAGAAAAGCAAAGTCTTTTCGTTAGGCAAATGCATAAAATGTCATCGATAGAAACAGAAATATCATGTTTGTTTGCCGCAGTTCCTCTAGCTTTCTCCCTAGAAAATACGAATGTGTAGAGCTGGTGTCTCCATGTGGAACCAATTAGTGATTCCAAGCACAAAATGAAATGTTCCCTGATAAAAACATTCAAAACAATAAAGTCCGTGGATAATATCAGGAATACACAAACACAGAGGCTGTAGCAATATCTGGGATTGAGTTAGCCAAAACAAAACCGGATATTTCTGGTTTCATCCAGTCATATCCGGTAAACTGGTGTGGAATTCGTATGCAATGGACAGAGATATTCACAGTAAAAATGGTTTTGGAGTAAAGCAAAGTCTTTTCATTAGGCAAGTGCATAAAATGTCATCTATACAAAAGAAATATGTTTGTTTGCCGCAGTTCCTCTAGCTTTTCCATAAAAATACGAATATATTCAGCTGGTGTCCATGTGGACGAATTACTGTATCCAAGCTCAAAATAAAATGTTCCCCGATAAAAAAACATTCAAAAAAACTAAAGTCTGATGATAATATCCAGAAAACACAAACACAGAGGCTGTAGCAATATTTGGGATTGAGTTAGCCAAAACACAACCGGGTATTTCTGGTTTCATCCAGTCATATCCGGACAAACTGGTATGGTATTCGTATGCAATGGACCGAGAAAATCACAGTAAAAAACGTTTGGAGAAAAGCAAAGTCTTTTCGTTAGGCAAGTGTATAAAATGTCATCGATACAAACAGAAATATTGTATGTTTGCCGCAGTTCCTCTAGCTTTCTCCCAAGAAAACACGAATGTGTAGAGCTGCTGTTCCCATGATGAACCCATTAGTGTTTCCACGGTACAAAATTAAATGTTCCCTCATAAAAACATTCAAAACAAAAAGAATAAAGTCCGTGGATAATATCCAGAAAACACAAACACAGAGGCTTTCACAATATTTCGGATTGAGTTAGCCAAAACACAACCGGATATTTCTGATTTCATCCGGTCATATCCGGACAAAGTGGTGTGGAATTCCTATGCAATGGACCGAGAAAATCACAGTACAAATGGTTTTGGAGAAAAAGAAAGTCTTGTCGTTAGGCAAGTGCATAAAATGTCATCTATACAAACAGAAATATCATGTTTGTTTGCCGCAGTTCCTCTAGCTTTCTCCCTAGAAAATACGAATGTGTAGAGCTGGTGTCTCCATGTGGAATCAGTTAGTGATTCCACGGTACAAAATTAAATGTTCCCTGATAAAAAACATTCAAAACAATGAAGTCCGTGGATAATATCAGGAATACGCAAACACAGAGGCTGTAGCAATATCTGGGATTGAGTTGGCCAAAACAAAAACCGGATATTTCCGGTTTTATCCAGTCATATCCGGACAATCTGTTGTGGAATTCATATGACATGTACCGAGAAAATCACAGTAAAAATGGTTTTGGAGAAAAGCAAAGTCTTTTCATTAGGCAAATGCATAAACTGTCATCTATACAAACAGAAATGTCATGTTTGTTTGCCGCAGTTCCTCTAGCGTTCTCCCTAGAAAATAGGAATCTGTAGAGCTGGTGTCCCCATGATGAACCAATTAGTGTTTCCACGGTACAAAATTGAATGTTCCCTGATAAAAGTATTCAAACAATAAAGTCCATCGATAATATCCAGAAAATACAAACACAGAGGCTGCAGCAATTTTGGGGATTGAGTTAGCCAAAACACAACCGGATATTTCCAGGTTTATCCAGTCATATCCGGACAATCTGTTGTGGAATTCATATGACATGTACCGAGAAATCACAGAAAAATGGTTTTGGAGAAAAGCAAAGTCTTTTCATTAGGCAAGTGCATAAAATGTCATCGATACAAACAGAAATATCAGGTTTGTTTCCCGCAGTTCCTCTAGCTTTCTCCCTAGAATATACGAATGTGTAGAGCTGGTGTCCCCATGATGAACCAATTAGTGTTTCAACGCTACAAAATGAAATGTTCCCTGATAAAAACATTCAAAACAATAAAGTCCATCAGTAATATCCAGAACAAACAAACACAGAGGCTTTCACAATATTTCGGATTGAGTTAGACAAAACACAACCGGATATTTCTGGTTTCATCCAGTCACATCCGGACAAAGTGGTGTGGAATTCGTATGCAATGGACCGAGAAAATCACAGTACAAATGGTTTTGGAGAAAAGCAAAGTCTTTTCCTTAGGCAAATGCATAAAATATCTTCGATACAAACAGAAATATCATGTTTGTTTGTCGCAGTTTCTCTAGTTTTCTCCCTAGAAAATACGAATGTGTAGAGCTGGTGTCTCCATGTGCAACCAAGTAGTGATTCCAAGCACTAAATTAAATGTTCCCTGATAAAAAACATGCAAAACAATAAAGTCCGTGGATGATATCAGGAATACACAAACACAGAGGCTGTAGCAATATCTGGGATTGAGTTAGCCAAAACAAAACCGGATATTTCTGGTTTCATCCAGTCATATCCGGACAAACTGGTGTGGAGTTCATATGCAATGGGCTGAGAAAATCAGACTAAAAATGGTTTTGGAGAAAAGCAAAGTCTTTTCCTTAGGCAGGTGCATAAAACATCATCGATACAAACAGAAATATCAGGTTCCTTTGCCGCAGATCCTCTAGTTTCTCCCTAGAAAATACGAATATGTAGAGCTGGTGTCTCCATGTGGAACCAATTACTCTATCCAAGCTCAACATAAAATATTCCCCGATAAAAAACATTGAAAACAATAAAGTAGGTGGATAATATCCGGTAAAAACAAACACAGAGGCTGTAGCAATATTTGGGATTGAGTTAGCCAAAACACAACCGGATATTTCTGGTTTCATCCTATCATATATGGAAAAAGTGGTGTGGATTTCCTATGCTTTGGGCTGAGAAAATCACAGTAAAAAAGGTTTTGGAGAAAAGCAAAGTCTATTCGTTAGGCAAGTGCATAAAATGTCATCTATACAAACAGAAATATCATGTTTGTTCGTCGCAGTTCCTCTAGCTTTCTCACTAGAAAATAAGAATGTGTAGAGCTGGTATCTCCATGTGGAACCAAGTAGTGACTCCAAGCACAAAATTAAATGTTTCCCGATAAATACATTCAAACAATAAAGTCCATGGAAAATATCAGGAATAAACAAACACAGAGGCTGTTGCAATATCTGGGATTGAGTTAGCTAAAACAAAACCTGATATTTCCGGTTTCATCCAGTCTTATCCGGACAAACTGTTGTGGAATTCGTATGCAATGGACCGAGAAAATCACAGTACAAATGGTTTTGGAGAATAGCAAAGTCTTTTCATTACGCAAGTGCATAAAATGTCATCTAGACCAACAGAAATATCATGTTTGTTTACCGCAGTTCCTCTAGCTTTCTCCCTAGAAAATATGAATGTGTAGAGCTGGTGTCCCCACGATGAACCAATTGAAGTTTCTATGGTACAAAAATAAATGTTCCCTGATAAAAATATTCAAAACAATAAAGTCCATCGATAATATCCAGAAAACACAAACACAGAGGCTGTAGCAATATTTCGGATTGAGTTAGCCAAAACACAACTGGATATTTCTGGTTTCATCCAGTGATATCAGGACAAGGTGGTTTGGAATTCGGATGCAATGGACAGAGAAAACCAAAGTAAAAATTTTTTTGGAGAAAAGCAAAGTCTTTACGTTAGGCAAGTGCATAAAATGTCATCGATAGAAACAGAAATATCATGTTTGTTTGCGGCAGTTCCTCTAGCTTCCTCCCTAGAAAATACGAATATATACAGCTGGTGTCTCCATGTGGAACAAATACTGTAGTCAAGCTCAAAATAAAATGTTCTCTGATAAAAAACATTCAAAAAAATAAAGTCCCTTGAATATATCCAGAAAACACAAACACAGAGGTTTTCACAATATTTCGGATTGAGATAGACAAAACACAACCGGATATTTCTGTTTTCATCCAGTCATATCCGGACAAAGTGGTGTGGAATTCGTATGCAATCGACTGAGAAAATCACAGTAAAAATGGTTTTGGAGAAAAGCAAAGTCTTTTCGTTAGGCAAATGCATAAAATGTCATCGATAGAAACAGAAATATCATGTTTGTTTGCCGCAGTTCCTCTAGCTTTCTCCCTAGAAAATACGAATGTGTAGAGCTGGTGTCTCCATGTGGAACCAATTAGTGATTCCAAGCACAAAATGAAATGTTCCCTGATAAAAACATTCAAAACAATAAAGTCCGTGGATAATATCAGGAATACACAAACACAGAGGCTGTAGCAATATCTGGGATTGAGTTAGCCAAAACAAAACCGGATATTTCTGGTTTCATCCAGTCATATCCGGTAAACTGGTGTGGAATTCGTATGCAATGGACAGAGATATTCACAGTAAAAATGGTTTTGGAGTAAAGCAAAGTCTTTTCATTAGGCAAGTGCATAAAATGTCATCTATACAAAAGAAATATGTTTGTTTGCCGCAGTTCCTCTAGCTTTTCCATAAAAATACGAATATATTCAGCTGGTGTCCATGTGGATGAATTACTGTATCCAAGCTCAAAATAAAATGTTCCCCGATAAAAAAACATTCAAAAAAAATAAAGTCTGATGATAATATCCAGAAAACACAAACACAGAGGCTGTAGCAATATTTGGGATTGAGTTAGCCAAAACACAACCGGGTATTTCTGGTTTCATCCAGTCATATCCGGACAAACTGGTATGGTATTCGTATGCAATGGACCGAGAAAATCACAGTAAAAAACGTTTGGAGAAAAGCAAAGTCTTTTCGTTAGGCAAGTGTATAAAATGTCATCGATACAAACAGAAATATTGTATGTTTGCCGCAGTTCCTCTAGCTTTCTCCCAAGAAAACACGAATGTGTAGAGCTGCTGTTCCCATGATGAACCCATTAGTGTTTCCACGGTACAAAATTAAATGTTCCCTCATAAAAACATTCAAAACAAAAAGAATAAAGTCCGTGGATAATATCCAGAAAACACAAACACAGAGGCTTTCACAATATTTCGGATTGAGTTAGCCAAAACACAACCGGATATTTCTGATTTCATCCGGTCATATCCGGACAAAGTGGTGTGGAATTCCTATGCAATGGACCGAGAAAATCACAGTACAAATGGTTTTGGAGAAAAAGAAAGTCTTGTCGTTAGGCAAGTGCATAAAATGTCATCTATACAAACAGAAATATCATGTTTGTTTGCCGCAGTTCCTCTAGCTTTCTCCCTAGAAAATACGAATGTGTAGAGCTGGTGTCTCCATGTGGAATCAGTTAGTGATTCCACGGTACAAAATTAAATGTTCCCTGATAAAAAACATTCAAAACAATGAAGTCCGTGGATAATATCAGGAATACGCAAACACAGAGGCTGTAGCAATATCTGGGATTGAGTTGGCCAAAACAAAAACCGGATATTTCCGGTTTTATCCAGTCATATCCGGACAATCTGTTGTGGAATTCATATGACATGTACCGAGAAAATCACAGTAAAAATGGTTTTGGAGAAAAGCAAAGTCTTTTCATTAGGCAAGTGCATAAACTGTCATCTATACAAACAGAAATGTCATGTTTGTTTGCCGCAGTTCCTCTAGCGTTCTCCCTAGAAAATAGGAATCTGTAGAGCTGGTGTCCCCATGATGAACCAATTAGTGTTTCCACGGTACAAAATTGAATGTTCCCTGATAAAAGTATTCAAACAATAAAGTCCATCGATAATATCCAGAAAATACAAACACAGAGGCTGCAGCAATTTTGGGGATTGAGTTAGCCAAAACACAACCGGATATTTCCAGGTTTATCCAGTCATATCCGGACAATCTGTTGTGGAATTCATATGACATGTACCGAGAAATCACAGAAAAATGGTTTTGGAGAAAAGCAAAGTCTTTTCATTAGGCAAGTGCATAAAATGTCATCGATACAAACAGAAATATCAGGTTTGTTTCCCGCAGTTCCTCTAGCTTTCTCCCTAGAATATACGAATGTGTAGAGCTGGTGTCCCCATGATGAACCAATTAGTGTTTCAACGCTACAAAATGAAATGTTCCCTGATAAAAACATTCAAAACAATAAAGTCCATCAGTAATATCCAGAACAAACAAACACAGAGGCTTTCACAATATTTTGGATTGAGTTAGACAAAACACAACCGGATATTTCTGGTTTCATCCAGTCACATCCGGACAAAGTGGTGTGGAATTCGTATGCAATGGACCGAGAAAATCACAGTACAAATGGTTTTGGAGAAAAGCAAAGTCTTTTCCTTAGGCAAATGCATAAAATATCTTCGATACAAACAGAAATATCATGTTTGTTTGTCGCAGTTTCTCTAGTTTTCTCCCTAGAAAATACGAATGTGTAGAGCTGGTGTCTCCATGTGCAACCAAGTAGTGATTCCAAGCACTAAATTAAATGTTCCCTGATAAAAAACATGCAAAACAATAAAGTCCGTGGATGATATCAGGAATACACAAACACAGAGGCTGTAGCAATATCTGGGATTGAGTTAGCCAAAACAAAACCGGATATTTCTGGTTTCATCCAGTCATATCCGGACAAACTGGTGTGGAGTTCATATGCAATGGGCTGAGAAAATCAGACTAAAAATGGTTTTGGAGAAAAGCAAAGTCTTTTCCTTAGGCAGGTGCATAAAACATCATCGATACAAACAGAAATATCAGGTTCCTTTGCCGCAGATCCTCTAGTTTCTCCCTAGAAAATACGAATATGTAGAGCTGGTGTCTCCATGTGGAACCAATTACTCTATCCAAGCTCAACATAAAATATTCCCCGATAAAAAACATTGAAAACAATAAAGTAGGTGGATAATATCCGGAAAAAACAAACACAGAGGCTGTAGCAATATTTGGGATTGAGTTAGCCAAAACACAACCGGATATTTCTGGTTTCATCCTATCATATATGGAAAAAGTGGTGTGGATTTCCTATGCTTTGGGCTGAGAAAATCACAGTAAAAAAGGTTTTGGAGAAAAGCAAAGTCTATTCGTTAGGCAAGTGCATAAAATGTCATCTATACAAACAGAAATATCATGTTTGTTCGTCGCAGTTCCTCTAGCTTTCTCACAAGAAAATAAGAATGTGTAGAGCTGGTATCTCCATGTGGAACCAAGTAGTGACTCCAAGCACAAAATTAAATGTTTCCCGATAAATACATTCAAACAATAAAGTCCGTGGAAAATATCAGGAATAAACAAACACAGAGGCTGTTGCAATATCTGGGATTGAGTTAGCTAAAACAAAACCTGATATTTCCGGTTTCATCCAGTCTTATCCGGACAAACTGTTGTGGAATTCGTATGCAATGGACCGAGAAAATCACAGTAAAAATGGTTTTGGAGAAAAGCAAAGTCTTTTCGTTAGGCAAATGCATAAAATGTCATCGATAGAAACAGAAATATCATGTTTGTTTGCCGCAGTTCCTCTAGCTTTCTCCCTAGAAAATACGAATGTGTAGAGCTGGTGTCTCCATGTGGAACCAATTAGTGATTCCAAGCACAAAATGAAATGTTCCCTGATAAAAACATTCAAAACAATAAAGTCCGTGGATAATATCAGGAATACACAAACACAGAGGCTGTAGCAATATCTGGGATTGAGTTAGCCAAAACAAAACCGGATATTTCTGGTTTCATCCAGTCATATCCGGTAAACTGGTATGGAATTCGTATGCAATGGACAGAGATATTCACAGTAAAAATGGTTTTGGAGTAAACCAAAGTCTTTTCATTAGGCAAGTGCATAAAATGTCATCTATACAAAAGAAATATGTTTGTTTGCCGCAGTTCCTCTAGCTTTTCCATAAAAATACGAATATATTCAGCTGGTGTCCATGTGGACGAATTACTGTATCCAAGCTCAAAATAAAATGTTCCCCGATAAAAAAACATTCAAAAAAAATAAAGTCTGATGATAATATCCAGAAAACACAAACACAGAGGCTGTAGCAATATTTGGGATTGAGTTAGCCAAAACACAACCGGGTATTTCTGGTTTCATCCAGTCATATCCGGACAAACTGGTATGGTATTCGTATGCAATGGACCGAGAAAATCACAGTAAAAAACGTTTGGAGAAAAGCAAAGTCTTTTCGTTAGGCAAGTGTATAAAATGTCATCGATACAAACAGAAATATTGTATGTTTGCCGCAGTTCCTCTAGCTTTCTCCCAAGAAAATACGAATGTGTAGAGCTGCTGTTCCCATGATGAACCCATTAGTGTTTCCACGGTACAAAATTAAATGTTCCCTCATAAAAACATTCAAAACAAAAAGAATAAAGTCCGTGGATAATATCCAGAAAACACAAACACAGAGGCTTTCACAATATTTCGGATTGAGTTAGCCAAAACACAACCGGATATTTCTGATTTCATCCGGTCATATCCGGACAAAGTGGTGTGGAATTCCTATGCAATGGACTGAGAAAATCACAGTACAAATGGTTTTGGAGAAAAAGAAAGTCTTGTCGTTAGGCAAGTGCATAAAATGTCATCTATACAAACAGAAATATCATGTTTGTTTGCCGCAGTTCCTCTAGCTTTCTCCCTAGAAAATACGAATGTGTAGAGCTGGTGTCTCCATGTGGAATCAGTTAGTGATTCCACGGTACAAAATTAAATGTTCCCTGATAAAAAACATTCAAAACAATGAAGTCCGTGGATAATATCAGGAATACGCAAACACAGAGGCTGTAGCAATATCTGGGATTGAGTTGGCCAAAACAAAAACCGGATATTTCCGGTTTTATCCAGTCATATCCGGACAATCTGTTGTGGAATTCATATGACATGTACCGAGAAAATCACAGTAAAAATGGTTTTGGAGAAAAGCAAGATCTTTTCATTAGGCAAGTGCATAAACTGTCATCTATACAAACAGAAATGTCATGTTTGTTTGCCGCAGTTCCTCTAGCGTTCTCCCTAGAAAATAGGAATCTGTAGAGCTGGTGTCCCCATGATGAACCAATTAGTGTTTCCACGGTACAAAATTGAATGTTCCCTGATAAAAGTATTCAAACAATAAAGTCCATCGATAATATCCAGAAAATACAAACACAGAGGCTGCAGCAATTTTGGGGATTGAGTTAGCCAAAACACAACCGGATATTTCCAGTTTTATCCAGTCATATCCGGACAATCTGTTGTGGAATTCATATGACATGTACCGAGAAATCTCAGAAAAATGGTTTTGGAGAAAAGCAAAGTCTTTTCATTAGGCAAGTGCATAAAATGTCATCGATACAAACAGAAATATCAGGTTTGTTTCCCGCAGTTCCTCTAGCTTTCTCCCTAGAATATACGAATGTGTAGAGCTGGTGTCCCCATGATGAACCAATTAGTGTTTCAACGCTACAAAATGAAATGTTCCCTGATAAAAACATTCAAAACAATAAAGTCCATCAGTAATATCCAGAAAAAACAAACACAGAGGCTTTCACAATATTTCGGATTGAGTTAGACAAAACACAACCGGATATTTCTGGTTTCATCCAGTCACATCCGGACAAAGTGGTGTGGAATTCGTATGCAATGGACCGAGAAAATCACAGTACAAATGGTTTTGGAGAAAAGCAAAGTCTTTTCCTTAGGCAAATGCATAAAATATCTTCGATACAAACAGAAATATCATGTTTGTTTGTTGCAGTTTCTCTAGTTTTCTCCCTAGAAAATACGAATGTGTAGAGCTGGTGTCTCCATGTGCAACCAAGTAGTGATTCCAAGCACTAAATTAAATGTTCCCTGATAAAAAACATGCAAAACAATAAAGTCCGGGGATGATATCAGGAATACACAAACACAGAGGCTGTAGCAATATCTGGGATTGAGTTAGCCAAAACAAAACCGGATATTTCTGGTTTCATCCAGTCATATCCGGACAAACTGGTGTGGAGTTCATATGCAATGGGCTGAGAAAATCAGACTAAAAATGGTTTTGGAGAAAAGCAAAGTCTTTTCCTTAGGCAGGTGCATAAAACATCATCAATACAAACAGAAATATCAGGTTCCTTTGCCGCAGATCCTCTAGTTTCTCCCTAGAAAATACGAATATGTAGAGCTGGTGTCTCCATGTGGAACCAATTACTCTATCCAAGCTCAACATAAAATATTCCCCGATAAAAAACATTGAAAACAATAAAGTAGGTGGATAATATCCGGTAAAAACAAACACAGAGGCTGTAGCAATATTTGGGATTGAGTTAGCCAAAACACAACCGGATATTTCTGGTTTCATCCTATCATATATGGAAAAAGTGGTGTGGATTTCCTATGCTTTGGGCTGAGAAAATCACAGTAAAAAAGGTTTTGGAGAAAAGCAAAGTCTATTCGTTAGGCAAGTGCATAAAATGTCATCTATACAAACAGAAATATCATGTTTGTTCGTCGCAGTTCCTCTAGCTTTCTCCCTAGAAAATAAGAATGTGTAGAGCTGGTATCTCCATGTGGAACCAAGTAGTGACTCCAAGCACAAAATTAAATGTTTCCCGATAAATACATTCAAACAATAAAGTCCGTGGAAAATATCAGGAATAAACAAACACAGAGGCTGTTGCAATATCTGGGATTGAGTTAGCTAAAACAAAACCTGATATTTCCGGTTTCATCCAGTCTTATCCGGACAAACTGTTGTGGAATTCGTATGCAATGGACCGAGAAAATCACAGTACAAATGGTTTTGGAGAATAGCAAAGTCTTTTCATTACGCAAGTGCATAAAATGTCATCTAGACCAACAGAAATATCATGTTTGTTTACCGCAGTTCCTCTAGCTTTCTCCCTAGAAAATATGAATGTGTAGAGCTGGTGTCCCCATGATGAACCAATTGAAGTTTCTATGGTACAAAAATAAATGTTCCCTGATAAAAATATTCAAAACAATAAAGTCCATCGATAATATCCAGAAAACACAAACACAGAGGCTGTAGCAATATTTCGGATTGAGTTAGCCAAAACACAACTGGATATTTCTGGTTTCATCCAGTGATATCAGGACAAGGTGGTTTGGAATTCGGATGCAATGGACAGAGAAAACCAAAGTAAAAAATTTTTTGGAGAAAAGCAAAGTCTTTACGTTAGGCAAGTGCATAAAATGTCATCAATAGAAACAGAAATATCATGTTTGTTTGCGGCAGTTCCTCTAGCTTCCTCCCTAGAATATACGAATATATACAGCTGGTGTCTCCATGTGGAACAAATACTGTAGTCAAGCTCAAAATAAAATGTTCTCTGATAAAAAACATTCAAAAAAATAAAGTCCCTTGAATATATCCAGAAAACACAAACACAGAGGTTTTCACAATATTTCGGATTGAGATAGACAAAACACAACCGGATATTTCTGTTTTCATCCAGTCATATCCGGACAAAGTGGTGTGGAATTCCTATGCAATCGACTGAGAAAATCACAGTAAAAATGGTTTTGGAGAAAAGCAAAGTCTTTTCGTTAGGCAAATGCATAAAATGTCATCGATAGAAACAGAAATATCATGTTTGTTTGCCGCAGTTCCTCTAGCTTTCTCCCTAGAAAATACGAATGTGTAGAGCTGGTGTCTCCATGTGGAACCAATTAGTGATTCCAAGCACAAAATGAAATGTTCCCTGATAAAAACATTCAAAACAATAAAGTCCGTGGATAATATCAGGAATACACAAACACAGAGGCTGTAGCAATATCTGGGATTGAGTTAGCCAAAACAAAACCGGATATTTCTGGTTTCATCCAGTCATATCCGGTAAACTGGTGTGGAATTCGTATGCAATGGACAGAGATATTCACAGTAAAAATGGTTTTGGAGTAAAGCAAAGTCTTTTCATTAGGCAAGTGCATAAAATGTCATCTATACAAAAGAAATATGTTTGTTTGCCGCAGTTCCTCTAGCTTTTCCATAAAAATACGAATATATTCAGCTGGTGTCCATGTGGACGAATTACTGTATCCAAGCTCAAAATAAAATGTTCCCCGATAAAAAAACATTCAAAAAAAATAAAGTCTGATGATAATATCCAGAAAACACAAACACAGAGGCTGTAGCAATATTTGGGATTGAGTTAGCCAAAACACAACCGGGTATTTCTGGTTTCATCCAGTCATATCTGGACAAACTGGTATGGTATTCATATGCAATGGACCGAGAAAATCACAGTAAAAAAACGATTGGAGAAAAGCAAAGTCTTTTCGTTAGGCAAGTGTATAAAATGTCATCGATACAAACAGAAATATTGTATGTTTGCCGCAGTTCCTCTAGCTTTCTCCCAAGAAAATACGAATGTGTAGAGCTGCTGTTCCCATGATGAACCCATTAGTGTTTCCACGGTACAAAATTAAATGTTCCCTCATAAAAACATTCAAAACAAAAAGAATAAAGTCCGTGGATAATATCCAGAAAACACAAACACAGAGGCTTTCACAATATTTCGGATTGAGTTAGCCAAAACACAACCGGATATTTCTGATTTCATCCGGTCATATCCGGACAAAGTGGTGTGTAATTCCTATGCAATGGACCGAGAAAAATCACAGTACAAATGGTTTTGGAGAAAAAGAAAGTCTTGTCGTTAGGCAAGTGCATAAAATGTCATCTATACAAACAGAAATATCATGTTTGTTTGCCGCAGTTCCTCTAGCTTTCTCCCTAGAAAATACGAATGTGTAGAGCTGGTGTCTCCATGTGGAATCAGTTAGTGATTCCACGGTACAAAATTAAATGTTCCCTGATAAAAAACATTCAAAACAATGAAGTCCGTGGATAATATCAGGAATACGCAAACACAGAGGCTGTAGCAATATCTGGGATTGAGTTGGCCAAAACAAAAACCGGATATTTCCGGTTTTATCCAGTCATATCCGGACAATCTGTTGTGGAATTCATATGACATGTACCGAGAAAATCACAGCAAAAATGGTTTTGGAGAAAAGCAAAGTCTTTTCATTAGGCAAGTGCATAAACTGTCATCTATACAAACAGAAATGTCATGTTTGTTTGCCGCAGTTCCTCTAGCGTTCTCCCTAGAAAATAGGAATCTGTAGAGCTGGTGTCCCCATGATGAACCAATTAGTGTTTCCACGGTACAAAATTGAATGTTCCCTGATAAAAGTATTCAAACAATAAAGTCCATCGATAATATCCAGAAAATACAAACACAGAGGCTGCAGCAATTTTGGGGATTGAGTTAGCCAAAACACAACCGGATATTTCCAGGTTTATCCAGTCATATCCGGACAATCTGTTGTGGAATTCATATGACATGTACCGAGAAATCACAGAAAAATGGTTTTGGAGAAAAGCAAAGTCTTTTCATTAGGCAAGTGCATAAAATGTCATCGATACAAACAGAAATATCAGGTTTGTTTCCCGCAGTTCCTCTAGCTTTCTCCCTAGAATATACGAATGTGTAGAGCTGGTGTCCCCATGATGAACCAATTAGTGTTTCCACGCTACAAAATGAAATGTTCCCTGATAAAAACATTCAAAACAATAAAGTCCATCAGTAATATCCAGAAAAAACAAACACAGAGGCTTTCACAATATTTCGGATTGAGTTAGACAAAACACAACCGGATATTTCTGGTTTCATCCAGTCACATCCGGACAAAGTGGTGTGGAATTCGTATGCAATGGACCGAGAAAATCACAGTACAAATGGTTTTGGAGAAAAGCAAAGTCTTTTCCTTAGGCAAATGCATAAAATATCTTCGATACAAACAGAAATATCATGTTTGTTTGTCGCAGTTTCTCAGGTTTTCTCCCTAGAAAATACGAATGTGTAGAACTGGTGTCTCCATGTGCAACCAAGTAGTGATTCCAAGCACTAAATTAAATGTTCCCTGATAAAAAACATGCAAAACAATAAAGTCCGTGGATGATATCAGGAATACACAAACACAGAGGCTGTAGCAATATCTGGGATTGAGTTAGCCAAAAAAAAAACCGGATATTTCTGGTTTCATCCAGTCATATCCGGACAAACTGGTGTGGAGTTCATATGCAATGGGCTGAGAAAATCAGACTAAAAATGGTTTTGGAGAAAAGCAAAGTCTTTTCCTTAGGCAAGTGCATAAAACATCATCGATACAAACAGAAATATCAGGTTCCTTTGCCGCAGATCCTCTAGTTTCTCCCTAGAAAATACGAATATGTAGAGCTGGTGTCTCCATGTGGAACCAATTACTCTATCCAAGCTCAACATAAAATATCCCCCGATAAAAAACATTGAAAACAATAAAGTAGGTGGATAATATCCGGAAAAAACAAACACAGAGGCTGTAGCAATATTTGGGATTGAGTTAGCCAAAACACAACCGGATATTTCTGGTTTCATCCTATCATATATGGAAAAAGTGGTGTGGATTTCCTATGCTTTGGGCTGAGAAAATCACAGTAAAAAAGGTTTTGGAGAAAAGCAAAGTCTATTCGTTAGGCAAGTGCATAAAATGTCATCTATACAAACAGAAATATCATGTTTGTTCGTCGCAGTTCCTCTAGCTTTCTCACTAGAAAATAAGAATGTGTAGAGCTGGTATCTCCATGTGGAACCAAGTAGTGACTCCAAGCACAAAATTAAATGTTTCCCGATAAATACATTCAAACAATAAAGTCCGTGGAAAATATCAGGAATAAACAAACACAGAGGCTGTTGCAATATCTGGGATTGAGTTAGCTAAAACAAAACCTGATATTTCCGGTTTCATCCAGTCTTATCCGGACAAACTGTTGTGGAATTCGTATGCAATGGACCGAGAAAATCACAGTAAAAATGGTTTTGGAGAATAGCAAAGTCTTTTCATTACGCAAGTGCATAAAATGTCATCTAGACCAACAGAAATATCATGTTTGTTTACCGCAGTTCCTCTAGCTTTCTCCCTAGAAAATATGAATGTGTAGAGCTGGTGTCCCCACGATGAACCAATTGAAGTTTCTATGGTACAAAAATAAATGTTCCCTGATAAAAATATTCAAAACAATAAAGTCCATCGATAATATCCAGAAAACACAAACACAGAGGCTGTAGCAATATTTCGGATTGAGTTAGCCAAAACACAACTGGATATTTCTGGTTTCATCCAGTGATATCAGGACAAGGTGGTTTGGAATTCGGATGCAATGGACAGAGAAAACCAAAGTAAAAAATTTTTTGGAGAAAAGCAAAGTCTTTACGTTAGGCAAGTGCATAAAATGTCATCGATAGAAACAGAAATATCATGTTTGTTTGCGGCAGTTCCTCTAGCTTCCTCCCTAGAATATACGAATATATACAGCTGGTGTCTCCATTTGGAACAAATACTGTAGTCAAGCTCAAAATAAAATGTTCTCTGATAAAAAACATTCAAAAAAATAAAGTCCCTTGAATATATCCAGAAAACACAAACACAGAGGTTTTCACAATATTTCGGATTGAGATAGACAAAACACAACCGGATATTTCTGTTTTCATCCAGTCATATCCGGACAAAGTGGTGTGGAATTCGTATGCAATCGACTGAGAAAATCACAGTAAAAATGGTTTTGGAGAAAAGCAAAGTCTTTTCGTTAGGCAAATGCATAAAATGTCATCGATAGAAACAGAAATATCATGTTTGTTTGCCGCAGTTCCTCTAGCTTTCTCCCTAGAAAATACGAATGTGTAGAGCTGGTGTCTCCATGTGGAACCAATTAGTGATTCCAAGCACAAAATGAAATGTTCCCTGATAAAAACATTCAAAACAATAAAGTCCGTGGATAATATCAGGAATACACAAACACAGAGGCTGTAGCAATATCTGGGATTGAGTTAGCCAAAACAAAACCGGATATTTCTGGTTTCATCCAGTCATATCCGGTAAACTGGTGTGGAATTCGTATGCAATGGACAGAGATATTCACAGTAAAAATGGTTTTGGAGTAAAGCAAAGTCTTTTCATTAGGCAAGTGCATAAAATGTCATCTATACAAAAGAAATATGTTTGTTTGCCTCAGTTCCTCTAGCTTTTCCATAAAAATACGAATATATTCAGCTGGTGTCCATGTGGACGAATTACTGTATCCAAGCTCAAAATAAAATGTTCCCCGATAAAAAAACATTCAAAAAAAATAAAGTCTGATGATAATATCCAGAAAACACAAACACAGAGGCTGTAGCAATATTTGGGATTGAGTTAGCCAAAACACAACCGGGTATTTCTGGTTTCATCCAGTCATATCTGGACAAACTGGTATGGTATTCATATGCAATGGACCGAGAAAATCACAGTAAAAAAACGATTGGAGAAAAGCAAAGTCTTTTCGTTAGGCAAGTGTATAAAATGTCATCGATACAAACAGAAATATTGTATGTTTGCCGCAGTTCCTCTAGCTTTCTCCCAAGAAAATACGAATGTGTAGAGCTGCTGTTCCCATGATGAACCCATTAGTGTTTCCACGGTACAAAATTAAATGTTCCCTCATAAAAACATTCAAAACAAAAAGAATAAAGTCCGTGGATAATATCCAGAAAACACAAACACAGAGGCTTTCACAATATTTCGGATTGAGTTAGCCAAAACACAACCGGATATTTCTGATTTCATCCGGTCATATCCGGACAAAGTGGTGTGTAATTCCTATGCAATGGACCGAGAAAAATCACAGTACAAATGGTTTTGGAGAAAAAGAAAGTCTTGTCGTTAGGCAAGTGCATAAAATGTCATCTATACAAACAGAAATATCATGTTTGTTTGCCGCAGTTCCTCTAGCTTTCTCCCTAGAAAATACGAATGTGTAGAGCTGGTGTCTCCATGTGGAATCAGTTAGTGATTCCACGGTACAAAATTAAATGTTCCCTGATAAAAAACATTCAAAACAATGAAGTCCGTGGATAATATCAGGAATACGCAAACACAGAGGCTGTAGCAATATCTGGGATTGAGTTGGCCAAAACAAAAACCGGATATTTCCGGTTTTATCCAGTCATATCCGGACAATCTGTTGTGGAATTCATATGACATGTACCGAGAAAATCACAGCAAAAATGGTTTTGGAGAAAAGCAAAGTCTTTTCATTAGGCAAGTGCATAAACTGTCATCTATACAAACAGAAATGTCATGTTTGTTTGCCGCAGTTCCTCTAGCGTTCTCCCTAGAAAATAGGAATCTGTAGAGCTGGTGTCCCCATGATGAACCAATTAGTGTTTCCACGGTACAAAATTGAATGTTCCCTGATAAAAGTATTCAAACAATAAAGTCCATCGATAATATCCAGAAAATACAAACACAGAGGCTGCAGCAATTTTGGGGATTGAGTTAGCCAAAACACAACCGGATATTTCCAGGTTTATCCAGTCATATCCGGACAATCTGTTGTGGAATTCATATGACATGTACCGAGAAATCACAGAAAAATGGTTTTGGAGAAAAGCAAAGTCTTTTCATTAGGCAAGTGCATAAAATGTCATCGATACAAACAGAAATATCAGGTTTGTTTCCCGCAGTTCCTCTAGCTTTCTCCCTAGAATATACGAATGTGTAGAGCTGGTGTCCCCATGATGAACCAATTAGTGTTTCCACGCTACAAAATGAAATGTTCCCTGATAAAAACATTCAAAACAATAAAGTCCATCAGTAATATCCAGAAAAAACAAACACAGAGGCTTTCACAATATTTCGGATTGAGTTAGACAAAACACAACCGGATATTTCTGGTTTCATCCAGTCACATCCGGACAAAGTGGTGTGGAATTCGTATGCAATGGACCGAGAAAATCACAGTACAAATGGTTTTGGAGAAAAGCAAAGTCTTTTCCTTAGGCAAATGCATAAAATATCTTCGATACAAACAGAAATATCATGTTTGTTTGTCGCAGTTTCTCAGGTTTTCTCCCTAGAAAATACGAATGTGTAGAACTGGTGTCTCCATGTGCAACCAAGTAGTGATTCCAAGCACTAAATTAAATGTTCCCTGATAAAAAACATGCAAAACAATAAAGTCCGTGGATGATATCAGGAATACACAAACACAGAGGCTGTAGCAATATCTGGGATTGAGTTAGCCAAAAAAAAAACCGGATATTTCTGGTTTCATCCAGTCATATCCGGACAAACTGGTGTGGAGTTCATATGCAATGGGCTGAGAAAATCAGACTAAAAATGGTTTTGGAGAAAAGCAAAGTCTTTTCCTTAGGCAAGTGCATAAAACATCATCGATACAAACAGAAATATCAGGTTCCTTTGCCGCAGATCCTCTAGTTTCTCCCTAGAAAATACGAATATGTAGAGCTGGTGTCTCCATGTGGAACCAATTACTCTATCCAAGCTCAACATAAAATATCCCCCGATAAAAAACATTGAAAACAATAAAGTAGGTGGATAATATCCGGAAAAAACAAACACAGAGGCTGTAGCAATATTTGGGATTGAGTTAGCCAAAACACAACCGGATATTTCTGGTTTCATCCTATCATATATGGAAAAAGTGGTGTGGATTTCCTATGCTTTGGGCTGAGAAAATCACAGTAAAAAAGGTTTTGGAGAAAAGCAAAGTCTATTCGTTAGGCAAGTGCATAAAATGTCATCTATACAAACAGAAATATCATGTTTGTTCGTCGCAGTTCCTCTAGCTTTCTCACTAGAAAATAAGAATGTGTAGAGCTGGTATCTCCATGTGGAACCAAGTAGTGACTCCAAGCACAAAATTAAATGTTTCCCGATAAATACATTCAAACAATAAAGTCCGTGGAAAATATCAGGAATAAACAAACACAGAGGCTGTTGCAATATCTGGGATTGAGTTAGCTAAAACAAAACCTGATATTTCCGGTTTCATCCAGTCTTATCCGGACAAACTGTTGTGGAATTCGTATGCAATGGACCGAGAAAATCACAGTAAAAATGGTTTTGGAGAATAGCAAAGTCTTTTCATTACGCAAGTGCATAAAATGTCATCTAGACCAACAGAAATATCATGTTTGTTTACCGCAGTTCCTCTAGCTTTCTCCCTAGAAAATATGAATGTGTAGAGCTGGTGTCCCCACGATGAACCAATTGAAGTTTCTATGGTACAAAAATAAATGTTCCCTGATAAAAATATTCAAAACAATAAAGTCCATCGATAATATCCAGAAAACACAAACACAGAGGCTGTAGCAATATTTCGGATTGAGTTAGCCAAAACACAACTGGATATTTCTGGTTTCATCCAGTGATATCAGGACAAGGTGGTTTGGAATTCGGATGCAATGGACAGAGAAAACCAAAGTAAAAAATTTTTTGGAGAAAAGCAAAGTCTTTACGTTAGGCAAGTGCATAAAATGTCATCGATAGAAACAGAAATATCATGTTTGTTTGCGGCAGTTCCTCTAGCTTCCTCCCTAGAATATACGAATATATACAGCTGGTGTCTCCATTTGGAACAAATACTGTAGTCAAGCTCAAAATAAAATGTTCTCTGATAAAAAACATTCAAAAAAATAAAGTCCCTTGAATATATCCAGAAAACACAAACACAGAGGTTTTCACAATATTTCGGATTGAGATAGACAAAACACAACCGGATATTTCTGTTTTCATCCAGTCATATCCGGACAAAGTGGTGTGGAATTCGTATGCAATCGACTGAGAAAATCACAGTAAAAATGGTTTTGGAGAAAAGCAAAGTCTTTTCGTTAGGCAAATGCATAAAATGTCATCGATAGAAACAGAAATATCATGTTTGTTTGCCGCAGTTCCTCTAGCTTTCTCCCTAGAAAATACGAATGTGTAGAGCTGGTGTCTCCATGTGGAACCAATTAGTGATTCCAAGCACAAAATGAAATGTTCCCTGATAAAAACATTCAAAACAATAAAGTCCGTGGATAATATCAGGAATACACAAACACAGAGGCTGTAGCAATATCTGGGATTGAGTTAGCCAAAACAAAACCGGATATTTCTGGTTTCATCCAGTCATATCCGGTAAACTGGTGTGGAATTCGTATGCAATGGACAGAGATATTCACAGTAAAAATGGTTTTGGAGTAAAGCAAAGTCTTTTCATTAGGCAAGTGCATAAAATGTCATCTATACAAAAGAAATATGTTTGTTTGCCTCAGTTCCTCTAGCTTTTCCATAAAAATACGAATATATTCAGCTGGTGTCCATGTGGACGAATTACTGTATCCAAGCTCAAAATAAAATGTTCCCCGATAAAAAAACATTCAAAAAAAATAAAGTCTGATGATAATATCCAGAAAACACAAACACAGAGGCTGTAGCAATATTTGGGATTGAGTTAGCCAAAACACAACCGGGTATTTCTGGTTTCATCCAGTCATATCTGGACAAACTGGTATGGTATTCATATGCAATGGACCGAGAAAATCACAGTAAAAAAACGATTGGAGAAAAGCAAAGTCTTTTCGTTAGGCAAGTGTATAAAATGTCATCGATACAAACAGAAATATTGTATGTTTGCCGCAGTTCCTCTAGCTTTCTCCCAAGAAAATACGAATGTGTAGAGCTGCTGTTCCCATGATGAACCCATTAGTGTTTCCACGGTACAAAATTAAATGTTCCCTCATAAAAACATTCAAAACAAAAAGAATAAAGTCCGTGGATAATATCCAGAAAACACAAACACAGAGGCTTTCACAATATTTCGGATTGAGTTAGCCAAAACACAACCGGATATTTCTGATTTCATCCGGTCATATCCGGACAAAGTGGTGTGTAATTCCTATGCAATGGACCGAGAAAAATCACAGTACAAATGGTTTTGGAGAAAAAGAAAGTCTTGTCGTTAGGCAAGTGCATAAAATGTCATCTATACAAACAGAAATATCATGTTTGTTTGCCGCAGTTCCTCTAGCTTTCTCCCTAGAAAATACGAATGTGTAGAGCTGGTGTCTCCATGTGGAATCAGTTAGTGATTCCACGGTACAAAATTAAATGTTCCCTGATAAAAAACATTCAAAACAATGAAGTCCGTGGATAATATCAGGAATACGCAAACACAGAGTCTGTAGCAATATCTGGGATTGAGTTGGCCAAAACAAAAACCGGATATTTCTGGTTTTATCCAGTCATATCCGGACAATCTGTTGTGGAATTCATATGACATGTACCGAGAAAATCACAGTAAAAATGGTTTTGGAGAAAAGCAAAGTCTTTTCATTAGGCAAGTGCATAAACTGTCATCTATACAAACAGAAATGTCATGTTTGTTTGCCGCAGTTCCTCTAGCGTTCTCCCTAGAAAATAGGAATCTGTAGAGCTGGTGTCCCCATGATGAACCAATTAGTGTTTCCACGGTACAAAATTGAATGTTCCCTGATAAAAGTATTCAAACAATAAAGTCCATCGATAATATCCAGAAAATACAAACACAGAGGCTGCAGCAATTTTGGGGATTGAGTTAGCCAAAACACAACCGGATATTTCCAGGTTTATCCAGTCATATCCGGACAATCTGTTGTGGAATTCATATGACATGTACCGAGAAATCACAGAAAAATGGTTTTGGAGAAAAGCAAAGTCTTTTCATTAGGCAAGTGCATAAAATGTCATCGATACAAACAGAAATATCAGGTTTGTTTCCCGCAGTTCCTCTAGCTTTCTCCCTAGAATATACGAATGTGTAGAGCTGGTGTCCCCATGATGAACCAATTAGTGTTTCAACGCTACAAAATGAAATGTTCCCTGATAAAAACATTCAAAACAATAAAGTCCATCAGTAATATCCAGAAAAAACAAACACAGAGGCTTTCACAATATTTCGGATTGAGTTAGACAAAACACAACCGGATATTTCTGGTTTCATCCAGTCACATCCGGACAAACTGGTGTGGAATTCGTATGCAATGGACTGAGAAAATCACAGTACAAATGGTTTTGGAGAAAAGCAAAGTCTTTTCCTTAGGCAAATGCATAAAATATCTTCGATACAAACAGAAATATCATGTTTGTTTGTCGCAGTTTCTCAGGTTTTCTCCCTAGAAAATACGAATGTGTAGAACTGGTGTCTCCATGTGCAACCAAGTAGTGATTCCAAGCACTAAATTAAATGTTCCCTGATAAAAAACATGCAAAACAATAAAGTCCGTGGATGATATCAGGAATACACAAACACAGAGGCTGTAGCAATATCTGGGATTGAGTTAGCCAAAAAAAAAACCGGATATTTCTGGTTTCATCCAGTCATATCCGGACAAACTGGTGTGGAGTTCATATGCAATGGGCTGAGAAAATCAGACTAAAAATGGTTTTGGAGAAAAGCAAAGTCTTTTCCTTAGGCAAGTGCATAAAACATCATCGATACAAACAGAAATATCAGGTTCCTTTGCCGCAGATCCTCTAGTTTCTCCCTAGAAAATACGAATATGTAGAGCTGGTGTCTCCATGTGGAACCAATTACTCTATCCAAGCTCAACATAAAATATCCCCCGATAAAAAACATTGAAAACAATAAAGTAGGTGGATAATATCCGGAAAAAACAAACACAGAGGCTGTAGCAATATTTGGGATTGAGTTAGCCAAAACACAACCGGATATTTCTGGTTTCATCCTATCATATATGGAAAAAGTGGTGTGGATTTCCTATGCTTTGGGCTGAGAAAATCACAGTAAAAAAGGTTTTGGAGAAAAGCAAAGTCTATTCGTTAGGCAAGTGCATAAAATGTCATCTATACAAACAGAAATATCATGTTTGTTCGTCGCAGTTCCTCTAGCTTTCTCACTAGAAAATAAGAATGTGTAGAGCTGGTATCTCCATGTGGAACCAAGTAGTGACTCCAAGCACAAAATTAAATGTTTCCCGATAAATACATTCAAACAATAAAGTCCGTGGAAAATATCAGGAATAAACAAACACAGAGGCTGTTGCAATATCTGGGATTGAGTTAGCTAAAACAAAACCTGATATTTCCGGTTTCATCCAGTCTTATCCGGACAAACTGTTGTGGAATTCGTATGCAATGGACCGAGAAAATCACAGTAAAAATGGTTTTGGAGAATAGCAAAGTCTTTTCATTACGCAAGTGCATAAAATGTCATCTAGACCAACAGAAATATCATGTTTGTTTACCGCAGTTCCTCTAGCTTTCTCCCTAGAAAATATGAATGTGTAGAGCTGGTGTCCCCACGATGAACCAATTGAAGTTTCTATGGTACAAAAATAAATGTTCCCTGATAAAAATATTCAAAACAATAAAGTCCATCGATAATATCCAGAAAACACAAACACAGAGGCTGTAGCAATATTTCGGATTGAGTTAGCCAAAACACAACTGGATATTTCTGGTTTCATCCAGTGATATCAGGACAAGGTGGTTTGGAATTCGGATGCAATGGACAGAGAAAACCAAAGTAAAAAATTTTTTGGAGAAAAGCAAAGTCTTTACGTTAGGCAAGTGCATAAAATGTCATCGATAGAAACAGAAATATCATGTTTGTTTGCGGCAGTTCCTCTAGCTTCCTCCCTAGAATATACGAATATATACAGCTGGTGTCTCCATTTGGAACAAATACTGTAGTCAAGCTCAAAATAAAATGTTCTCTGATAAAAAACATTCAAAAAAATAAAGTCCCTTGAATATATCCAGAAAACACAAACACAGAGGTTTTCACAATATTTCGGATTGAGATAGACAAAACACAACCGGATATTTCTGTTTTCATCCAGTCATATCCGGACAAAGTGGTGTGGAATTCGTATGCAATCGACTGAGAAAATCACAGTAAAAATGGTTTTGGAGAAAAGCAAAGTCTTTTCGTTAGGCAAATGCATAAAATGTCATCGATAGAAACAGAAATATCATGTTTGTTTGCCGCAGTTCCTCTAGCTTTCTCCCTAGAAAATACGAATGTGTAGAGCTGGTGTCTCCATGTGGAACCAATTAGTGATTCCAAGCACAAAATGAAATGTTCCCTGATAAAAACATTCAAAACAATAAAGTCCGTGGATAATATCAGGAATACACAAACACAGAGGCTGTAGCAATATCTGGGATTGAGTTAGCCAAAACAAAACCGGATATTTCTGGTTTCATCCAGTCATATCCGGTAAACTGGTATGGAATTCGTATGCAATGGACAGAGATATTCACAGTAAAAATGGTTTTGGAGTAAACCAAAGTCTTTTCATTAGGCAAGTGCATAAAATGTCATCTATACAAAAGAAATATGTTTGTTTGCCTCAGTTCCTCTAGCTTTTCCATAAAAATACGAATATATTCAGCTGGTGTCCATGTGGACGAATTACTGTATCCAAGCTCAAAATAAAATGTTCCCCGATAAAAAAACATTCAAAAAAAATAAAGTCTGATGATAATATCCAGAAAACACAAACACAGAGGCTGTAGCAATATTTGGGATTGAGTTAGCCAAAACACAACCGGGTATTTCTGGTTTCATCCAGTCATATCCGGACAAACTGGTATGGTATTCGTATGCAATGGACCGAGAAAATCACAGTAAAAAACGTTTGGAGAAAAGCAAAGTCTTTTCGTTAGGCAAGTGTATAAAATGTCATCGATACAAACAGAAATATTGTATGTTTGCCGCAGTTCCTCTAGCTTTCTCCCAAGAAAATACGAATGTGTAGAGCTGCTGTTCCCATGATGAACCCATTAGTGTTTCCACGGTACAAAATTAAATGTTCCCTCATAAAAACATTCAAAACAAAAAGAATAAAGTCCGTGGATAATATCCAGAAAACACAAACACAGAGGCTTTCACAATATTTCGGATTGAGTTAGCCAAAACACAACCGGATATTTCTGATTTCATCCGGTCATATCCGGACAAAGTGGTGTGGAATTCCTATGCAATGGACCGAGAAAAATCACAGTACAAATGGTTTTGGAGAAAAAGAAAGTCTTGTCGTTAGGCAAGTGCATAAAATGTCATCTATACAAACAGAAATATCATGTTTGTTTGCCGCAGTTCCTCTAGCTTTCTCCCTAGAAAATACGAATGTGTAGAGCTGGTGTCTCCATGTGGAATCAGTTAGTGATTCCACGGTACAAAATTAAATGTTCCCTGATAAAAAACATTCAAAACAATGAAGTCCGTGGATAATATCAGGAATACGCAAACACAGAGGCTGTAGCAATATCTGGGATTGAGTTGGCCAAAACAAAAACCGGATATTTCCGATTTTATCCAGTCATATCCGGACAATCTGTTGTGGAATTCATATGACATGTACCGAGAAAATCACAGTAAAAATGGTTTTGGAGAAAAGCAAAGTCTTTTCATTAGGCAAGTGCATAAACTGTCATCTATACAAACAGAAATGTCATGTTTGTTTGCCGCAGTTCCTCTAGCGTTCTCCCTAGAAAATAGGAATCTGTAGAGCTGGTGTCCCCATGATGAACCAATTAGTGTTTCCACGGTACAAAATTGAATGTTCCCTGATAAAAGTATTCAAACAATAAAGTCCATCGATAATATCCAGAAAATACAAACACAGAGGCTGCAGCAATTTTGGGGATTGAGTTAGCCAAAACACAACCGGATATTTCCAGGTTTATCCAGTCATATCCGGACAATCTGTTGTGGAATTCATATGACATGTACCGAGAAATCACAGAAAAATGGTTTTGGAGAAAAGCAAAGTCTTTTCATTAGGCAAGTGCATAAAATGTCATCGATACAAACAGAAATATCAGGTTTGTTTCCCGCAGTTCCTCTAGCTTTCTCCCTAGAATATACGAATGTGTAGAGCTGGTGTCCCCATGATGAACCAATTAGTGTTTCAACGCTACAAAATGAAATGTTCCCTGATAAAAACATTCAAAACAATAAAGTCCATCAGTAATATCCAGAAAAAACAAACACAGAGGCTTTCACAATATTTCGGATTGAGTTAGACAAAACACAACCGGATATTTCTGGTTTCATCCAGTCACATCCGGACAAACTGGTGTGGAATTCGTATGCAATGGACTGAGAAAATCACAGTACAAATGGTTTTGGAGAAAAGCAAAGTCTTTTCCTTAGGCAAATGCATAAAATATCTTCGATACAAACAGAAATATCATGTTTGTTTGTCGCAGTTTCTCAGGTTTTCTCCCTAGAAAATACGAATGTGTAGAACTGGTGTCTCCATGTGCAACCAAGTAGTGATTCCAAGCACTAAATTAAATGTTCCCTGATAAAAAACATGCAAAACAATAAAGTCCGTGGATGATATCAGGAATACACAAACACAGAGGCTGTAGCAATATCTGGGATTGAGTTAGCCAAAAAAAAAACCGGATATTTCTGGTTTCATCCAGTCATATCTGGACAAACTGGTGTGGAGTTCATATGCAATGGGCTGAGAAAATCAGACTAAAAATGGTTTTGGAGAAAAGCAAAGTCTTTTCCTTAGGCAAGTGCATAAAACATCATCGATACAAACAGAAATATCAGGTTCCTTTGCCGCAGATCCTCTAGTTTCTCCCTAGAAAATACGAATATGTAGAGCTGGTGTCTCCATGTGGAACCAATTACTCTATCCAAGCTCAACATAAAATATCCCCCGATAAAAAACATTGAAAACAATAAAGTAGGTGGATAATATCCGGAAAAAACAAACACAGAGGCTGTAGCAATATTTGGGATTGAGTTAGCCAAAACACAACCGGATATTTCTGGTTTCATCCTATCATATATGGAAAAAGTGGTGTGGATTTCCTATGCTTTGGGCTGAGAAAATCACAGTAAAAAAGGTTTTGGAGAAAAGCAAAGTCTATTCGTTAGGCAAGTGCATAAAATGTCATCTATACAAACAGAAATATCATGTTTGTTCGTCGCAGTTCCTCTAGCTTTCTCACTAGAAAATAAGAATGTGTAGAGCTGGTATCTCCATGTGGAACCAAGTAGTGACTCCAAGCACAAAATTAAATGTTTCCCGATAAATACATTCAAACAATAAAGTCCGTGGAAAATATCAGGAATAAACAAACACAGAGGCTGTTGCAATATCTGGGATTGAGTTAGCTAAAACAAAACCTGATATTTCCGGTTTCATCCAGTCTTATCCGGACAAACTGTTGTGGAATTCGTATGCAATGGACCGAGAAAATCACAGTAAAAATGGTTTTGGAGAATAGCAAAGTCTTTTCATTACGCAAGTGCATAAAATGTCATCTAGACCAACAGAAATATCATGTTTGTTTACCGCAGTTCCTCTAGCTTTCTCCCTAGAAAATATGAATGTGTAGAGCTGGTGTCCCCACGATGAACCAATTGAAGTTTCTATGGTACAAAAATAAATGTTCCCTGATAAAAATATTCAAAACAATAAAGTCCATCGATAATATCCAGAAAACACAAACACAGAGGCTGTAGCAATATTTCGGATTGAGTTAGCCAAAACACAACTGGATATTTCTGGTTTCATCCAGTGATATCAGGACAAGGTGGTTTGGAATTCGGATGCAATGGACAGAGAAAACCAAAGTAAAAAATTTTTTGGAGAAAAGCAAAGTCTTTACGTTAGGCAAGTGCATAAAATGTCATCGATAGAAACAGAAATATCATGTTTGTTTGCGGCAGTTCCTCTAGCTTCCTCCCTAGAATATACGAATATATACAGCTGGTGTCTCCATTTGGAACAAATACTGTAGTCAAGCTCAAAATAAAATGTTCTCTGATAAAAAACATTCAAAAAAATAAAGTCCCTTGAATATATCCAGAAAACACAAACACAGAGGTTTTCACAATATTTCGGATTGAGATAGACAAAACACAACCGGATATTTCTGTTTTCATCCAGTCATATCCGGACAAAGTGGTGTGGAATTCGTATGCAATCGACTGAGAAAATCACAGTAAAAATGGTTTTGGAGAAAAGCAAAGTCTTTTCGTTAGGCAAATGCATAAAATGTCATCGATAGAAACAGAAATATCATGTTTGTTTGCCGCAGTTCCTCTAGCTTTCTCCCTAGAAAATACGAATGTGTAGAGCTGGTGTCTCCATGTGGAACCAATTAGTGATTCCAAGCACAAAATGAAATGTTCCCTGATAAAAACATTCAAAACAATAAAGTCCGTGGATAATATCAGGAATACACAAACACAGAGGCTGTAGCAATACCTGGGATTGAGTTAGCCAAAACAAAACCGGATATTTCTGGTTTCATCCAGTCATATCCGGTAAACTGGTGTGGAATTCGTATGCAATGGACAGAGATATTCACAGTAAAAATGGTTTTGGAGTAAAGCAAAGTCTTTTCATTAGGCAAGTGCATAAAATGTCATCTATACAAAAGAAATATGTTTGTTTGCCGCAGTTCCTCTAGCTTTTCCATAAAAATACGAATATATTCAGCTGGTGTCCATGTGGACGACTTACTGTATCCAAGCTCAAAATAAAATGTTCCCCGATAAAAAAACATTCAAAAAAAATAAAGTCTGATGATAATATCCAGAAAACACAAACACAGAGGCTGTAGCAATATTTGGGATTGAGTTAGCCAAAACACAACCGGGTATTTCTGGTTTCATCCAGTCATATCCGGACAAACTGGTATGGTATTCGTATGCAATGGACCGAGAAAATCACAGTAAAAAACGTTTGGAGAAAAGCAAAGTCTTTTCGTTAGGCAAGTGTATAAAATGTCATCGATACAAACAGAAATATTGTATGTTTGCCGCAGTTCCTCTAGCTTTCTCCCAAGAAAATACGAATGTGTAGAGCTGCTGTTCCCATGATGAACCCATTAGTGTTTCCACGGTACAAAATTAAATGTTCCCTCATAAAAACATTCAAAACAAAAAGAATAAAGTCCGTGGATAATATCCAGAAAACACAAACACAGAGGCTTTCACAATATTTCGGATTGAGTTAGCCAAAACACAACCGGATATTTCTGATTTCATCCGGTCATATCCGGACAAAGTGGTGTGGAATTCCTATGCAATGGACCGAGAAAAATCACAGTACAAATGGTTTTGGAGAAAAAGAAAGTCTTGTCGTTAGGCAAGTGCATAAAATGTCATCTATACAAACAGAAATATCATGTTTGTTTGCCGCAGTTCCTCTAGCTTTCTCCCTAGAAAATACGAATGTGTAGAGCTGGTGTCTCCATGTGGAATCAGTTAGTGATTCCACGGTACAAAATTAAATGTTCCCTGATAAAAAACATTCAAAACAATGAAGTCCGTGGATAATATCAGGAATACGCAAACACAGAGGCTGTAGCAATATCTGGGATTGAGTTGGCCAAAACAAAAACCGGATATTTCCGGTTTTATCCAGTCATATCCGGACAATCTGTTGTGGAATTCATATGACATGTACCGAGAAAATCACAGTAAAAATGGTTTTGGAGAAAAGCAAAGTCTTTTCATTAGGCAAGTGCATAAACTGTCATCTATACAAACAGAAATGTCATGTTTGTTTGCCGCAGTTCCTCTAGCGTTCTCCCTAGAAAATAGGAATCTGTAGAGCTGGTGTCCCCATGATGAACCAATTTGTGTTTCCACGGTACTAAATTGAATGTTCCCTGATAAAAGTATTCAAACAATAAAGTCCATCGATAATATCCAGAAAATACAAACACAGAGGCTGCAGCAATTTTGGGGATTGAGTTAGCCAAAACACAACCGGATATTTCCAGGTTTATCCAGTCATATCCGGACAATCTGTTGTGGAATTCATATGACATGTACCGAGAAATCACAGAAAAATGGTTTTGGAGAAAAGCAAAGTCTTTTCATTAGGCAAGTGCATAAAATGTCATCGATACAAACAGAAATATCAGGTTTGTTTCCCGCAGTTCCTCTAGCTTTCTCCCTAGAATATACGAATGTGTAGAGCTGGTGTCCCCATGATGAACCAATTAGTGTTTCAACGCTACAAAATGAAATGTTCCCTGATAAAAACATTCAAAACAATAAAGTCCATCAGTAATATCCAGAAAAAACAAACACAGAGGCTTTCACAATATTTCGGATTGAGTTAGACAAAACACAACCGGATATTTCTGGTTTCATCCAGTCACATCCGGACAAACTGGTGTGGAATTCGTATGCAATGGACTGAGAAAATCACAGTACAAATGGTTTTGGAGAAAAGCAAAGTCTTTTCCTTAGGCAAATGCATAAAATATCTTCGATACAAACAGAAATATCATGTTTGTTTGTCGCAGTTTCTCAGGTTTTCTCCCTAGAAAATACGAATGTGTAGAACTGGTGTCTCCATGTGCAACCAAGTAGTGATTCCAAGCACTAAATTAAATGTTCCCTGATAAAAAACATGCAAAACAATAAAGTCCGTGGATGATATCAGGAATACACAAACACAGAGGCTGTAGCAATATCTGGGATTGAGTTAGCCAAAAAAAAAACCGGATATTTCTGGTTTCATCCAGTCATATCCGGACAAACTGGTGTGGAGTTCATATGCAATGGGCTGAGAAAATCAGACTAAAAATGGTTTTGGAGAAAAGCAAAGTCTTTTCCTTAGGCAAGTGCATAAAACATCATCGATACAAACAGAAATATCAGGTTCCTTTGCCGCAGATCCTCTAGTTTCTCCCTAGAAAATACGAATATGTAGAGCTGGTGTCTCCATGTGGAACCAATTACTCTATCCAAGCTCAACATAAAATATCCCCCGATAAAAAACATTGAAAACAATAAAGTAGGTGGATAATATCCGGAAAAAACAAACACAGAGGCTGTAGCAATATTTGGGATTGAGTTAGCCAAAACACAACCGGATATTTCTGGTTTCATCCTATCATATATGGAAAAAGTGGTGTGGATTTCCTATGCTTTGGGCTGAGAAAATCACAGTAAAAAAGGTTTTGGAGAAAAGCAAAGTCTATTCGTTAGGCAAGTGCATAAAATGTCATCTATACAAACAGAAATATCATGTTTGTTCGTCGCAGTTCCTCTAGCTTTCTCACTAGAAAATAAGAATGTGTAGAGCTGGTATCTCCATGTGGAACCAAGTAGTGACTCCAAGCACAAAATTAAATGTTTCCCGATAAATACATTCAAACAATAAAGTCCGTGGAAAATATCAGGAATAAACAAACACAGAGGCTGTTGCAATATCTGGGATTGAGTTAGCTAAAACAAAACCTGATATTTCCGGTTTCATCCAGTCTTATCCGGACAAACTGTTGTGGAATTCGTATACAATGGACTGAGAAAATCACAGTAAAAATGGTTTTGGAGAATAGCAAAGTCTTTTCATTACGCAAGTGCATAAAATGTCATCTAGACCAACAGAAATATCATGTTTGTTTACCGCAGTTCCTCTAGCCTTCTCCCTAGAAAATATGAATGTGTAGAGCTGGTGTCCCCATGATGAACCAATTGAAGTTTCTATGGTACAAAAATAAATGTTCCCTGATAAAAATATTCAAAACAATAAAGTCCATCGATAATATCCAGAAAACACAAACACAGAGGCTGTAGCAATATTTCGGATTGAGTTAGCCAAAACACAACTGGATATTTCTGGTTTCATCCAGTGATATCAGGACAAGGTGGTTTGGAATTCGGATGCAATGGACAGAGAAAACCAAAGTAAAAATTTTTTTGGAGAAAAGCAAAGTCTTTACGTTAGGCAAGTGCATAAAATGTCATCGATAGAAACAGAAATATCATGTTTGTTTGCGGCAGTTCCTCTAGCTTCCTCCCTAGAAAATACGAATATATACAGCTGGTGTCTCCATGTGGAACAAATACTGTAGTCAAGCTCAAAATAAAATGTTCTCTGATAAAAAACATTCAAAAAAATAAAGTCCCTTGAATATATCCAGAAAACACAAACACAGAGGTTTTCACAATATTTCGGATTGAGATAGACAAAACACAACCGGATATTTCTGTTTTCATCCAGTCATATCCGGACAAAGTGGTGTGGAATTCGTATGCAATCGACTGAGAAAATCACAGTAAAAATGGTTTTGGAGAAAAGCAAAGTCTTTTCGTTAGGCAAATGCATAAAATGTCATCGATAGAAACAGAAATATCATGTTTGTTTGCCGCAGTTCCTCTAGCTTTCTCCCTAGAAAATACGAATGTGTAGAGCTGGTGTCTCCATGTGGAACCAATTAGTGATTCCAAGCACAAAATGAAATGTTCCCTGATAAAAACATTCAAAACAATAAAGTCCGTGGATAATATCAGGAATACACAAACACAGAGGCTGTAGCAATACCTGGGATTGAGTTAGCCAAAACAAAACCGGATATTTCTGGTTTCATCCAGTCATATCCGGTAAACTGGTGTGGAATTCGTATGCAATGGACAGAGATATTCACAGTAAAAATGGTTTTGGAGTAAAGCAAAGTCTTTTCATTAGGCAAGTGCATAAAATGTCATCTATACAAAAGAAATATGTTTGTTTGCCGCAGTTCCTCTAGCTTTTCCATAAAAATACGAATATATTCAGCTGGTGTCCATGTGGACGAATTACTGTATCCAAGCTCAAAATAAAATGTTCCCCGATAAAAAAAACATTCAAAAAAAATAAAGTCTGATGATAATATCCAGAAAACACAAACACAGAGGCTGTAGCAATATTTGGGATTGAGTTAGCCAAAACACAACCGGGTATTTCTGGTTTCATCCAGTCATATCCGGACAAACTGGTATGGTATTCGTATGCAATGGACCGAGAAAATCACAGTAAAAAACGTTTGGAGAAAAGCAAAGTCTTTTCGTTAGGCAAGTGTATAAAATGTCATCGATACAAACAGAAATATTGTATGTTTGCCGCAGTTCCTCTAGCTTTCTCCCAAGAAAATACGAATGTGTAGAGCTGCTGTTCCCATGATGAACCCATTAGTGTTTCCACGGTACAAAATTAAATGTTCCCTCATAAAAACATTCAAAACAAAAAGAATAAAGTCCGTGGATAATATCCAGAAAACACAAACACAGAGGCTTTCACAATATTTCGGATTGAGTTAGCCAAAACACAACCGGATATTTCTGATTTCATCCGGTCATATCCGGACAAAGTGGTGTGGAATTCCTATGCAATGGACCGAGAAAATCACAGTACAAATGGTTTTGGAGAAAAAGAAAGTCTTGTCGTTAGGCAAGTGCATAAAATGTCATCTATACAAACAGAAATATCATGTTTGTTTGCCGCAGTTCCTCTAGCTTTCTCCCTAGAAAATACGAATGTGTAGAGCTGGTGTCTCCATGTGGAATCAGTTAGTGATTCCACGGTACAAAATTAAATGTTCCCTGATAAAAAACATTCAAAACAATGAAGTCCGTGGATAATATCAGGAATACGCAAACACAGAGGCTGTAGCAATATCTGGGATTGAGTTGGCCAAAACAAAAACCGGATATTTCCGGTTTTATCCAGTCATATCCGGACAATCTGTTGTGGAATTCATATGACATGTACCGAGAAAATCACAGTAAAAATGGTTTTGGAGAAAAGCAAAGTCTTTTCATTAGGCAAGTGCATAAACTGTCATCTATACAAACAGAAATGTCATGTTTGTTTGCCGCAGTTCCTCTAGCGTTCTCCCTAGAAAATAGGAATCTGTAGAGCTGGTGTCCCCATGATGAACCAATTAGTGTTTCCACGGTACAAAATTGAATGTTCCCTGATAAAAGTATTCAAACAATAAAGTCCATCGATAATATCCAGAAAATACAAACACAGAGGCTGCAGCAATTTTGGGGATTGAGTTAGCCAAAACACAACTGGATATTTCCAGTTTTATCCAGTCATATCCGGACAATCTGTTGTGGAATTCATATGACATGTACCGAGAAATCACAGAAAAATGGTTTTGGAGAAAAGCAAAGTCTTTTCATTAGGCAAGTGCATAAAATGTCATCGATACAAACAGAAATATCAGGTTTGTTTCCCGCAGTTCCTCTAGCTTTCTCCCTAGAATATACGAATGTGTAGAGCTGGTGTCCCCATGATGAACCAATTAGTGTTTCAACGCTACAAAATGAAATGTTCCCTCATAAAAACATTCAAAACAATAAAGTCCATCAGTAATATCCAGAAAAAACAAACACAGAGGCTTTCACAATATTTCGGATTGAGTTAGACAAAACACAACCGGATATTTCTGGTTTCATCCAGTCACATCCGGACAAAGTGGTGTGGAATTCGTATGCAATGGACCGAGAAAATCACAGTACAAATGGTTTTGGAGAAAAGCAAAGTCTTTTCCTTAGGCAAATGCATAAAATATCTTCGATACAAACAGAAATATCATGTTTGTTTGTCGCAGTTTCTCTAGTTTTCTCCCTAGAAAATACGAATGTGTAGAGCTGGTGTCTCCATGTGCAACCAAGTAGTGATTCCAAGCACTAAATTAAATGTTCCCTGATAAAAAACATGCAAAACAATAAAGTCCGTGGATGATATCAGGAATACACAAACACAGAGGCTGTAGCAATATCTGGGATTGAGTTAGCCAAAACAAAACCGGATATTTCTGGTTTCATCCAGTCATATCCGGACAAACTGGTGTGGAGTTCATATGCAATGGGCTGAGAAAATCAGACTAAAAATGGTTTTGGAGAAAAGCAAAGTCTTTTCCTTAGGCAAGTGCATAAAACATCATCGATACAAACAGAAATATCAGGTTCCTTTGCCGCAGATCCTCTAGTTTCTCCCTAGAAAATACGAATATGTAGAGCTGGTGTCTCCATGTGGAACCAATTACTCTATCCAAGCTCAACATAAAATATTCCCCGATAAAAAACATTGAAAACAATAAAGTAGGTGGATAATATCCGGAAAAAACAAACACAGAGGCTGTAGCAATATTTGGGATTGAGTTAGCCAAAACACAACCGGATATTTCTGGTTTCATCCTATCATATATGGAAAAAGTGGTGTGGATTTCCTATGCTTTGGGCTGAGAAAATCACAGTAAAAAAGGTTTTGGAGAAAAGCAAAGTCTATTCGTTAGGCAAGTGCATAAAATGTCATCTATACAAACAGAAATATCATGTTTGTTCGTCGCAGTTCCTCTAGCTTTCTCACTAGAAAATAAGAATGTGTAGAGCTGGTATCTCCATGTGGAACCAAGTAGTGACTCCAAGCACAAAATTAAATGTTTCCCGATAAATACATTCAAACAATAAAGTCCGTGGAAAATATCAGGAATAAACAAACACAGAGGCTGTTGCAATATCTGGGATTGAGTTAGCTAAAACAAAACCTGATATTTCCGGTTTCATCCAGTCTTATCCGGACAAACTGTTGTGGAATTCGTATGCAATGGACCGAGAAAATCACAGTAAAAATGGTTTTGGAGAATAGCAAAGTCTTTTCATTACGCAAGTGCATAAAATGTCATCTAGACCAACAGAAATATCATGTTTGTTTACCGCAGTTCCTCTAGCTTTCTCCCTAGAAAATATGAATGTGTAGAGCTGGTGTCCCCACGATGAACCAATTGAAGTTTCTATGGTACAAAAATAAATGTTCCCTGATAAAAATATTCAAAACAATAAAGTCCATCGATAATATCCAGAAAACACAAACACAGAGGCTGTAGCAATATTTCGGATTGAGTTAGCCAAAACACAACTGGATATTTCTGGTTTCATCCAGTGATATCAGGACAAGGTGGTTTGGAATTCGGATGCAATGGACAGAGAAAACCAAAGTAAAAATTTTTTTGGAGAAAAGCAAAGTCTTTACGTTAGGCAAGTGCATAAAATGTCATCGATAGAAACAGAAATATCATGTTTGTTTGCAGCAGTTCCTCTAGCTTCCTCCCTAGAAAATACGAATATATACAGCTGGTGTCTCCATGTGGAACAAATACTGTAGTCAAGCTCAAAATAAAATGTTCTCTGATAAAAAACATTCAAAAAAATAAAGTCCCTTGAATATATCCAGAAAACACAAACACAGAGGTTTTCACAATATTTCGGATTGAGATAGACAAAACACAAACGGATATTTCTGTTTTCATCCAGTCATATCCGGACAAAGTGGTGTGGAATTCGTATGCAATCGACTGAGAAAATCACAGTAAAAATGGTTTTGGAGAAAAGCAAAGTCTTTTCGTTAGGCAAATGCATAAAATGTCATCGATAGAAACAGAAATATCATGTTTGTTTGCCGCAGTTCCTCTAGCTTTCTCCCTAGAAAATACGAATGTGTAGAGCTGGTGTCTCCATGTGGAACCAATTAGTGATTCCAAGCACAAAATGAAATGTTCCCTGATAAAAACATTCAAAACAATAAAGTCCGTGGATAATATCAGGAATACACAAACACAGAGGCTGTAGCAATACCTGGGATTGAGTTAGCCAAAACAAAACCGGATATTTCTGGTTTCATCCAGTCATATCCGGTAAACTGGTGTGGAATTCGTATGCAATGGACAGAGATATTCACAGTAAAAATGGTTTTGGAGTAAAGCAAAGTCTTTTCATTAGGCAAGTGCATAAAGTGTCATCTATACAAAAGAAATATGTTTGTTTGCCGCAGTTCCTCTAGCTTTTCCATATAAATACGAATATATTCAGCTGGTGTCCATGTGGACGAATTACTGTATCCAAGCTCAAAATAAAATGTTCCCCGATAAAAAAACATTCAAAAAAAAATAAAGTCTGATGATAATATCCAGAAAACACAAACACAGAGGCTGTAGCAATATTTGGGATTGAGTTAGCCAAAACACAACCGGGTATTTCTGGTTTCATCCAGTCATATCCGGACAAACTGGTATGGTATTCGTATGCAATGGACCGAGAAAATCACAGTAAAAAACGTTTGGAGAAAAGCAAAGTCTTTTCGTTAGGCAAGTGTATAAAATGTCATCGATACAAACAGAAATATTGTATGTTTGCCGCAGTTCCTCTAGCTTTCTCCCAAGAAAATACGAATGTGTAGAGCTGCTGTTCCCATGATGAACCCATTAGTGTTTCCACGGTACAAAATTAAATGTTCCCTCATAAAAACATTCAAAACAAAAAGAATAAAGTCCGTGGATAATATCCAGAAAACACAAACACAGAGGCTTTCACAATATTTCGGATTGAGTTAGCCAAAACACAACCGGATATTTCTGATTTCATCCGGTCATATCCGGACAAAGTGGTGTGGAATTCCTATGCAATGGACCGAGAAAATCACAGTACAAATGGTTTTGGAGAAAAAGAAAGTCTTGTCGTTAGGCAAGTGCATAAAATGTCATCTATACAAACAGAAATATCATGTTTGTTTGCCGCAGTTCCTCTAGCTTTCTCCCTAGAATATACGAATGTGTAGAGCTGGTGTCTCCATGTGGAATCAGTTAGTGATTCCACGGTACAAAATTAAATGTTCCCTGATAAAAAACATTCAAAACAATGAAGTCCGTGGATAATATCAGGAATACGCAAACACAGAGGCTGTAGCAATATCTGGGATTGAGTTGGCCAAAACAAAAACCGGATATTTCCGATTTTATCCAGTCATATCCGGACAATCTGTTGTGGAATTCATATGACATGTACCGAGAAAATCACAGTAAAAATGGTTTTGGAGAAAAGCAAAGTCTTTTCATTAGGCAAGTGCATAAACTGTCATCTATACAAACAGAAATGTCATGTTTGTTTGCCGCAGTTCCTCTAGCGTTCTCCCTAGAAAATAGGAATCTGTAGAGCTGGTGTCCCCATGATGAACCAATTAGTGTTTCCACGGTACAAAATTGAATGTTCCCTGATAAAAGTATTCAAACAATAAAGTCCATCGATAATATCCAGAAAATACAAACACAGAGGCTGCAGCAATTTTGGGGATTGAGTTAGCCAAAACACAACCGGATATTTCCAGTTTTATCCAGTCATATCCGGACAATCTGTTGTGGAATTCATATGACATGTACCGAGAAATCACAGAAAAATGGTTTTGGAGAAAAGCAAAGTCTTTTCATTAGGCAAGTGCATAAAATGTCATCGATACAAACAGAAATATCAGGTTTGTTTCCCGCAGTTCCTCTAGCTTTCTCCCTAGAATATACGAATGTGTAGAGCTGGTGTCCCCATGATGAACCAATTAGTGTTTCAACGCTACAAAATGAAATGTTCCCTGATAAAAACATTCAAAACAATAAAGTCCATCAGTAATATCCAGAAAAAACAAACACAGAGGCTTTCACAATATTTCGGATTGAGTTAGACAAAACACAACCGGATATTTCTGGTTTCATCCAGTCACATCCGGACAAAGTGGTGTGGAATTCGTATGCAATGGACCGAGAAAATCACAGTACAAATGGTTTTGGAGAAAAGCAAAGTCTTTTCCTTAGGCAAATGCATAAAATATCTTCGATACAAACAGAAATATCATGTTTGTTTGTCGCAGTTTCTCAGGTTTTCTCCCTAGAAAATACGAATGTGTAGAGCTGGTGTCTCCATGTGCAACCAAGTAGTGATTCCAAGCACTAAATTAAATGTTCCCTGATAAAAAACATGCAAAACAATAAAGTCCGTGGATGATATCAGGAATACACAAACACAGAGGCTGTAGCAATATCTGGGATTGAGTTAGCCAAAACAAAACCGGATATTTCTGGTTTCATCCAGTCATATCCGGACAAACTGGTGTGGAGTTCATATGCAATGGGCTGAGAAAATCAGACTAAAAATGGTTTTGGAGAAAAGCAAAGTCTTTTCCTTAGGCAAGTGCATAAAACATCATCAATACAAACAGAAATATCAGGTTCCTTTGCCGCAGATCCTCTAGTTTCTCCCTAGAAAATACGAATATGTAGAGCTGGTGTCTCCATGTGGAACCAATTACTCTATCCAAGCTCAACATAAAATATTCCCCGATAAAAAACATTGAAAACAATAAAGTAGGTGGATAATATCCGGAAAAAACAAACACAGAGGCTGTAGCAATATTTGGGATTGAGTTAGCCAAAACACAACCGGATATTTCTGGTTTCATCCTATCATATATGGAAAAAGTGGTGTGGATTTCCTATGCTTTGGGCTGAGAAAATCACAGTAAAAAAGGTTTTGGAGAAAAGCAAAGTCTATTCGTTAGGCAAGTGCATAAAATGTCATCTATACAAACAGAAATATCATGTTTGTTCGTCGCAGTTCCTCTAGCTTTCTCACTAGAAAATAAGAATGTGTAGAGCTGGTATCTCCATGTGGAACCAAGTAGTGACTCCAAGCACAAAATTAAATGTTTCCCGATAAATACATTCAAACAATAAAGTCCGTGGAAAATATCAGGAATAAACAAACACAGAGGCTGTTGCAATATCTGGGATTGAGTTAGCTAAAACAAAACCTGATATTTCCGGTTTCATCCAGTCTTATCCGGACAAACTGTTGTGGAATTCGTATGCAATGGACCGAGAAAATCACAGTAAAAATGGTTTTGGAGAATAGCAAAGTCTTTTCATTACGCAAGTGCATAAAATGTCATCTAGACCAACAGAAATATCATGTTTGTTTACCGCAGTTCCTCTAGCTTTCTCCCTAGAAAATATGAATGTGTAGAGCTGGTGTCCCCACGATGAACCAATTGAAGTTTCTATGGTACAAAAATAAATGTTCCCTGATAAAAATATTCAAAACAATAAAGTCCATCGATAATATCCAGAAAACACAAACACAGAGGCTGTAGCAGTATTTCGGATTGAGTTAGCCAAAACACAACTGGATATTTCTGGTTTCATCCAGTGATATCAGGACAAGGTGGTTTGGAATTCGGATGCAATGGACAGAGAAAACCAAAGTAAAAATTTTTTTGGAGAAAAGCAAAGTCTTTACGTTAGGCAAGTGCATAAAATGTCATCGATAGAAACAGAAATATCATGTTTGTTTGCGGCAGTTCCTCTAGCTTCCTCCCTAGAAAATACGAATATATACAGCTGGTGTCTCCATGTGGAACAAATACTGTAGTCAAGCTCAAAATAAAATGTTCTCTGATCAAAAACATTCAAAAAAATAAAGTCCCTTGAATATATCCAGAAAACACAAACACAGAGGTTTTCACAATATTTCGGATTGAGATAGACAAAACACAAACGGATATTTCTGTTTTCATCCAGTCATATCCGGACAAAGTGGTGTGGAATTCGTATGCAATCGACTGAGAAAATCACAGTAAAAATGGTTTTGGAGAAAAGCAAAGTCTTTTCGTTAGGCAAATGCATAAAATGTCATCGATAGAAACAGAAATATCATGTTTGTTTGCCGCAGTTCCTCTAGCTTTCTCCCTAGAAAATACGAATGCGTAGAGCTGGTGTCTCCATGTGGAACCAATTAGTGATTCCAAGCACAAAATGAAATGTTCCCTGATAAAAACATTCAAAACAATAAAGTCCGTGGATAATATCAGGAATACACAAACACAGAGGCTGTAGCAATACCTGGGATTGAGTTAGCCAAAACAAAACCGGATATTTCTGGTTTCATCCAGTCATATCCGGTAAACTGGTGTGGAATTCGTATGCAATGGACAGAGATATTCACAGTAAAAATGGTTTTGGAGTAAAGCAAAGTCTTTTCATTAGGCAAGTGCATAAAATGTCATCTATACAAAAGAAATATGTTTGTTTGCCGCAGTTCCTCTAGCTTTTCCATAAAAATACGAATATATTCAGCTGGTGTCCATGTGGACGAATTACTGTATCCAAGCTCAAAATAAAATGTTCCCCGATAAAAAAACATTCAAAAAAAATAAAGTCTGATGATAATATCCAGAAAACACAAACACAGAGGCTGTAGCAATATCCTGGATTGAGTTAGCCAAAACAAACCCGGATATTTCCAGTTTCATCCAGTCATATCTGGGCAAAGTGGTGTGGAATTCGTATGCAATGGACAGAGAAAATCACAGTAAAAATGGTTTTGGAGAAAATAAATCATTTCATTATGGAAGTGTGTAAAATGTGATGTATACAAACAGAAATATCATGATTTTTTCCCGGACTTCCTCTAGCTTTGTCCCTAGAAAACACGAATGTGTAGAGCTGCTGTTCCCAGGATGAACGAATTAGTGTTTCTACGGGACAAAATGAAATGTTCCCTGATAAAAAACATTCAAAACAATAACGTCAATCGATAACATCAGGAAAACACAAACACAGAGACTTTCACAATATTTCGGATGAGTTAGCCAAAACACAACCGGATATTTCTAGTTTCATCCAGTCATATCCGGACAAACTTGTGTGGAATTGCTATGCGATGGACCAAGAAAATCACAGTAAAAATGGTTTTGGAGAAAAGCAAAGTCTTGTCGTTAGGCAAGTGCATAAAATGTCATCTATACAAACAGAAATATCATGTTTGTTTGCCACAGTTCCTCTAGCTTTCTCCCTAGAAAATATGAATGTGTAGAGTTTGTGTCTCCATGTGGAACGAATTACTGCATCCAAGCTCAAAATAAAATGTTCCCTGACTAAAAACATTCAAATCAATAAAATCCATTTTAATATCAGGAATAAACAAACACACAGGCTGTAGCAATATCTGGGATTGAGTTAGCCAAAACACAACCGGATATTTCTGGTTTCATCCAGTCATATCCGGACAAACTGGTGTGGAATTCGTATGCAATGGACCGAGAAAATCACAGTAAAAATGGTTTTGGAGAAAAGCAAAGTCTTTTCGTTATGCAAGTGTATAAAATGTAATCTACAGAAACAGAAATATCATGTTTGTTTGCCACAGTTTCTCTAGCTTTCTCCCTAGAAAATCGAATATGTTCAGCTGGTGTCTCCATGTGGAACCAACTACTATATCCAAGCTCAAAATAAAATTTTAGCCGATAAAAAACATTGAAAAAAATAAAGTCCCTTTATAATATCCAGAAAAAACAAACACAGAGGCTTTCAAAATATTTCGGATTCAGTGAGCCAAAGCACAACCGTATATTTCTATTTTCAACCAGTCATATCTGGACAAACTGGAGTGGAATACTTATGCAATGGACTTAGAAAATTACAGTAAAAATGGTTTTGGAGAAAAGCAAAGTCTATTCATTTGGCAAGTGCATAAAATGTCATCTATACAAACAGAAATATCATGTTTGTTTGCCGCAGTTCCTCTAGCTTTCTCCCTAGAAAATACGAATCTGTAGAGTTGCTGTCCTCATGATCAACCAACAGTGTTTCAACGGTACAAAATTAAATGTTCCCTTATAAAAACATTCAAAACCATAAAGTCCATCAATAATATCCAGAAAACACAAACACAGAGGCTTTCACAATATTTCAGATTGAGTTAGACAAAACACAACCGGATATTTCTGTTTTCATCCAGTCATACCCGGACAAACGGGTGTGGAATTCGTATGCAATGGATCGAGAAAATCACAGTAAAAATGCTTTTGGAGAATAGCAAAGAGTTTTCGTTAGGCAAGTGCTTAAAAAGTCATCTATACAAACAGAAATATCATGTTTGTTTGTCGCAGTTCCTCTAGCTTTCTCCCTAGAAAATACGAATGTGTAGAGCTGGGGTCTGCATGTGGAACCCATTAGTGTTTCCAAAATCAAAATAAAATGTTACCTGATAAAAAAACATTCAAAACAATAAAGTCCGTGGATAATATCAGAAATACACAAACACAGAGGCTGTAGCAATATCTGGGATTGAGTTAGCCAAAACACAAACGGATATTTCTGGTTTCATGCAGTCATATCCGGACATACTGGAGTGGAATTCGGATGCAATGGACCGAGAAAATCACAGGAAGAATGCTTTTGGAAAAAAGCAAAGTCTTTTCATTAGGCAAGTGCATAAAATGTCATCGATACAAACAGAATTATCAGGTTTGTTTGCCGCAGTTTCTCTAGCTTTCTCCTTAGAAAATACGAATATGTAGAGCTGGTGTCTCCATGTAGAACTGGTTACTGTATCCAAGCTCAAACTAATCTGTTCCCTGATAAAAAGCATTAAAAATAATGAAGTCCATTGATAGTATCCAGAAGAAAACTAACTCAGAGGCTGTAGCAATATCTGGAATTGAGTTAGCTAAAATAAACCGGATATTTCCGGTTTTTTCCAGTCATATCCGTTCAAACTGGTGTGGAATTCATATGCAATGGACCGATAAAATCACAGTAAAAATGGTTTTGCAGAAAACCAAAGTCTTTTCGTTAGGCAAGTGCATAAACTGTCATCTATACAAACAGAAATATCATGTTTGTTTGCCACAGTTCCTCTAGCTTTCTCCCTAGAAAATACAAATATGTAGAGCTGGTGTCCCCATGTGGAACCAGTTAGTGTTTCTATCGTACAAAATTAAACGTTCCTTGATAAAAACACTCAAAACTATAAAGCCCGTTGATAATATCCAGAAAACACAAACACAGAGTCTTTCACAATATTTTGGATTGAGTTAGCTAAAACACAACTGGATATTTCTGGTTTCATCCAGTCATATCCGGAAAAACTGTTGTGGAATTCGTAGGCAATGGGCTGACAAAAGCAGAATAAAAAATGGTTTTGGAGAAAAGCAAAGACTTTTCGTTAGGCTAGTGCATAAAAAGTCATCTATACAAACAGAAATATCATGTTTGTTTGCTGCAGTTCCACTAGCTTTCTCCCTAGAAAATACGAATGGGTAGAGCTGGTGTCTCCATGTGGAAACAATTAGTGTTTCTAAGCACAAAATTGAATGTTCCCTGATAAAAAACATTCAAAAAAATAAAGTTAATGGATAATATCCGGGAAAACACAAACACAGAGGCTGTAGCAATACCTGGGATTCAGTTAGCAAAAAAAAATCGGATATTTCCGGTTTCATCGAGTCATATCCTGACAAAGTGGTGTGGAATTCCTATGCAATGCACCGAGAAAATCAAAGTACAAATGTTTGTGGAGAAAAGCAAAGTCTTTTCGTTAGGCAAGTGCATAAAATGTCATCTAGACAAACGGAAATAATATTTTTTTGCCCCAGTTTCTCTAGCTTTCTCCCTAGAAAATACGAATGTGTAGAGCTGGTGTCTCCATATGGAACCAATTGTGTTTCCAAGATCAAAATAAAATGTTCCCCGATAAAAAACATTCAAAACAATGAAGTCCATGGAAAATATCAGGAATACACAAACTCAGAGCCTGTAGCAAAATTTCGGATTGAGTTAGCCAAAACAAAACCAGATATTTCTGTTTTCATCCAGTCATATCCGGACAAAGTGGTGTGGAAGTCGTATGCAATGGACCGAGAAAATCACAGTAAAAATGCTTTTGGATAAAAGCAAAGTCTTCTCATTAGGTAAGTAGATAAAATATCATCGATACAAACAGAAATATCATGTTTGTTTGCCACAGTTCCTCTAGCTTTCTCCCTAGAAAATAGGAATGTATAGAGCTGGTGTTTTTATGTAGAACCAATTAGTGTTTCCAAGAACAAAATTAAATGTTCCCTGATAAAAAACATTCAAAACAATAAAGTCTATCGATAATATCCAGAAAATACAAACACAGAGTCTGCAGCAATATTTTGGATTGAGTTAGCCAAAACACACCCGGATATTTGCGGTTTCATCCAGTCATATCCAAACTCCTGTGGAATTCCTATGCAATGGACCGAGAAAATCACAGTAAAAACGCTTTTTGAGAAAAGCAAAGTCTTTTCCTTAGGCAAGTAGATAAAATATCATCGATACAAACAGAAATATTATGGTTGTTTGCCACAGTTCCTGTAGCTTTCTCCCTAGGAAATACGAATGTGTAGAGCTGGTGTCTCCATGTGGAACCAATTAGAGTTTCCAAGCACAAAATTAAATGTTCCCTGATAAAAAACATTCAAAACAGTAAAGTCCGTGGATAATATCAAGAATACACAAACACACAGGCTGTAGCAATATTTTGGATTGAGTTAGCCAAAACACAACCAGATATTTCTGGTTTCACCCAGTCATATCCGGACAAACTGGTGTGCAATCCCTATGCAATGGACCGAGAAAATCACAGTACAAATGGTTTTGGAGAAAAGCAAAGTCTTTTCGTTAGGCAAGTGCATAAAACGCCATCTATACAAACAGAAATATCATGTTTGTTTGCCGCAGTGCCTCAGGCTTTCTCCCTAGAAAATATGAATGTGTAGAGCTGGTGACCTCATGATGAACCAATTAGTTTTCTACGATACAAAAATAAATGTTCCCTGATAACAATATTCAAAACAATAAAGTACATCGATAATATCCAGAAAACACAAACACAGAGGCTGTAGCAATATTTCGGATTCAGTTATCCAAAACACAACTTGATATTTCTGGTTTCATCCAGTCATATCTGGACAAAGTAGTTTGGAATTCGTATGCAATGGACCGAGAAAATCACAGTAAAAATGGTTTTGGAGAAAAGCAAAGTCTTTTCGTTAGGCAAGTGCATAAAATGTCATCTATACAAACAGAAATATCATGTTTGTTTGCCGCAATTCCTCTAGCTTTCTCCCTAGAAAATACGAATATGTTCAGCTGGTGTCTCCATGTGGAACCAATTACTGTATCCAAGCTCAAAATAAAATGTTCCCTGATAAAAAACATTCAAAAAAATAAAGTCCATTGTTAATATCCAGAAAATACAAATACAGCAGATGTAGCAATTTTTCGGATTGAGTTAGCCAAAACACAACCGGATATTTCCGGTTTCATCCAGTCATATCCGGACAAACTGGTGTGGAATTCGTATGCAATGCACCAAGAAAATCACAGTAAAAATGGTTTTGCAGAAAACCAAAGACTTTTCGTTAGGCAAGTGCATAAACTGTCATCTATACAAACAGAAATATCGTGTTTGTTTGCCACAGTTCCTCTAGCTTTCTCCCTAGAAAATACAAATATGTAGAGCTGGTGTCCCCATGTGGAACCAATTAGTGTTTCTATCGTACAAAATTAAACGTTCCCTGATAAAAACACTCAAAACTCTAAAGTCCATTGATAATATCCTGAAAACGCAAACACAGAGTCTTTCACAATATTTTGAATTGAGTTAGCCAAAACACAACAGGATATTTCTGGTTTCATCAAGTCATATCCGGAAAAACTGTTGTGGAATTCGTAGGCAATGGGCTGACAAAATCAGAATAAAAAATGGTTTTGGAGAAAAGCAAAGACTTTTCGTTAGGCAAGTGCATAAAATGTCATCGATACAAATAGAAATATCATGTTTGTTTGTCGCAGTTACTGTAGATTTCTCCCTAGAAACAGGAATTTGTAGAGCTGGTGTCTGCATGTGGAACCAATTATTGTTTCCAAGAACAAAATTAAATCTCCCTGATAAAAAAAATTTAATGCAATAAACTCCGTGGATAATATCAGGAATACACAAACACATAGGCTGTAGCAATATCTGGGATTGTGTTAGCCAAAACACAACCAGATATTTCCGGTTTCATCCAGTCATATCCGGACAAACTGGTGTGGAATTCATATGAAATGTACGGAGAAAATCATAGAAAAATGGTTTTGGAGAAAAACAAAGACTTTTTGTTAGGCAAGTGCATAAAAAGTCATCTATACAAACAGAAATATCATGTTTGTTTGCTGCAGTTCCACTAGCTTTCTCCCTAGAAAATATGAATGGGTAGAGCTGGTGTCTCCTTGTGGAAACAATTAGTGTTTCTAAGCACAAAATTGAATGTTCCCTGGTAAAAAATATTCAAAAAAATAAAGTTAATGGATAATATCAGGAAAACACAAACACAGAGGCTGTAGCAATATCTGGGATTCAGTTAGCAAAAAAAAAAAATCGGATATTTCCGGTTTCATCGAGTCATATCCTGACAAAGTGGTGTGGAATTCCTATGCAATGCACCGAGAAAATCACAGTACAAATGTTTGTGGAGAAAAGCAAAGTCTTTTCGTTAGGCAAGTGCATAAAATGTCATCTAGACAAACAGAAATATCATGTTTGTTTGTCGCAGTTCCTCTAGCTTTCTCCCTAGAAAATACGAATGTGTAGAGCTGGTGTCTCCATATGGAACCAATTGTGTTTCCAAGATCAAAATAAAATGTTCCCCGATAAAAAACATTCAAAACAATAAAGTCCATGGAAAATATCAGGAATACACAAACACAGAGCCTGTAGCAAAATTTTGGATTGAGTTAGCCAAAACAAAACCAGATATTTCTGTTTTCATCCAGTCATATCCGGACAAAGTGGTGTGGAATTCGTATGCAATGGACCGAGAAAATCACAGTAAAAATGCTTTTGGATAAAAGCAAAGTCTTCTCATTAGGTAAGTAGATAAAATATCATCAATACAAACAGAAATATCATGTTTGTTTGCCGCAGTTCCTCTAGCTTTCTCCCTAGAAAATAGGAATGTATAGAGCTGGTGTTTTTATGTAGAACCAATTAGTGTTTCCAAGAACAAAATTAAATGTTCCCTGATAAAAAACATTCAAAACAATAAAGTCTATCGATAATATCCAGAAAATACAAACACAGAGTCTGCAGCAATATTTTGGATTGAGTTAGCCAAAACACACCCGGATATTTGCGGTTTCATCCAGTCATATCCAAACTCCTGTGGAATTCCTATGCAATGGACCGAGAAAATCACAGTAAAAACGCTTTTGCAGAAAAGCAAAGTCTTTTCATTAGGCAGGTAGATAAAATATCATCGATACAAACAGAAATATTATGGTTGTTTGCCGCAGTTCCTCTAGCTTTCTCCCTAGGAAATGTGAATGTGTAGAGCTGGTGTCTCCATGTGGAACCAATTAGAGTTTCCAAGCACAAAATTAAATGTTCCCTGATAAAAAACATTCAAAACAGTAAAGTCCGTGGATAATATCAGGAATACACAAACACACAGGCTGTAGCAATATTTTGGATTGAGTTAGCCAAAACACAACCAGATATTTCTGGTTTCACCCAGTCATATCCGGACTAACTGGTGTGCAATTCCTATGCAATGGACCGAGAAAATCACAGTACAAATGGTTTTGGAGAAAAGCAAAGTCTTTTCGTTAGGCAAGTGCATAGAATGTCATCGATACAAACAGAAATATCATGTTTGTTTGCCGCAGTTCCTCTAGCTTTCTCCCTAGAAAATATGAATATGTAGCGTTGGTGTCTCCATGTGGAACCAATTACTGTATCCAAGCTCAAAATAAAATGTTCCCTGATAAAAACCATTCAAAACAATAAAGTCCATTCATAATATCCAGAAAACACAAACCCAGAAGCTGTAGCAATATCTGGGATTTGGTTAGTCAAAACAAAACCAGATATTTCCGGTTTCATTCAGTGATATCCCGACAAACTTGTGTGTAAATCATATGCAATGGACAGAGAAAATCAGATTAAAAATGGTTTTGGAGAAAAGCAAAGTCTTTTCGTTAGGCATGTGCATAAAACGTCATGTACAAAAACATAAATATCATGTTTCTTTGCCACAGTTCCCAGGCTTTCTCCTTAGAAAATATGAATGTGTAGAGCTGGTGACCTCAAGATGAACCAATTAGTTTTTCTACGGTACAAAAATAAATGTTCCCTGATAACAATATTCAAAACAATGAAGTCCATCGATAATATACAGAAAACACAAACACAGAGGCTTTCACAATATTTCAGATTGAGTTAGCCAAAACACAACCGGATATTTCCGGTTTCATCCAGTCATATCCGGACAAAGTAGTTTGGAATTCGTATGCAATGGACCGATAAAATCACAGTAAAAATGGTTTTGGAGAAAAGCAAAGTCTTTTCGTTAGGCAAGTGCATAAAATGTCATCTATACAAACAGAAATATCAGGTTTGTTTGCGGCAATTCCTCTAGCTTTCTCCCTAGAAAATACGAATATGTTCAGCTGGTGTCTCCATGTGGAACCAATTACTGTATCCAAGCTCAAAATAAAATGTTCCCTGATAAAAAACATTCAAAAAAATAAAGTCCATTGTTAATATCCAGAAAATACAAATACAGCAGATGTAGCAATATTTCGGATTGAGTTAGCCAAAACACAACCGGATATTTCTGTTTTCATCCAGTCATATCCGGACAAACTTTGTGGAATTGGTATGCAATGGACCGAGAAAATCACAGTAAAAATGGTTTTGGAGAAAAGCAAAGTCTTTTCGTTAGGCATGGGCATAAAATGTCATCTACAAAAACATAAATATCATGTTTGTTTGGCACAGTTCCTCAGTTTTTCTCCATAGAAAATATGAATGTGTAGAGCTGGTGTCCTCATGATATACCAATTAGATTTTCTACGGTACAAAAATAAATGTTCCCTGATCGAAATATTCAAAACAATACAGTCTATCGATAATATCCAGAAAACACAAACACAGAGGCTATAGCAAAATTTCAGATTGAGTTAGCCAAAACAACCGGATATTTCTGGTTTCACGCAGTCATATCCGGACAAAGTGGTGTGGAATTCGTATGCGATGGACCGAGAAAATCACAGTAAAAATGGTTATGGAGAAAAGCAAAATCTTTTCTTTAGGCAAGCGCATAAAATGTCATTGATACAAACAGAAATATCATGTTTGTTTGCCGCAGTACTCTAGCTTTCTCCCTAGAAATACAAATAAGTAGAGCTGGTGTCTCAATGTGGAACCAATTACTTTATCCAAGATCAAAATAAAATATTCCGGGATAAAAAACATTCAAATCAACATATTCCATTGATAATATCCAGAAAAAATAAACAAAGAGGCTGTAGCAATATCTGGGATTGAGTTAGCAAAAGAAAACCAGATATTTCCGGTTTCATCCCATCATATCCGGTCAAAGTGGTGTGGAATTCATGTGCAATGGATTGAGAAAATCACAGTAAAAATGGTTTTGGAGAACAGCAAAGTCTTTTCGTTAGGCAAGTGCATAAAATGTCATCTATACAAACAGAAATATCATGTTTGTTTGCCGCAGTTCCTCTAGCTTTCTCCCTAGGAAATACGAATGTGTAGAGCTGGTGTCCCCATGATGAACCAATTAGTGTTTCTACGGTACAAAATTAAATGTTCCCTGATAAAAACATTCTAAACAATAAAGTCCGTGGATAATATCCAGAAAACACTAACACAGGGGCTGTCGCAATATTTCGGATTGAGTTAGCCAAAACACAACCGGATATTTTTGTTTCATACAGTCATATCCGGACAAAGTGGTGTGGAATTCGTATGCAATGGACCACGAAAACCACAGTAAAAATGGTTTTGGAGAAACGTAATGTCTTTTCATTAGGCAAGTGCATAAAGTGTCATCTATATAATAGAAATATCATGTTTTTTTGCTACAGTTCCTCTAGCTTTCTTCCTAGAAAATACAAATATGTAGAGCTGGTGTCTGCATGTGGAACCAATTCCTGTGTCCAAACTCATAATTGAATGTTCCCTGATATAAAACATTCAAAACAATAAAGTCCTTTGATAATATCCAGAAAACACATACAAGAGGCTTTCAAAATATTTCGGATTGAGTTAGCCAAAACAAAATCGGATATTTCTGTTTTCATCCAGTCATATCCTGACAAACTGGTGTGGAATTCGTATGCAATGGACCGAGTAACCACAGTAAAAATGGTTTTGGAGAAAAGTAAAGTCTTTTCATTAGGCAAGTGCATAAAATGTCATCTATACAAACAGAAATATCATGTTTGTATGCCGCAGTTCCTCTAGATGTCATCTATACAAACAGAAATATCATGTTTGTTTTCCGCAGCTCCTCTTGCGTTCTCCCTAGAAAATACGAATGTGTAGAGCTGGTGTTCCCATTATGAAACAATCAGTGTTTCAACGGTACAAAATTAAATGTTCCCTAATAAAAAGATTGAAAACTATAAGTCCATCGATAATATCCAGAAAACATAAACACAGAGGCTTTCACAATATTTCGGACTGAGTTACTCAAAACAAAACCAGATATTTCTGCTGTCATCCAGTCATATCCGGACAAACAGGTGTGGAATTCGTATGCAATTGACCGAGAAAATTACAGTAAAAAATGGTTTTGGAGAAAAGCAAAGTCTTTTCGTTAGGCAAGTGCATAAAATGTCATCTATACAAACAGAAATATCATGTGTGTTTGCCGCAGTTCCTCTAGCTTTCTCCCTAGAAAATACGAATGTGTAGAGCTGGTGTCTCCATGTGGAACCAATTACTGATTCCAAGCACAATTTTAAATGTTCCCTGATAAAAACATTCAAAACAATAAAGTCCATCGATAATATTCAGAAAACACAAACACAGAGGCTTTCACAATATTTTGGATTGAGTTAGCCAAAACACAACCAGATATGTCCGGTTACATGCAGTCATATCCGGTCAAACTGGTGTGGAATTCGTAAAAAATGAACCGAAAAAAACATAGTAAAAATGGTTTTGGAGAAAAACAAAGTCTTTTCATTAGGCAAGTAGATAAAATATCATCAATACAAACAGAAATATCATGTGTGTTTGCCGCAGTTCCTCTGGTTTTCTCCCTAGAAAATACGAATGTGTAGAGCTGGTGTCACCATGTGGAAACAGTGTTTCACAGCACAAAATTAAATGATTCCTTAAAAAAAGGCATTCAAAACAATAAAGCCCATCGATAATATCCAGAAAAAAAAAAAAACAAACACAGGGGCTGTTGCAATATTTGGGATTGAGTTAGCAAAATAAACCAGATATTTCCCATTTCATCCAGTCATATCCGGTAAAATGGTGTGGAATTCGTATGCAATGGACCGAGAAAATCACAGTACAAATGGTTTTGGAGAAAAGCAAAGTCTTTTCGTTAGGCAATTGCATAAAATATCATAGATAGAAACAGAAATATCATTTTTGTTTTCCACAGTTCCTCTAGCTTTCTCCCTAGAAAACATGAATATGTAGAGCTGGTGTCTCCATGTGGAACCAATTACTGTATCCAAGCTCAACATAAAATATTCCCCTATAAAAAACATTCAAAACAATAAAGTCCGTAGATAATGTCAGGAATACACAAACACAGAGGCTGTAGCAATATCTGGGTTTGAGTTAGCAAAAACACAACCGATATTTCCAGATTCATCCAGTCAAATCTGGACAATCTGGTATTGAATTCGTATGCAATGGACCAAGAAAACCGCATTAAAAATGGTTTCGGAGAAAAGCAAAGTCTTTTCGTTAGGCAAGTGCATAAAATGTCATCTATACAAACAGAAATATCATGTTTGTTTGCCACAGTTCCTCTAGCTTTCTCCCTAGAAAATACGAATATGTAGAGCTGGTGTCTCCATTGGAACCAATTACTGTATCCAAGCTCAAAATAAAATGTTCCCCGATAAAAAGCATTAAAAACAATAAAGTCGATTCATAGAATCCAAAGAAAAACAAACTCAGAAGCTGTAGCAATATCTGGGATCGAGTTAGCCAAAACAAAACAGGATATTTCCGCATTCATCCAGTCATATCCGGATAAACTGGTGTGGAATTCGTATGCAATGGACCGAGAAAATCACAGTACAAATGGTTTTGGAGAAAAGCAAAGTCTTTTCATTAGCCAAGTGCATAAAATGTCATCTATACAAACATAAATATCATGTTTGTTTGCCGCAGTTCATCTAGCTTTCTCCCTAGAAAATACGAATGTGTAGAGCTGGTGTCCCCATGATGAACCAATTAGTGTTTCTACGGTACAAAATTAAATGCTCCCTGATAAAAACATTCAAAACAATAAAGTCCATCGATAATATCCTGAAAACAGAATCACAGAGGCTGTAGAAATATTTTGGATTGAGTTAGCCAAAACACAACCGGATATTTCCGGTTTCATGCAGTCATGTCCGGACAAACTGGTGTGGAATTCGTAAGCAATGAACCGAAAAAAAACATAGTAAAAATGGTTTTGGAGAAAAGCAAAGTCTTTTCGTTAGGCAAGTGCATCAAATGTCATCAATAGAAACAGAAATATCATGTTTGTTTGCCGCAATTCCTCTAGCTTTCTCCCTAGAAAATACGAATATGTAGAGCTGGTGTCTCCATTGGAACCAATTACTGTATCCAAGCTCAAAATAAAATGTTCCCCGATAAAAAGCATTAAAAACAATAAAGTCGATTCATAGAATCCAAAGAAAAACAAACTCAGAAGCTGTAGCGATATCTGGGATCGTGTTAGCCAAAACAAAACCGGATATTTCCGCATTCATCCAGTCATATCCGGACAAACTGGTGTGGAATTCGTATGCAATGGACCGAGAAAATCACAGTACAAATGGTTTTGGGGAAAAGCAAAGTCTTTTCATTAGCCAAGTGCATAAAATGTATTCTCTACAAACATAAATATCATGTTTGTTTGCCGCAGTTCATCTAGCTTCCTCCCTAGAAAATACGAATGTGTAGAGCTGGTGTCCCCATGATGAACCAATTAGTGTTTCTACGGTACAAAATTAAATGTACCCTGATAAAAACATTCAAAACAATAAAGTCCATCGATAATATCCTGAAAACACAAACACAGAGGCTTTAGAAATATTTGGAATTGAGTTAGCCAAAACATATCCCGATATTTCCGCTTTCATCCAGTCATATCTGGACAAACTGGTGTGGAATTCGTAACCAATGAACCGCAAAAAAGACAGTAAAAATGGTTTTGGAGAAAAGCAAAGTCTTGTAATTAGGCAAGTAGATAAAATATCCTCGATACAAACAGAAATATCATGTGTGTTTGCCGCAGTTCCTCTAGCTTTCTCCCTAGAAAATACAAATGTGTAGAGCTGCTGTCTCCATGTGGATCCAATTACTGTATCCAAGCTCAAAATAAAATGTTCCCCGATAAAAAGCATTAAAAACAATAAAGTCCATTGATAGTATCCAGGAAAAAAAAAAACACTCAGAGGCTGTAGCAATATCTGGGATTGATTTAGCCAAAATAAACCCAGATATTTCTGGTTTCATCCAGTCATATCTGGTAAACTGGTGTGGAATTTGTATGCATTGGGCTGAAAAATCACAGTAATAATGATTTTGGAGAAAAGCATTCTTTTCGTTACGCAATTGCATAAAATGTCATCTCTACAAACAGAAATATCATGTTTCTTTGCCGAAGCTCCTCAGGCTTTCTACCTGGAAAATACGAATGTGTAGAGCTGTTGTCTCCATGTGGAGCCAATTAGTGTTTCGAAGCAAAAAATTAAATTTTCCCTGAAAAAAAAAACTTTGAAAAAAATAAAGTCCGTGGATAATATCAGGAATACACAAACACAGAGGCCGTAGCAATATTTCGGATTGAGTTAGCAAACACAACCAGATATTTCCCATTACATCCATTCATATCCAGACAAAGTGGTGTGGAATTCGTATGCAATGCACCGAAAAATCACAGTAAAAATGGTTTTGGAGAAAAGCAAAGTCTTTTGGTTAGGCAAGTGCATAAAATGTCATCTATACAAGAGAAATATCATGTTGGTTTGCAGCAGTTCCTCTAGCTTTCTCCCAAGAAAATACGAATTTGTAGAGCTGGTGTCCCCATGATGAAGCAATTAGTGTTTCTACGGTACAAAATTAAATGCACCCTGATAAAAACATTCAAAACAATAAAGTCCATCGATAATATCCAGAAAACACAAACACAGAGGCTTTCACAACATTTCGGATTGAGTTAGCCAAAACACAACCAGATATTTCCGGTTTCATCCAGTCATATCCGGACAAAGTGGTGTGGAATTCATATGCATTGGGCTGAGAAAATCACAGTAAAATGGTTTTGGGAAAAACAAAGTCTTTCGTTAGGCAAGTGCATAAAATATCATCAATACAAACAGAAATATCAGGTTTGTTTCCCATAGATCCTCTAGCTTTCTCCCTAGAAAATAGGAACATGTAGAGCTGGTGTCTCCATTTGCAACCAATTACTGTATCCAAGCTCATCATAAAATATTCCCTGATGAAAAATATTCAAAACAATAAAGTCCGTGGATAATATCCGGAAAACACAAACACAGAGGCTGTAGCAATATCTGGGATTGAATTAGCCAAAATGAAACCGGATTATTCTAGTTTCATCCAGCCACATCTGGACAAACTGGTGTGGAATTCCTATGCAATGGACTGAGAAAATCAGAGTAAAAATGGTTTTGGAGAAAAGCAAAGACTTTTCGTTAGGCAAGTGCATAAAATGTCATCTATACAAACATAAAATCATGTTTGTTTGCCGCAGTTCCTCTAGCTTTCTCCCTAGAAAATACGAAAGTGTAGAGCTTGTGTCCCCATGATGAACCAATTAGTGTTTCTACGGTACAAAATTAAATGTTCCTTGATAAAAATGTTCAAAACAATAAAGTTCATCTATAATATCCACAAAACACAAACACAGAGGCTTCACAATATTTCGAATTGAGTTAGCCACAACACAACCGGATATTCCTGGTTAAATCCAGTCATATCTGGAAAAAGTCATTTGGAATTCGTATGCAATGGACCGAGATATTCACAATAAAAATGGCTTGGAGAAAAGCAAAGACTTTTTGTTAGGCAAGTGCATAAAATGTCATCTATACAAACAGAAATATCATGTTTGTTTGCTGCAGTTCCTCTAGCTTTCTCCCTAGAAAATACGAGTGTGTAGAGCTGGTGTCTCCATGTAGATCCAATTAGTGTTTCCAAGAACAAAATTAAATGTTTCCTGATAAAAAAAAATTCAAAACAATAAAGTCCGTGGATAATATTAGGAATACACAAACACAGAGGCTAGAGCAATATCTGGGATTGAGTTAGCCAAAACAGAACCGGATATTTATGGTTTCATCCAGTCATATCTGGAGAAACTGGTGTGGAATTCGTATGCAATGGGCTGAGAAAATCACAGTCAAAATGGTTTTGGAGAAAAGCAAAGTCTTTTAATTAGGCAAGTAGATAAAATATCCTCGATACAAACAGAAATAACATGTGTGTTTGCCGCAGTTCCTCTAGCTTTCTCCCTAGAAAATACCAATGTGTAGAGCTGGTGTCTCCATGTGGAACCAATTGAGTATCCAAGCTCAAAATAAAATGTTCCCCGATAAAAAGCATTAAAAACAATAAAGTCCATTGATAGTATCCAGAAAAAAAAAAAAACTCAGAGGCTGTAGCAATATCTGGGATTGAGTTAGGCAAAACAAAAACGGATATTTCCGGTTTCATCCAGTCATATCCGGACAAACTGGTGTGGAATTCGTATGAAATGGACGGAGAAAATCACAGTACAAATGGTTTTTGAGAAAAGCAAAGTCTTTACGTTAGGAAAGTGCATAAATCTTCATTTACACAAACATAAATATCATGTGTGTTTGAAACAGTTCCTCTAGCTTTCTACCAAGAAAATACGAATGTGTAGAGCTGGTGTCTCCATGTGGAAAGAATTAGTGTTTCGCAGCACAAAATTAAATGTTCCCTGATAAAAACCATTCAAAACAATAAAGTCTGGATAATATCAGGAATACACATACACAGAGGCTTTCACAATATTTTGGATTCAGTTAGCAAAAACACAACCAGATATTTCTGGTTTCATGCAGTCATATCCGGACAAACTGGTGTGGAATTCGTATGCAATGGACCGAGAAAATCACAGTACAAATGGTTTTGGAGAAAAGCAAAGTATTTACGTTGGGCAAGTGCATAAAACGTCATCTAAACAAACATAAATATCATGTGTTTACCGCAGTTCCTCTAGCTTTCTCCCTAGAAAATACGAAACTGTAGAGCTGGTGTGTCCATGTGGAAACAGTGTTTCGCAGCACAAAATTAAATGTTACCCGATAAAAAGCATTCAAAACAATAAAGTCCATCGATAATATCCAGAAAACACAAACACAGAGGCTTTCACCATGTTTCGGATTGAGTTAGCCAAAACACAACCGGATATTTCTGGTTACATCCAATCATATCCGGAAAAAGTGGCATGGAATTCGTATGCAATGGGCTGAGAAAATCAGAATGAAAATGGTTTTGGAGGAAAGCAAAGTCTTTTCATTAGGCAAGTGCATAAAATATCATCTATACAAACAGAAATATCATATTTGTTTGCCGCAGTTCCTCTAGCTTTCTCCCTAGAAAATACGAATGTGTAGAGCTTGTGTCTCCATGTGGAACCAATTAGTGTCTCCAAGATCAAAAGAAAATGTTCCCCGATAAAAAACATTCAAAAAAATAAAGTCTGATTATAATATGCAGAAAACACAAACACAGAGGCCTTCACAATATTTCGGATTGAGTTAGCCAAAACAAAACCAGATATTTCCGGTTTCATCCAGTCATATCCGGACAAACTGGTGTGGAATTCTTATGCAATGGACCGAGAAAATCACAGTAAAAATGCTTTTGGAGAATAACAAAATCTTTTCGTTAGGCAAGTGCATAAATGTCATCTAGACAAACAGAAATATCTTTTTGTTTGCCGCAGTTCCTCCAGCTTTCTACCTAGAAAATACGAATGTGTAGAGCTGGTGTCCCCATGATGAACCAAATAGTGTTTCAACGGTACAAAATAAAATGTTCCCTGAAAAAAACATTCAAAACGATAAAGTCCGTGAATAATATCCGGAAAACACAAACACAGAGGTTGTAGCAATATGTGGGATTGAGTTAGCCAAAACAAAACCGGATATTTCCGCCTTCATCCTGTCATATCCGGACAAGCTGGTGTGGAATTCATTTGAAGTGTACCGAGAAAATCACATAAAAATGGTTTGGAGAAAAGCAAATTTTTTTCGTTAGGCAAGTGCATAAAATGTCATCTATAAAAACAGAAATATCATGTTTGTTTGCTGCAGTTCCTCTAGCTTTCTCCCTAGAAAATACGAATATGTTCAGATGGAGTCTCCATGTGGAACCAATTACTGTATCCAAGCTCAAAATTAAATGTTCCCCTATAAAAACTTTCAAAAAAATTAAAGTCCGATGGTAATATCTAGAAAACACAAACACAGAGGCTGTAGCAATCCTGGGATTGAGTTAGCCAAAACACAACCAGATATTTCTGGTTACATCCAGTCAAATGCGGGCAAAGTGGTGTGGAATACGCATACAATGGACCGAGAAAATCACAGTAAAAATGGTTTTGGAGAAAAGCAAAGTCTTTTCGTTAGGCAAGTGCATAAAATGTCATCTATACAAACAGAAATATCAGGTTTGCAGCAGTTCCTCTAGCTTTCTCCCTAGAAAATACAAATATGTTCAGCTGGTGTCTCCATGTGGAAACAATTACTGTATCCAAGCTCAAAATAAAATGTTCCCCGATAAAAAACATTCAAATAAATAAAGTCCGATGATAATATCCAGAAAACACAAGCACAGAGACTGTGGCAATATTTTGGATTGAGTTAGCCAAAAAAAAAAAAAAAAGCAGATATTTCCGGTTTCATCCAGTCATATCCAGACAAAGTGGTGTGGAATACGTATGCAATGGACCTAGAAAATCACAGTGAAAATGGTTTTGGAGAAAAGCAAAATCGTTTCGTTAGGCAAGTGCATAAAATGTCATTTGCACAAACAGAAATACCATGTTTCATTGCGGCAGTTCCTCTAGCTTTCTCCCTAGAAAATACGAATGTGTAGAGCTGGTGTCTCCATGCGGAACCAATTAGTGTATCTAAGTTCAAAATTAAATGTTCCCAATATAAAATGTTCAAAACAATAAAGTCCATTGATAATATCCGAAAAACACAAACACAGAGGCTGTAGCAATATCTGGGATTGAGTTAGCCAAAACAAAACCGGATATTTCCGCTTTCATCCTGTCATATCCGGACAAACTGGTGTGGAATTCATATGCAATGGACCGAGAAAATCAAAGTAAAAATGGTATTGGAGAAAAGCAAAGTCTTTTCGTTAGGCAAGTTCATAAAATGTCATCTAGACAAACAGAATTATCATGTTTGTTTGCCGTAGTCCCTCTAGTTTACTCCTTAGAAAATACGAATGTGCAGAGCTGGTGTCTCCATGTGGAACCAATTATTGTTTCCAAGCACAAAATAAAATGTTGCCTGAAAAAAAACATTCAAATAAATAAAGTCCATGGATAATATCAGGAATACACAAACTCAGAGGCTATAGCAATATTTGGGATTGAGTTAGCGAAAACAAAACAAGATATTTCTGGTTTCATCCAGTCATATCCGGACAAACTGGTGTGCAATTCGTATGCAATGGACCGAGAAAATCAAAGTAAAAATAGTATTGGAGAAAAGCAAAGTCTTTTCGTTGGGCAAGTGCATAAAATGTCATCTAGACAAACAGAAATATCATGTTTGTTTGTCACAGTTCCTCTAGCTTTCTCCCTAGAAAACACGAATATGTTCAGCTGGTGTCTCCATTTGGACCAATTAATGTATCCAATCTCAAAATAAAATGTTCCCCAATAAAAAACATTCAAATAAATAAAGTCCGATGATAATATCCAGAAAACACAAACACAGAGGCTGTAGCAATATTTGGGATTGAGTTAGGTAAAACAAAAACGGATATTTCTGGTTTCATCTAGTCATATCCAGAAAAGTGGTGTGGAATACGTATGCAATGGACCGAGAAAATCATAGTAAAAATGGTTTTGGAGCAAAGCAAAATCTTTTCATTAGGGAAGTGCATAAAATGTCATCTATACAAACAGAAATACCATGTTTGTTTGCCGCAATTCCTCTAGCTTTCTCCCTAGAAAATACAAATGTGTAGAGCTGCTTTCCCCATGTTGAACCAGTGTTTCAACGGTCCAAAATTAAATGTTCCCTGATAAAAACATTCAAAACAATAATGTCCGTGGATAATATCAGTATTACACAAACACAGAGGCTGTAGCCTAATGTGGGATTGAGTTAGCTAAAACAAAAACGGATATTTCCGGTTTCATCCAGTCATATCCGGACAAACTGGTGTGGAATTCATTTGAAGCGTACAGAGAAAATCACAGAAAAATGGTTTGGAGAAAAGCAAAGTCTTTTCATTAGGCAAGTGCATAAAATGTCATCTATACAAACAAAAATATCATGTTTGTTGGCCGCAGTTCCTCTAGCTGTCTCCCTAGAAAATATGAATGTGTTCAGCTGGTGTCTCCTTTGGGAACCAATAACTGTATCCAAGCTCAAAATAAAATGTTCCCTGAAAAAAACATTGAAAAAAAATAAAGTCCATTGATAATATCCAGTAAACACAAACACAGCAGCTTTCACAATATTTCGGATTGAGTTAGCCAAAACACAACCGGATATTTCCGGTTTCATCCAGTCATATCCGGACAAAATTGTGTGGAATTCGTATGCATTTGACTGAGAAAATCAGAGTAAAAATGGTTTTAGAGCATACAAAGTCTTTTGTTAGGCAAGTGCATAAAAAGTCATCTATACAAACAGAAATATGATGTTTGTTTGCCGCAGTTCCTCTAGCTTTCTCCCTAGAAAATACGAATGTGTAGAGCTGGAGTCCCCACGATGAACCAATTAGAGTTTCAACGGTACAAAATTAAATGTTCCCTGATAAAAATATTCAAAACTATAAGTCCATCGATAATATCCTAAAAACACAAACACCGTGGCTTTCACAATATTTAGGATTGAGTTACCCAAGACACAACAAGATATTCCTGGTTAAATCCAGTCATCACCGGAAAAAGTCATTTGGAATTCGTATTCAATGGACCGAGATATTCACAATAAAAATGGTTTGGAGAAATGCAATGTCTTTTCCTTAGGCAATTTCATAAAATGTCATCTATACAAACTGAAATATCATGTTTGTTTGCTGCAGTTCCTCTAGCTTTCTCCCTAGAAAATACGAATGTGTAGAGCTGGTGTCTCCATGTGGAACCAATTAGTGTTTCCAAGAACAAAATTAAATGTTCCCTGATAAAAAAATATTCAAAACAATAAAGTCCGTGGATAATATCAGGAATACACAAACACAGAGTCTGTAGCAATATCTGGGATTGAGGTAGCCAAAACACAACCGGATATTTATGGTTTCATCCAGTCATATCTGGAGAAACTGGTGTGGAATTCGTATGCAATGGGCTGAGAAAATTACAGTAAAAATGGTTTTGCAGAAAAGCAAAGTCTTTTCGTTAGGCAAGTGCATCAAATGTCATCTAGACAAACAGAAATATCATGTTTGTTTGCCGTAGTTCCTCTAGCTTTCTCCCTAGAAAATACGAATGTGTAGAGCTGGTCTCTCAAGTGGAACCAATTAGTGTTTCCAAGATCAAAATAAAATGTTCCCCGATAAAAACATTCAAAAAAATAAAATCTGATTATAATATTCAGAAAACACAAACACAGAGGCTGTATCAATATTTCGGATTGAGTTATCCAAAACAAAATCAGATAGGTCCGGTGGCATCCAGTCATATCCAGACAAAGTTGTGTGGAAATTCCTATGCAATGGACCGAAAAAATCACATTAAAAATGGTTTTGCAGAATAGCAAAATCTTTTCGTTAGGCAAGTGCATAAAATGTCATCGAGACAAACAGAAATATCATGTTTGTTTGCTGCAGTTCCTCCAGCTTTCTACATAGAAAATACGAATGTGTAGAGCTGGTGTCCCCATGATGAACCAAATAGTGTTTCAATGGTACAAAACAAAATGTTCCCTGATAAAAACATTCAAAATGATAAACTCCGTTAATAAAATCCGGAAAACACAAACACAGAGGCTGTAGCAATATCTGGGATTGAGTTACTCCAAACAAAACCGGATATTTCCGCTTTCATCCAGTCATATCCGGACAAACTGGTGTGGAATTCATTTGAAGTGTACCGAGAAAATCACATAAAAATGGTTTGGAGAAAAGCAAAGTCTTTTCATTAGGCAAGTGCATAAAATGTCATCTATAGAAACAAAAATATCATGTTTGTTGGCCGCAGATCCTCTAGCTGTCCTCCTCGAAAATATGAATATGTTCCGCTGGTGTCTCTATGGGGAACCAATAACTGTATCCAAGCTCAAAATAAAATGTTCCCTGAAAAAAACATTACAAAAAATAAAGTCCATTGAAAATATCCAGGAAACACAAACACAGCAGTTTTCACAATATTTCGGATTGAGTTAGCCAAAACACAACCGGATATTTCCGGTTTCATCCAGTCATATCCAGACAAAATTGTGTGGAATTCGTATGCATTTGACTGAGAAAATCAGAGTAAAAATGGTTTTAGGAATAGCAAAGTCTTTTCGTTAGGCAAGTGCATAAAAAGTCATCTATACAAACAGAAATATGATGTTTGTTTGCCGCAGTTCCTCTAGCTTTCTCCCTAGAAAATACGAATGTGTAGAGCTGGTGTCCCCACGATGAACCAATTAGAGTTTCAATGGTACAAAATTAAATGTTCCCTGATAAAAATATTCAAAACTATAAGTCCATCGATAATATCCTAAAAACACAAACACCGAGGTTTTCACAATGCAATGTCTTTTCCTTAGGCAAGTTCATAAAATGTCATCTATACAAACTGAAATATCATGTTTGTTTGCCGCAGTTCCTCTAGCTTTCTCCCTAGAAAACACGAATATGTTCAGCTGGTGTCTCCATTTGGACCAATTAATGTATCCAATCTCATTCACACATTCCAAACAATGAATTCCGTGGATAATATCAGGAATACACAGACACAAAGGCTGTAGCAATATCTGGGATTGTGTTAGCCAAAACACAACTGGATATTTCCTGTTTCATCCAGTCATATCCAGACAAACTGGTGTGGAATTCGGATGCAATGTGTAGAGCTGGTGTCTCCATGTGGAACCAATTAGTGATTCCAAGCACAAAATTAAATGTTCCCCCATAAAAAAACATTCAAAACAAGAAAGTCCGTGGATAATATCAGGAATACACAAACACAGAGGCTGTAGCAATATTTCGGATTGAGTTAGCAAAAACACAACCGGGTATTTCTGTTTCCATCCATTCATATCCGGACAAAGTGGTGTGGAATTCAAATGCAATGGACCGAGAAAATCACATTAAAAATGGTTTTGGAGGAAAGCAATGTCTTTTCGTTAGGCAAGTGCATAAAATGTCATCGATACAAACAGAAATATCATGTTTGTTTGCCGCAGTTCCTCTAGCTTTCTCCCTAAAAATTCTAATGTGTAGAGCTGGTGTCTCCATGTGGAACCAATTAGTGTTTCCAAGATCAAAATAAAATATTCCCTGATAAAAAACATTCAAAACAATAAAGTCTGTGGATAATATCAGGAATACACAAACACAGAGGCTGTAGCAATATTTTGGTTTGAGTTAGCCAAAACACAACCAGATATTTCTGCTTTCATCCAGAAATAACCGGACAAAGTGGTGTGGAATTCGTTTGCAATGGATCGAGATAATCACAGTAGAAAGGGTTTGGAAAAAAGCAAAGTCTTTACGTTAGGCAAGTGCATAAAATGTCATCTATACAAACAGAAATATCATGTTTGTTTGCCGCAGTTCCTCTAGCTTTCTCCCTAGAATATACGAATATGTTCAGCTGGTGTCCCCATGATGAACCAATTGAAGATTCTACGGTACAAAATTCAATGTTCCCTGATAAAAAGCATTCAACACAATGAAGTCCGTGGATAATATCAGGAATACACAAACACAGAGGCATGGAAAGGGAGACAGGATTAGAAGGCCTTTTTAGTGAGATACTAGCAGAAAATTTCCCAGGTTTGGAGAAGGACAGAGGCATCCTAGTACAGGAAGCTCATAGAACCCCTAATAAACATGATCAAAAGAGATCCTCACCACGACACGTCGTAATGAAATTCACCACAGTGAAACACAAAGAAAAGATCCTAAAATGTGCAAGAGAGAAACGCCAGATTACTCTAAGAGGATCTCCAATTAGACTTACAGCTGACTTTTCATCAGAAACCCTACAAGCCAGGAAAGAATGGCGAGATATAGCCCAGGTACTAAGAGAGAAAAACTGCCAGCCCAGAATATTATATCCTGCAAAGCTCTCATTTGTGAATGAAGGTGAAATGAAGACCTTCCACAGCAAGCAGAAATTGAAAGAATTTGTCGCCACTTGTCCAGCCCTGCAAAAGATGCTTAAAGATGTGTTACATACAGAAACACAGAAACACGTTCACCAATATGAAGGAAGGTAAAGGAAGGAAACCTCACAACAAAAGATCACAGGAATCTCAAACCAGATAGTAGAAAATATCTTTGGCAAATGGCAGGGCAAAGTTACTCCTTCTCAATAGTCACATTGAATGTTAATGGCTTGAACTGTCCAGTTAAAAGACACCGATTGGCTGATTGGGTTAAGGAACAAAACCCATCTTTTTGCTGCTTACAAGAAACTCATCTTTCCAACAATGATCCATACAGACTGAAAGTGAAAGGCTGGAAAAAGATATACCATGCCAACAGAAATGAAAAAAGAGCGGGCGTAGCCATCTTAATATCGGACAACATAAACTTTACCACAAAAACTGTCAGGAGAGACAAAGAGGGGCACTATTTAATGATTAAGGGATTCATTCAACAGGAAGATATAACAATTATCAATGTATATGCACCTAATCACAGGGCACCAGCTTATTTAAAAGACTTGTTAAGGGACTTAAAGGGAGACTTAGACCCCAATACAATAGTACTGGGGGACTTCAATACTCCACTCTCAGAGATAGACAGATCAACAGGACAGAAGATCAACAAGGAGACAGCAGATTTAAATGACACTATAGCCCAAATGGATCTAACAGATATCTACAGAACATTTCATCCTACATCTAAGGACTTTACATTCTTCTCAGCAGTATATGGAACGTTCTCTAGGATTGACCACATACTAGGCCATAAAGCAAGTCTCAGCAAATTCAAGAGAATTAGAATCATACCATGCAGCTTCTCAGACCACAAAGGAATGAAATTGGAAATTAGCAACTCAGGAATCCCCAGAGCACGTGAAAACACATGGAGATTGAACAACATGCTCCTGAATGAACAATGGGTCATAGAAGAAATTAAAAGAGAAATCAAAAATTTTCTGGAAGTAAGTGAGGATAACAGCACAACATACCAAAACCTATGGGATACAACAAAAGCAGTGTTAAGAGGAAAGTTTATATCAATAGGTGCCTACATCAAGAAATTGGAGAGGCACCAAATAGATGAGCTTTCAAGTCATCTCAAGGATCTAGAAAATCTGCAGCAAACCAAACCCAAACCCAGTAGAAGAAGGGAAATAATTAAAATCAAAGAAGAAATCAACAGGATGGAATCCAAAAAAACATTACAAAAAATCAGCCAAACAAGGAGCTGGTTTTTTGAAAAAATAAACAAAATTGACACCCCATTGGCCCAACTAACTAAAAAAAGAAGAGAAAAGACCAAAATCAATAGGATCAGAGATGAAAAAGGAAACATAACAACAGACACCACAGAAATAAAAAGAATCATCAGAAATTACTACAAGGACTTGTATGCTAGCAAACAGGGAAATCTATCAGAAATGGATAGATTCTTGGACACATACAACCTACCTAAATTGAGCCAGAAAGACATAGGAAACCTAAACAGACCCATAACTGACACAGAAATTGAAACAGTAACAAAGGCCCTCCCAACAAAGTAAAGCCCAGGACCAGATGGATTCACTGCTGAGTTCTACCAGACATTTAGAGAAGAACTAACTCCAATTCTTCTCAAACTATTCAGAACAATCGAAAAAGAGGGAATCCTCCCAAATTCTTTCTATGAAGCCAGCATCACCTTAATTCCTAAGCCGGAAAAAGATGCAGCATTGAAAGAGAATTACAGACCAATATCCCTGATGAATATAGATGCAAAAATACTCAATAAAATTCTGGCCAATAGAATGCAACAACACATCAGAAACATCATCCACCCAGACCAAGTGGGATTTATCCCTGGTATGCAAGGATGGTTCAACGTCCGCAAAACAATCAACGTAATACACTACATTAACAGGCTGCAGAAGAAAAAACATATGATTCTCTCAATAGATGCAGAGAAAGCATTTGATAAAATACAACGCCCTTTCATGATGAAAACTCTAAGCAAACTGGGTATGGAAGGAACATTCCTCAATACAATCAAAGCAATATATGAAAAACCCACGGCCAACATCCTATTGAATGGGGAAAAGTTGGAAGAATTTCCGCTGAGATCTGGTACCAGACAGGGATGCCCACTCTCACCACTGTGTATCAGGAATACACAGAAACAAAGGCTGTAGCAATATCTGGGATTGAGTTAGCATAACACAACTGGATATTTCCCGTTTCATCCAGTCATATCCAGACAAACTGGTGTGGAATTCGGATGCAATGGACCGAGAAAATCAAATTAAAAATGGTTTTGGAGAAAAGCAAAGTCTTTTCGTTAGGCAAGTGCATAAAATGTCATCTATAAAAACAGAAATATCATGTTTGCTTGTCGCAGTTCCTCTAGCTTTCTCCCTAGAAAATACGAATGTGTAGAGCTGGTGCTCCATGTGGAACCAATTAGTGATTCCAAGCACAAAATTAAATGTTCCCCCATAAAAAACATTCAAAACAAGAAAGTCCGTGGATAATATCAGGAATACACAAACACAGAGGCTGTAGCAATATTTCGGATTGAGTTAGCAAAAACACAACCGGGTATTTCTGTTTTCATCCAGTCATATCCGGACAAAGTGGTGTGGAATTCGTATGCAATGGACCGAGAAAATCACAGTAAAAATGGTTTTGGAGAAAAGCAAAGTCTTTTCGTTAGGCAAGTGCATAAATGTCATCTAGACAAACAGAAATATCATGCTTGTTTGCCGCAGTTCCTCTAGCTTTCTCCCTAGAAAATACGAATGTGTAGAGCTGGTGTCTTCATGTGGAACCAATTGGTGATTCCAAGCACAAAATGAAACGTTCCCTGATAAAAAAAAATTCAAAATAATAATTCCGCGGATAATATCAGGAATACACAAACACAGAAGCTGTAGCAATATCTGGGTTTGAGTTAGCCAAAACAAAACCGCATATTTCCGGGTTCATGCAGTCATATTCGGACAAACTGGTGTCGAATTCGTATGCAATGGACCGAGAAAATCACAGTAAAAATGGTTTTGGAGAAAAGCAAAGTCTTATCATTAGGCAAGTGCATAAAATGTCATCCATACAAACAGAAATATCGTGTTTGTTTGTCGCAGTTCCTCTAGCTTTCTCCCTAGAAAATACGAATGTGTAGAGTTGGTGTTCCCATGATGAACCAATCTGTGTTTCAACGGTACAAAATTAAATGTTCCTCGACAAAAAACATTCAAAACAATAAAGTCCGTGGATAATATCAGGAATACACAAACACAGATTCTTTAGCAATATTTGGGATTGAGTTAGCCAAAACAAAACCGGATATTTCTGGTTTCATCCAGTCATATCCGGACAAAGTGGTGTGGAATTCATATTCAATGGACCGAGAAAATCACAGTAAACATGGATTTGGAGAATAGCGAAGTCTTTTCGTTATGTAAGTTCATAAAATGTCATCTATACAAACAGAAATATAATGTTTCTTTGTCGCAGTTCCTCTAGCTTTCTCCCTAGAAATTATGAATGTGTAGAGCTGGTGTCCAGATGTGGAACCAATTAGTGTTTCCAAGCACAAAATTAAATGTTCCCTGATAAACACATTCAAAACAATGAATTCCGTGGATAATATCAGGAATACACAGACACAAAAGCTGTAGCAATATCTGGGATTGAGTTAGCCAAAACACAACTGGATATTTCCTGTTTCATCCAGTCATATCCAGACAAACTGGTGTGGAATTCGGATGCAATGGACCGAGAAATCACAGTAAAAATGGTTTTGGAGAAAAGCAAAGTCTTTTCGTTAGGCAAGTGCATAAAATGTCATCTATACAAACAGCAATATCATGTTTGTTTGCCGCAGTTCCTCTAGCTTTCTCCCTAGAAAATACGAATGTGTAGAGCTGGTGTCTCCATGTGGAACCAATTAGTGATTCCAAGCACAAAATTAAATGTTCCCCCATAAAAAACATTCAAAACAAGAAAGTCCGTGGATAATATCAGGAATACACAAACACAGAGGCTGTAGCAATATTTCGGATTGAGTTAGCAAAAACACAACCGGGTATTTCTGTTTTCATCCAGTCATATCCGGACAAAGTGGTGTGGAATTCGTATGCAATGGACCGAGAAAATCACAGTAAAAATGGTTTTGGAGAAAAGCAAAGTCTTTTCGTTAGGCAAGTGCATAAATGTCATCTAGACAAACAGAAATATCATGCTTGTTTGCCCCAGTTCCTCTAGCTTTCTCCCTAGAAAATACGAATGTGTAGAGCTGGTGTCTCCATGTGGAACCAATTGGTGATTCCAAGCACAAAATGAAACGTTCCCTGGAAAAAAACATTCAAAACAATAATTCCGCAGATAATATCAGGAATACACAAACACAGAAGCTGTAGCAATATCTGGGTTTGAGTTAGCCAAAACAAAACCGCATATTTCCGGGTTCATGCAGTCATATTCGGACAAACTGGTGTCGAATTCGTATGCAATGGACCGAGAAAATCACAGTAAAAATGGTTTTGGAGAAAAGCAAAGTCTTATCGTTAGGCAAGTGCATAAAATGTCATCTATACAAACAGAAATATCGTGTTTGTTTGCCGCAGTTCCTCTAGCTTTCTCCCTAGAAAATACGAATGTGTAGAGTTGGTGTTCCCATGATGAACCAATCTGTGTTTCAACGGTACAAAATTAAATGTTCCTCGACAAAAAACATTCAAAACAATAAAGTCCGTGGATAATATCAGGAATGCACACAGATTCTTTAGCAATATTTGGAATTGAGTTAGCCAAAACAAAACCGGATATTTCTGGTTTCATCCAGTCATATCCGGACAAAGTGGTGTGGAATTCATATTCAATGGACCGAGAAAATCACAGTAAACATGGATTTGGAGAATAGCGAAGTCTTTTCGTTATGTAAGTTCATAAAATGTCATCTATACAAACAGAAATATAATGTTTCTTTGTCGCAGTTCCTCTAGCTTTCTCCCTAGAAAATATGAATGTGTAGAGCTGGTGTCCAGATGTGGAACCAATTAGTGTTTCCAAGCACAAAATTAAATGTTCCCTGATAAACACATTCAAAACAATGAATTCCGTGGATAATATCAGGAATACACAGACACAAAGGCTGTAGCAATATCTGGGATTGAGTTAGCCAAAACACAACTGGATATTTCCTATTTCATCCAGTCATATCCAGACAAACTGGAGTGGAATTCGGATGCAATGGACCGAGAAAATCACAGTAAAAATGGTTTTGGAGAAAAGCAAAGTCTTTTCGTTAGGCAAGTGCAGAAAATGTCATCTATACAAACAGCAATATCATGTTTGTTTGCCGCAGTTCCTCTAGCTTCCTCCCTAGAAAATACGAATGTGTAGAGCTGGTGTCTCCATGTGGAACCAATTAGTGATTCCAAGCACAAAATTAAATGTTCCCCCATAAAAAAAACATTCAAAACAAGAAAGTCCGTGGATAATATCAGGAATACACAAACACAGAGGCTGTAGCAATATTTCGGATTGAGTTAGCAAAAACACAACCGGGTATTTCTGTTTTCATCCAGTCATATCCGGACAAAGTGGTGTGCAATTCCTATGCAATGGACCGAGAAAATCACAGTAAAAATGGTTTTGGAGAAAAGCAAAGTCTTTTCGTTAGGCAAGTGCATAAATGTCATCTAGACAAACAGAAATATCATGCTTGTTTGCCGCAGTTCCTCTAGCTTTCTCCCTAGAAAATACGAATGTGTAGAGCTGGTGTCTCCATGTGGAACCAATTGGTGATTCCAAGCACAAAATGAAACGTTCCCTGATAAAAAAACATTGAAAACAATAATTCCGTGGATAATATCAGGAATACACAAACACAGAAGCTGTAGCAATATCTGGGTTTGAGTTAGCCAAAACAAAACCGCATATTTCCGGGTTCAAGCAGTCATATTCGGACAAACTGGTGTCGAATTCGTATGCAATGGACCGAGAAAATCACAGTAAAAATGGTTTTGGAGAAAAGCAAAGTCTTATCGTTAGGCAAGTGCATAAAATGTCATCTATACAAACAGAAATATCGTGTTTGTTTGTCGCAGTTCCTCTAGCTTTCTCCCTAGAAAATACGAATGTGTAGAGTTGGTGTTCCCATGATGAACCAATCTGTGTTTCAACGGTACAAAATTAAATGTTCCCCGACAAAAAACATTCAAAACAATAAAGTCCGTGGATAATATCAGGAATGCACAAACACAGATTCTTTAGCAATATTTGGGATTGAGTTAGCCAAAACAAAACCGGATATTTCTGGTTTCATCCAGTCATATCCGGACAAAGTGGTGTGGAATTCATATTCAATGGACCGAGAAAATCACAGTAAACATGGATTTGGAGAATAGCAAAGTCTTTTCGTTATGTAAGTTCATAAAATGTCATCTATACAAACAGAAATATAATGTTTCTTTGTCTCAGTTCCTCTAGCTTTCTCCCTAGAAAATATGAATGTGTAGAGCTGGTGTCCAGATGTGGAACCAATTAGTGTTTCCAAGCACAAAATTAAATGTTCCCTGATAAACACATTCAAAACAATGAATTCCGTGGATAATATCAGGAATACACAGACACAAAGGCTGTAGCAATATCTGGGATTGAGTTAGCCAAAACACAACTGGATATTTCCCGTTTCATCCAGTCATATCCAGACAAACTGGAGTGGAATTCGGATGCAATGGACCGAGAAAATCACAGTAAAAATGGTTTTGGAGAAAAGCAAAGTCTTTTCGTTATGTAAGTTCATAAAATGTCATCTATACAAACAGCAATATCATGTTTGTTTGCCGCAGTTCCTCTAGCTTTCTCCCTAGAAAATACGAATGTGTAGAGCTGGTGTCTCCATGTGGAACCAATTAGTGATTCCAAGCACAAAATTAAATGTTCCCCCATAAAAAAAACATTCAAAACAAGAAAGTCCGTGGATAATATCAGGAATACACAAACACAGAGGCTGTAGCAATATTTCGGATTGAGTTAGCAAAAACACAACCGGGTATTTCTGTTTTCATCCAGTCATATCCGGACAAAGTGGTGTGGAATTCATGTGCAATGGACCGAGAAAATCAGAGTAAAAATGGTTTTTAGGAAAATCAAAGTCTTTTCGTTAGGCAAGTGCATAAATGTCATCTAGACAAACAGAAATATCATGCTTGTTTGCCGCAGTTCCTCTAGCTTTCTCCCTAGAAAATACGAATGTGTAGAGCTGGTGTCTCCATGTGGAACCAATTAGTGATTCCAAGCACAAAATTAAATGTTCCCCCATAAAAAAACATTCAAAACAAGAAAGTCCGTGGATAATATCAGAAATACACAAACACAGAGGCTGTAGCAATATTTCGGATTGAGTTAGCAAAAACACAACCGGGTATTTCTGCTTTCGTCCAGTCATATCCGGACAAAGTGGTGTGGAATTCATGTGCAATGGACCAAGAAAATCAGAGTAAAAATTGTTTTTAGGAAAAGCAAAGTCTTTTCGTTAAGCAAGTGCATAAAATGTCATCTATACAAACAGGAATATCATGTTTGTTTGCCGCAGTTCCTCTAGCTTTCTCCCTAGAAAAAACGAATATGTTCAGCTGGTGTTTCCATGTGGATCCAATTACTGTATCCAAGCTCATAATAAAATGTTCCCCGATAAAAAACATTTAAAAATATAAAATCCCTTGATAATATCCAGAAAACACAAACAGAGGGTCTGTAGCAATATCTGGGATTGAGTTAGCCAAAACACAACCGGATATTTCTGTTTTCATCCAGTCATACCCGGACAAACTGGTATGGAATTCGTATGCAATGGACCGAGAAAATCACAGTAAAAATGGTTTGGAGAAAAGCAAATCTTATCATTAGGTAGGGCATAAAATGTCATCTAGATAAACAGAAATATCATGTTTGTTTGCCACAGTTCCTCTAGCTTTCTCCCTTAAAAATACGAATGTGTAGAGTTGGTGTTCCCATGATGAACCAATTAGTGTTTCAATGGTACAAAATTCAATGTTCCCTAATAAAAAAATTCTATACAAGAAAGTGCATAGATAATATCCAGAAAACACAAACACGGAGCTTTCACAATATTTTGGATTGAGTTGGCCAAAACACAGCTTATATTTCCGGTTTCATCCAGTGATATACGGACAAACTGTTGTGGAATTCGTATGCAATGGACCAACAAAATCACAGTAAAATTGGTTTTGGAGAAAAGCAAAGTCTTTTCGTTAGGCAAGTGCAGAAAATGTCATGGATACAAACGGACATATCATGTTTTTTTGCCGCAGTTCCTCTAGATTTCTCCCCAGAAAATACGAATATGTTCAGCTGGTGTCCGCATGATGAACCAATTTAAGTTTCTACGGTACAAAATTAAATGTTCCCTGATAAAAATATTCAAAACAGTAAACTACATCGATAATATCCAGAAAACAGAAACACAGTGGCTTTCACAATATTTCGGATTGAGTTAGCCAAAACAAAACCGGATATTTCTGTTTTCATCCAGTCATATCCGGAAAAAGTCACTTGGAATTCGTTTGCAATGGACCGAGAAAATCAAAGTAAAAATAGTTTTGCAGAAAAGCAAAGTCTTTTGGTTAGGCAAGTGCATAAAATGTCATCTATACAAACAGAAATATCATGCTTGTTTGCCGCGGTTCCTCTAGCTTTCTCCCTAGAAAATACGAATGTGTAGAGTTGGTGTTCCCATGATGAACCAATTAGTGTTTCTACGGTACAAACTTAATTGTTCCCTGATAAAAGTATTCAAAAAATAAAGTTCATCGATAATATCCAGAAAACACAAACACAGAGTCTTTCACAATATATCGGATTGAGTTAGTCAAAACACAACCGGATATTTCCCGTTTCATCCAGTCATATCCGGACAAAGTGGTGTGGAATTCTTATGCAATGGACCAAGAAAATCAACGAAAAAATAGTTTTGGAGAAAAGCAAAGTCTTTTCGTTAGGAAGAGCATTAAATCTCATCCATACAAACAGAAATATCATGTTTGTTTCCCGCTGTTCCTCTAGCTTTCTCCCTAGAGAATATGAATGTCTACAGCTGGTGTTCTCATGATGAACCAATTAGTGTTTCAATGGTATAAAATTAAATGTTCCCTGATAAAAACATTCAAAACAATAAAGTCCGTCAATAATATCCAGAAAACACAAACACAGTGGCTTTCACAATATTTTGATTGAGTTAGCCAAAAAAAAAAACCGGATATTTCTGTTTTCATCCACTCATATCCGGACAAACTGGTGTGGAATTCAGATGTAATGGACCGAGAAAATCACAGTAAAAATGATTTTGGAGAAAAGCAAAGTCTTTTCGCTAGGCAAGTGCATAAAATGTCATCTATACCAACAGAAACATCATGTTTGTTTGTTGCAGTTCCTCTAGCTTTCTCCCTAGAATATAGGAATGTGCAGAGCCGGTGTCTCCATGTGGAACCAATGAGTGTTTCAAAGATCACAATAAAATGTTGCCTGATAAAAATATTCAAAACAATAAAGTCCGTGGATAATATCAGGAATACACAAACACAGAGGCTGTAGCAATATCTGGGGTTGAGTTAGCCAAAACAAAACCCATATTTCCGGTTTCAACCAGTCACATCCGGACAAACTGGCATGGATTTCCTATGCAATGGACTAAGAAAATCACAGTAAAAATGGTTTTGGATATCAGCAAAGGGTTTTCGTGAGGCAAGTGCATAAAATGTCATCTATACAAACAGAAATATCATTTTTGTTTCCTGAAGTTCCTCTAGCTTTCTCCCTAGAAAATACAAATGTGTAGAGCTGGTGTCTGCATGATGAACCAATTGCAGTTTCTACGTTACAAGATTAAATGTTCCCTGATAAAAATATTCAAAACAATAAAGTCCACGATAATATCCAGAAAACAAAATCACAAAGGCTTTCACAATATTTCGTATTGAGTTAGCCAAAACACAACCGGATATTTCTGGCTTCATCCAGTCATATCCGGACAAATTGGTTTGGAATTCCTATGCAATGGGCTTAGAAAATCACAATAAAAAATGGTTTTGGAGAAAAGCAAAGTCTTTTCGTTAGGCAAGTGTATAAAATGTCATCGATACAAACAGAAATATCAAGTTTGTTTGCTGCAGTTCCTCTAGCTTTCTCCCTAGGAAATACGAATGTGTAGAGCTGGTGTCTACATGTGGAACCAATTAGTGTTTCCAAGCACAAAATTAAATGTTCCCTGATAAAAACATTCAAAACAATAAAGTCCATGGATAATATCAGGAATACACAAACACAGAAGCTGTAGCAATATCTGGGATTGAGGTAGCGAAAAAAAACCTGATATTTTCGGTTTTATCCAGTCATATCCGGACAATCTGGTGTGGATTTCGGATGCAATGGACCGAGAATTCACTGAAAAAATGTTTTTGGAGCAAAGCAAAATGTTTTCGTTATGCAAGTGCATAGAATGTCATCTATACTAACAGAAATATCATGTTTGTTTGTGGCAGTTCCTCTAGCTTTCTGCTTTGAAAATACGAATGTGTAGAGCTGGTGTCTCCATGTGGAACCATTAGTGTTTCCAAGCACAAAATCCAATGCTCCCTGATAAAAAATATTCAAAACAATAAAGTCCGTGGACAATATCACGGATACACAAACACAGAGGCTGTAGCAATATCTGGGATTGAGTTAGCCAAAAGAAAATCGGATATTTCCAGTTTCATCCAGTTATATCCGGTAAAACGGTGTGGAATTCGAATGCAATGGACTGAGATATTCACAGTAAAAATGGTTTTGGAGAAAAGCAAAGTCTTTTCCTTAGGCAAGTGCATAAAATGTCATCTATACCAACAGAAACATCATGTTTGTTTGCCACATTTCCTCTAGCTTTGTCCCTAGAAAATGCGAATGTGTAGAGCTGGTGTCTCCATTTGGAACCAATTAGTGATTCCAAGCAAAAAATTAAATGTACCCTGAAAAAAACTTTGAAAAAAATAAAGTCCGTGGATAATATCAGGAATACACAAACACAGAGGCTGTAGCAATATTTCGGATTGAGTTAGCCAAAACACAACCGGATATTTCTGGTTTAATCCAGTCATATCCGGAGAAAGTGGTGTGGAATTCATATGCAATGGACCGAGAAAATCACAGTAAGAATGGATTTGGAGGAAAGCAAAATGTTTTCGTTATGCAAGTGCACAAAATATCATCTATAGAAACAGAAATATCATGTTTTTTTGCCGCAGTTCCTCTAGCTTTCTCCCTAGAAAATACGAATGTGTAGAGCTGGTGTCTCCATGTGGAACCAGTTAGTGATTCCAAGCACAAAATCAAATGCTCCCTGATAAAAAACATTCAAAACAATAAAGTCCATCGATAATATCCAGAAAACACAAACACAGAGGCTTTCACAATATTTAGGATTGCGTTAGCCGAAACACAACCGGATATTTCTGATTTCATCCAGTCATACCCAGACAAACTGGTGTGGAATTCGTATGCAATGGACAAAGAAAATCACAGTAAAAATGGTTTTGGAGAAAAGCAAAGTCTTTCGTTAGGCAAGTGCATAAAATGCCATCTATAGTAACAGAAATATCATGTTTGTTTGTCGCAGTTCCTCTAGATTTCTCCCTAGAAAATACGAATGTGTAGAGTTTCTGTCTCCATTTGGAACCAATTAGTGATTCCAAGCACAAAATCAAATGCTCCCTGATAAAAAAAAAAAACATTCAAAACAATATAGTTCATTGATAATATCCAGAAAACACAAACTCAGGGTCTGTAGCAATATCTTTGATTGAGTTAGCCAAAACACAACCGGATATTTCTAATTTAATCCAGTCATATCCGGACAAACTGGAGTGGAATTCGTATGCAATGGACCGAGTAAATCACAGTGAAAATGGTTGGGAGAAATGCAAAGTCTTTTTGTTAGGCAAGTGCATAAAATGTCATCTAGACAAACAGAAACATCATGTTTGTTTGCCGGAATTCCTCTAGCTTTCTCCATAGAAAATACAAATATGTAGAGCTGGTGTCTCCATGTGGAACCACCTAGTGTTTCCAAGAACAAAATTAAGCGCTCAGCTCTCTGCATCTTTGCTGAGCCGCCCACCTGGCCTGGTCAGGTGTAATCTCTCCACTCCTTCCTCCTCTCCAGTCTCTCAGGCTCTGTCTGGAGAGGTGCCCATCCGTTTTACGGAACACCCTTCCTAATAAACCTTGCTATTTTACCTCCCACTACTCTCTGTCTCACGCCTGAATTGTTTCTTGCGTGGAGACAAGAACCCTGCAATTTCTCCGGTAACATTTTTGGCAACCACGAAGGGATTTTGAGAAGACATCGGAGGTCAGTATTCCTTCCCTCAAGCAGGACCGGATCTATGGAAGTGACCGTTGAGTGTCCGGCACCCCACAGCTCTCCGAGAACGTGGAGTCCTCCTGGCCATGGCTTAGCTACGGCCGAAACTCCAGAGGGATTGTAAGGAACGGGAGGGCGATTAGGAAGGGCAGTGGGCTGAGAGCCTGGAGACCCCCTGAGCTCGCTTTGGCTTCCCGGCGGCCAGACCGCGACCCGAGGACCAGGTCTCTCTCTTGGAGGGACGCCTGGTCACGCTGCATACTGCTACGCGAGCAGGGCTTAGCTTCGGTCGAGGCTAATATTGGCCCTCCAGGTAAACTCGGACAACTAGGTAGTGGCACTCTTGAGCGATAGGAGATTTCAAACCCACTCAGCCCCCAGACATCAGGGCCTTTTCCCTTTGCTCTCCTCCAGCTGAGATTCATAGGGGAAGGTGAGGGCAGCCGCTCACATCTTGTCCACCTAGGTAAAAGCTGTTACCAGTTAACCCTTTCCAACCTGGTAGAAGGCTTTCCGTCTTTGCAGCTTATGGTAGCTTTGGTGCGTCTTGAAGTTTTTCTGAGCTATTACTGTTGCTAAGCTTTGATTGTCTGAGGACTGAATCTGGAAAGGAGCTCAAGTTAACTATCTGTTTTAATTGACTGAGTGTTTGCAGTAGTCCTGATTGATCTGGCTTTGGCTGAATTATAGGAGGTTCCCAGCACTCTTGGTGAAATGGCGCACCTACCCAACCCCACGGCCAGTCCTCCAGGCCCTGGTGTGCACAGTCTTCCCTGTAAATGGGGGACCACAGCCTTTCTCTGCACTCTATTCCAGTCCACGTGGCCTGCTGCACCCTGGCAGGCATAGCCAGATATCTAGGAAGAGCACGCCCCCCCCCTCCAGGGCTGCTTTTTTTCCCTCCCCTGGAGGAATTTCCAATTCAATACTTACTACTGCTGGCCTTACCTAAGGGAGCCAGAACCTTAATCCATTAACCCTTTCCAACCTGATGGGTTTTTCTCTTTGCAGTTAATGGAAGCCTAAGCAATGGGTCATATGCTGATGTCTAGTTCTTTTCTCTGCTGCTGTCCCTGACTTATCTGATGAGAGTGTTCGTTCACGTGCCTTGAAGGTTTCACGTTTTTCTATTGGGAAAACTGCAACGCAAAGTTATTTATGTTGTTTATCTGTTTTCAGTGTTTGAGTGATTACCCAACTGATCAGGAATGTACTAATTGGTGGCTAAACCGCTTGACTCTGACAGCTTAAATTCTAAACCGAGTCTTCCAACTTTGGGCTTCCAGTCGGATCCCTGGAACTCTCAAAGGATGAGACTCTAAAATTTGTTAAAGTAACAGCTGCTTGAGTCAATTCAGATTATGTGAAATGTATTAAAATGTTGTAAATGGTGTCAGACCTATGCTGTATTCATGTTCTTGCTTTCCAGCTAGAGTGGCCTTACGAAAATGAGTAAATTCTGTGTATACAAGCCTTTATGTTGTTAACTAAAGTAAGCCAATACAGATTGGTTCAGAGAATTAAGTTAATGCCAAAGCCCTTCGGTTTGCTTGGTAGCTCACTTGCTCGGTTTTACATGTCTTTGATATGCTTTCAACTTGTTTCTCTTAACGATGAAGATCTTTTCAAAGTTGTAAACATGTACTAGTGTCCGTGTTTGCTGTCCAGGAGGAGTTATTCTTATGTTACTTAAAAGCATCGAAATGTAATTTTGACTTTCTATTCAGATAATGGTGTGGTATTCAGTAATAACTCAGTGTCTTAAGCCATCTAGGCATCAATGCTAAGCAAAATGTGGGAAAATGTATTGTGTACTTTTCACATCTTAAATTCGATAAGAGAGACTGTTTGAGTTTGTTAGCATGTATTCTCATAGATTGTCCATACATGACAATTCAAGACTATGTAAAAGTAACTACAGGTATAACGTTTCAGAAGGTGTGAGCAAGTCATGAAAAGTTTTAAAAGGTTTACAACTTTAAATTGTTTACAGAGTTTTCTTTAAGTTGAGTGCTAATGCCAAAATTACATTAACCTAAAGTTGAAGTCTGACCTAAAGTTGAAGTCTGATCTTCTGTTACAACAATGAGGTTTCTAAAAAAAAAATGTGCACTAATGTTAGTAAATATCTGGAAATGGTCTAAGTTGTAAATCAACAGTGTCTGCTTAATCGGTTGCTCTGCCATTTCTAGAGTTAGGTCGTGTAAGCTCTTTTTGACTCTGTTAAATAGTTCTGAATTATGTGAACCCTTATGTGCAAGGTTTTTTATTTCTGGTTTATTCGACAACAAGAGATATAGAATTCATGTTCTGCCCAAGTAATCTATTGTGTGCTCTACTGTCTCTGTTAAGTTCAGATTGATGAAAAGCATTGTTAAATATTATGATTAGATCTGGTTTAAAAGTGTTAAAATCACCCTAAATGAATGGCTATCATTTCAGGATGTTAAGGAATTCTATTTTGACCAGATACTCTAAGTCCTCTTGGCACCTTTAACAGACTTTCTGAAAATCAAAGTTCTAAATTATCTGGACTTTTGACATCCCCAGTGGGCCCCTGGAGATGTCAAGAGATCTCTCTCATCTTGCAGAGATAATAATCAATCGGCTGTTTAGATTAAAAGTGGTGCCAAGATGTGAAATGATGCTAAACTTCAGCTATAAACATGTTTCTTTCTAGCTGCTCCAGTCTCTGGCTCAGAAGCCAGATCCTTTAAAGAGGGACTGACAGAGTCTCCGTCCAGCTAACGCTGAACAACCAGGCATTGCTAGTTCAAATGTATTGCTAGTTCAAATGTGGATCAATCAGGAGGTCTAGCCAAAAGGGAGAAAGTGTTCCAGAAGAGACTTAGAGACAACAGGAGATGGTTATGTGGCAGATGCTAGAGAACTGGGTTCCAGGAGCCCAAGAAAACTCTAGTGTCCACAGGCTACACGGTGAAAGCCCGGAAGCCAAAAAAACTTAAACTTATGGGTTACACGGTAAGACTAGTTAAACCCGGAAACCCAGGCCCATAACCCACTGGCTACACTGTAAATAATCTGGAAGCCAAAGGATGGCAGAGACGAGTCTGCCACAATTTCTCCTCTAAGTCAGGCTACGCAGTAAGCACTGGTTAAACCGCCAGTTAAATCTGAAAGCCCAGGAAGTCAGTCTAGAGACCCGACTCGTTGCCTCACTTCTCCTCTTTTCTCTTCCAGAAGGGAAGTTACTACAGTTCTGCAGGACTCTCCACTGTGATGTACGGTTTGATCCCCAGACCTTATGTAAGGAATGGTTGACCTTTTCTGTAATAATGCCTGGCCAAACAGCATAGCCAGAATAAGAGGTTAAACTATGAAATAATGTGACAGCTACAGGGTGCCTCCCTTAAAAGAGATTCGCATCTCTTGCAATTCTCTTCCAGCACCCCCTGGATAGGTCTGGGCCTCACGCTCCCAGCCAGGCCTTAAACGTCTATCCAATAGTATTAAGCTTAGAGAAAGCCCTCCCTGCCTGTTCCTAAAAACAGGGCTTTCAGTAACAGCTAACTCAAATAGTCCTGCACCTTTTAACTCCCCTTTTAAACCAAATTAAGGGATAAATAGGAAGTTGTACTGATGAACTCAAAGTATGCAAGCAGGTCACCACAGTTGATCGTACCTAAAAGGTCATAGTTCTCCTCATGGGCACGGTCTTAACAAGAAAATATTAAGTGTCAGAATTTGCCCATGACCATAGTTTTTTTAGCTCAACCTGATATTAAAGAAATCAGGGTTGGGTTGAGCACCCCCTTGACTGACATCATAGAGGCTGCCTCCTTGGTCTACTTTATTAGAGACCAGGAGAACAAGCAGCAAGCTAGCAGAGGATAGGCAACAGGCCAATCTATGGCTTTCTGCATGGTGATCTGCCGTCAAGGAGACCCAGCAAGGCCAGTGCACCCCAAACAGCACCTGTTGCTGATATAAGGAGCCAGGGCATTGGGCAAGCAGCTGTCGAGACAGAAACTGCCTTCTGTCAGCTCTGCCAAGAGCATGGTCACTGGACACGGAACTGCCCTGGGTGTCGAAGGACTCCTGGTTCAGAACTGCAGACCTTGTGGCCCCGAGCTAAAAAGCCTTTGGCTCTGCCCAGCCTCTGCCCAGCTTCTAGCTCCAGCCACTGCTATTGAGGGGATGGCCCAGGGTCAGTGAAACGCAAGTTGCCTATTTCTATCAGCCTCCTATTCAGCTCTCCTCCTAGTCCAGCCATGTAATGCTAGTCAACAGGGTGCCTCCCTTAAAAGTGATTCGCATCTCTTAAAATTCTCTTCCAGCACCCCCTGGATAGGTCTGGGCCTCACGCACCCAGCCAGGCCTTAGACATCTATCCAATAGTATTAAGCTTAGAGAAAGCCCTCCCTGCCTGTTCCTAAAAACAGGGCTTTCAGTAACAGCTAACTCAGGTAGTCCTGCACCTATTTGGACAGGTCCTCACTGAGGACTTAAAGGGACTATCTCTTGAGGGGGGTGCACAATAATCCATAATGTAGATGATTAAATGTAAATGATTTGTTAGTCTGTCTCCTTTCCCAGCCTGAGACTCTAGTCTTGTACATTGGCTTAACTTCCTAGCAAAACTAGCTACTAGGTATCTGGAGGAAAACAAAGCATTGCTAGTCCATTAGAGTGTTAATTATTTAACCCTTATCCTCTCCCCTGGGGAGAGAAAACCAGCCCCAGAGAGGATATGGGCCATGCAGCAAAGTCTGCAAACTTCAGGCAGTCCCAGCTTTTCTCTATCAGGTTACAGGTTCCTGATACAGGGAAATAGCACAGTTCCTAAACCAGGCTCTTGACAGGCAGGCAAAGCAGAGCCCCCTCCTTTGGGGGAAAGAGCAAACCACAGCCTTTGCTCAGCCCCTGTGTTAGGACTGCCAAGCCCAGAGAAACCCTCCCAGCTGTACATCACTGGGAGGCAGGGAGCCACCTTAGGAGGGTTAACTCAGGATCTGGGACCTGTTAATCAACCTGTGGGCTACTTTTCTAAAACCTAGACATGGTTGCACAAGGATGGCCTCACTGCCTAAAGACAATGGCAGCAGCTGCCTTGCTTACAGAAGAGGTATCTAGAATTACACTGGGGCAAGATATCGCCCTTTATACCTCACATCAAATAAATTCTCTATTAGAGCAAAAGGGCTCTCACTGGCTCACAGATAGTAGAATACTAAAATATCAGGTCCTCCTAGAAAACCCTCGGGTAAAAATAAGGCATTGCTCTACTCTAAACCCAGTTACTTTAATGCCAGTTCCGGGGGAAAGTGGTCCCCTCCACTCCTGTACTGAGACAATAGATCAAGTCTATAGTCTTAATCTATGCCAGCAGAAGGGACCTAAAAGCCCCCTGACTAATGCAGATGAGGTTTGGTTCACAGACAGAAACAGTTTTGTCAGACAGGACCTGCTTCTCAGGGTATGCAACAGTTACAGCATGGCACGTTATTGAAGCGTGCTCTGCCCCCAGGAACTTTTGCTCAGCTAGCAGAACTGATTGCCTTAACCAGAGCTCTAGATCACACAAGGGATTTCTAAGGCATCTTCACTCTGCATGGAGACCTCAGTCTTCTGGTAAGGTAAGAAGAGCCAACCAGGCTCTATGGAAAACATCAAGTATAGAAATGTGTGCTTGGTAAGAAAGGTGTAGAAGGAAAGAGTGTTGTTGGTAAGAAGGGCTAAAAAGGAAAGAGCTTTTTAAATAAGGAAAGGACATGGTTTGTAAGAATGACTTTATCCTGATGGCTAGTTTACTCTAGACTGGAATGGAAATGGTGAAATGTTTAAAGTAAGTTGAAGAGGGTGTGTGGAAGTCACAAAAGGTTATAAAAGAAAGAAATATTAAACATGCTAACTGCTGCTCCGAGAGGTATCTGTGCCATGCTCCAGGAAGAATGTTGTCTCTGTGTCAATCAGACTGGACAGGTACAAACCCAAATTTGTACTTTTCCTGGACAATTCCAAACAGCTCCAGGACCAGGCCAAGCAGGGCTGGGATTTCTGGCCTGACATCTGGTCATGGAATTCCTGCCTATTTCCTCTCCTTGGCCCAATAACTTCTGTAACCTTGCTGCTTCTCTTTGGACCTTGTGTTTTTAATGCCCTTGTTCCTTTTGTCTCTAACAGACTAAAGGCTGGCAGACTCCAAATGGGCATCAGACAAGGCTTCCAGCCCATTCCATTGGACGACCTGAGCAGCCCCCTGGACCGAGCAGCACAGTCTTTCCAAGACCACTGTCACACACCATAAGACAGTTAGCAAGAGGAAATACCCAAATCTCCCTCGACGCCCACATGCCAGCTTTGAAGAAGTTACAGAAGACAGAACTCCATCCATAATCCCAAAAAGAATTTTGGGTATTACCTCTTGAGGGGGGAATGTTAGGTAGGAAGTCAGTTATGAGCTTACGTGTGTGTAACAGGCCTAAAGAGAAGACATCTATGTCCAGCATATGCATCTGCATCTCAAAGTCATCCCGATAATGTTTCTGGGGCAGCATCCTGCCCTGCCCTGCCCCCTTCTGCCTGACAATCTTCCACAATCTCCCAGGTGCAGCCCAGTATCTGCATCTCAAACACCCTGCTCCCTTCCTCAGGTCTGATAACATTTGCATCCATAAAGTCCTTTGTTTCAGACCTTCAAGAGAAGTTTTTCTATTTACATCCAAAAAGCCCTTTGTTCCAAGAGGAGCAGAGGTGGGGAAGCAAGACTCATCTCCTTAAAAACCCCCAGCCTCAACTGGACTGCATGCTCAGCTCTCTGCATCTTTGCTGAGCTGCCCACCTGGCCTGGCCAGGTGTACACTCCACTCACCCATGCAGCCCCACTCTCCCCCAAGTCCTATCTGGAGAGGTGCCCATCCATTTTTACGGATGTCCCTACCCTAATAAACCTTGCTATTTTACCTCCCACTAAAAAAAAAATTAAATGTTCCCTGATAAAAATATTCAAAACAAAAAGTCCATCGATAATATCAGGAATACACAAACACAGAGGATGTAGCAATATCTGGGATTGAGTTAGCCAAAACACAACCAGATATTTCTGGTTTCATCCACTCATATCCGGACAAACTGGTGTAGAATTCCTATACAATGGACCGAGAAAATCACAGTAAAAATGGGTTTGGAGAAAAGCAAAGTCTTTTCGTTAGACAAGTGCATAAAATGTAATCTATACAAACAGAAATATCATGTTTGTTTGCCGCAGTTCCTCTAGCTTTCTCCCTAGAAAATACGAATGTGTAGAGCTGGTGTTTCCATGATGAACCAATTATTGTTTCAAGGGTTCAAAATTAAGTGTTCCCTGATAAAAGCACTCAAAACAATAAAGTCCGTCGATAATAACCAGAAAACAAAAACAAACACAGAGGCTTTCAAATATTTCCGATTGAGTTAGCCAAAACACAACCGGATATTTCTGGTTTCATCCAGTCATATCCGGACAAACTGCTATGGAATTCGTATGCAATAGACCCTGAAAATCACAGCAAAAATGGTTTTAGCGAAAAACAAAGTCTTTCGTTAGGCAAGTGCATAAAATGTCATCTAGACAAACAGAAATATCATGTTTGTTTGCCGCAGTTCCTCTACCTTTCTCCCTAGAAAATACGAATGTGTAGAGCTGGTGTCTCCATGTGGAACCAATTAGTGGTTCTACGGTAAAAAATTAAATGTTCCCTGACAAAAAACATTCAAAACAATAAAGTCTGTGGATAATATCAGGAATGCACAAACACAGAGATGTAGCAATATCTGGGATTGAGTTAGCCAAAACAAAACTGGATATTTCTGTTTTCATGCAGTCATATCCGGACAAACTGCTATGGAATTCGTATGCAATAGACCCTGAAAATCACAGTAAAAATGGTTTTAGCGAAAAACAAAGTCTTTCGTTAGGCAAGTGCATAAAATGTCATCTAGACAAACAGAAATATCATGTTTGTTTGCCGCAGTTCCTCTACCTTTCTCCCTAGAAAATACGAATGTGTAGAGCTGGTGTCTCCATGTGGAACCAATTAGTGATTCCAAGCACAAAATTAAATGTTCCCTGATAAAATGATTCAAAACAAGAAAGTCAATCGATAATAACCAGAAAAAACACAAACACAGAGTCTTTCACAATATTTCGGATTGAGTTAGCCAAAAAACAAACGGATATTTCTGTTTTCATTCAGTCATATCTGGACAAAGTGGTGCCTAATTCGTTTGCAATGGACCGAGAAAATCACAGTCAAAATGGTTTTGGAGAAAAGCAAAGTCTTTTCTTTAGACAAGTGAATAAAATGTTATCTATACAAACAGAAATTTCATGTTTGTTTGCCGCAATTCCTCTACCTTTCTTTCTAGAAAATACGAATGTGTAGAGCTGGTGTTCCCATTATGAATCAATTAGTGTTTCTACGGTACAAAATTAAATGTTCCCTGATAAAAACATTCAAAAAAATAAAGTCCATCGATAATAACCAGAAAAAACACAAACACAGAGGCTTTCACAATATTTCGGATTGAGTTAGCCAAAACACAACCGGATATTTCTGTTTTCATTCAGTCATATCCGGACAAAGTGGTGTGGAATTCGTATGCAATGGAACGAGAAATTCACACTAAAAATAGTTTTGGAGAAAAGCAAAGTGTTTTCCTTAGGCAAGTGCATAAAATGTCATTGATACAACCAGAAATATCAAGTTTGTTTGCCGCAGTTCCTCTAGCTTTCTCCTTAGAAAATACAAATATGTAGAGCTGTTGTCTCCATGTGGAAACAATTAGTGTTTCCAAGAAAAAATTAAATGTTCCCCGATAAAAAAAATAATTCAAACAATATAGTCCGTGGATAATATCAGGAATACACAAACACAGAGGCTGTAGCAATATCTGGGATTGAGTTAGCCAGAACAAAACCGGATATTTCCGGTTTCATCCAGTCATATCCGGACAAACTGGTGTGGAATTCGTATGCAATGGACCAAGAAAATCACAGTAAGAATGGTTTGGAGAAAAGCAAAGTCTTTTCGCTAGGCAAATGCATAAAATGTCATCTATACAAACAGAAATATTATGTTTGTTTTCCGCAGTTCTTCTAGCTTTCTCCCAAGAAAATACGAATGTGTAGAGCTGGTGTCCCCATGATGAACCAATTAGTGTTTCAACGGTACAAAATTAAATGTTCCCTGATAAAAACATTCAAAACAAAAGACTTTAAGTTGCCATGTTTAAAATTATAAACTCATCAACCAACATAGGCACTTGCTTACTTCACAGTACTTTGGAAAGCACCTGCAGGATTTTACAAGTATTTAAAATCTTTTGTCATCCATAGTTATATATGATGTGCTGTTCATAAAACTAAAGCATTGTTGGTTCTGTGTTTAGCTGTCCTCTTATAGGTTCCTATGGACTTTTTCCAGCAACTTTTATTGTATTCAGTACTTTGGGATGGCTCTGTAAACAGATGAAGCCAATAATGTATTAACAGTACCAACTGAGAGATAGTATGGTTAACTGAGGTTACTAAAAAGAAAAAGCAATTTAAATCAATTGGCAATCTACAAAAAGAGTTAAAGATTTTAAAAGCTATTATTAAAATTGCTATATTGGTCTATTATGCTATGTTATATGTGTGTACATATTGTATGTCCACATGGGGAGATTTTATTAAGAGTTTTATTTTAAATGGCTTATAGATAACATTGTCCATAAATTTAAGCTGCTAAAATCAATCAAAGATACATTTTAATTTGTGTGACCTGAATCTGTGTATCATATGTTTTAAATGTGTTGGTAGAAAGAAACTAAAAACATTTTAGATGGTTGTGCTTAAGTTTACTGGTTAAACAAACTACACCATGTTAGATATTTAAGAGGTGTTTTCAAATACATGATTCTTAAAATTTATAGAAGGCATTGGACCTTCTGGTAAATGTTTTCTTAAGTTGTTATCTAATGGTTGAAATGGATTGCTAAGTATTCATGTAATATTGCTATTGTCAGCAAGCGATCTAGGACTTGCTCCCTCATTTCTCTATTCTAAGCCCAACTTGTTCTTTCATTTCTCTATTCTCCTCAAGGTAGGAAACTAATTCTATTATGAAGGAATCTGTAGGACACACAATTTAATCTTTAGAACTTATAAAAGAGATGGCTAACATTTTTCTGTAATAGCATAGCCAAAATAAGAACTTAAATAATAATCTCATAGCTAGATTCACTTGGCCATCAGCGAAGTATATAGTAAGTAGAAAAAACCTCCCTTTCAGACCAAAGGGAAAGAAAGTTTTTAAGTGAGAATATAATTTTCCTCATGGGCATTGTCTACCTTAGAAAAACTACTACAGAACATGCCTGTGACTATAGACTTGTAGTTCAGGCCACCGAAGATTAGAGATGGGACTTGGGCACTCCCTTGACTTGCATCCTCTGGTCGGCTTTAACACAAACCAGGAGGAAAAGAAAGCTGGGATCAGAAGCAATGGGTGGCAGGCCTATTAATGGCTGTTCTGTACAGTGATCTGCCCTCAAGGAGACCCAACAGGCCAGTCCACTGCAGTGGCTTTCAATGTGGTAAGCCTGGACTTCAGCAGAAGTCAGCTTGTAAAGAGCCCTGGCAGCTCTGCCAAGAGTTGGATCACTGGAAATGGACCTGCCCTGGAGTCGAAGGATGCCCAGGTCAGAGCCACAGATCTTATTGGCTCTCAGCTGAAAAGCCCTTCACTCAGCCCAGCTTCCACAGTGACCACTGCAGCTGAGCGGATGGTCAAGTAGGGTCAGCAACATTGCAGGCAGAACTGTAAATTTCTTGTTAGAGATGCCCCCTGCCTTTTACCTGGCCAGCTCTCCTCCCAGGCCAGCCAAGTAATGAAAGTCAACAGAGTGCCTTCCCCTAGGAGGTTCACACCTCCCTTAGGATATACCCCATGGGAAGAGATAGATAGGTCTGGGCCTCTGAATTTACAAGGCCTAAAGCCCACCAGATTATTATCAAGCCCCTTCTATCAGGTTCTATTTGTCTCTCAATCAGAAAAATTACTTGTAACTTAGACAGCACCTTTCTTAGCTCCTCTGATAATGACTCTGTCCTTTGTTCTAGGCCCTGTCTAGTGCACTTGGGCCTCATTCCTTTGTAATCATAACCTCTACTCTACCACCAATGGCTCTACTCCCAACCTGTGTGTACTGATGGTCCTCTTCCCCACTTAATGCTGTATAATTGTTCAAACCTGGTAAATGCCACTCTAGGGATCATTGGTTACTATCCTCACTCTGTCTTTTATGACCTTGTCTAAATATGATCAGAGTCGGCAAACTTGGAAGGCTTCCATAGCCTTGGCAACTCATGACGTCAGCCTAGGATGGTTACTGGCGCCATAACCTAGATGTCAATTTGTTGGGTCAACAACAGGAGCCACTGTGCACTTGCTCCTCATGTGGGATCTCTGTCCTTAATGTGCTGTACATTGTGATTTAATGCTATAACTAGTACTCAAACAGTGTGTTTCACTTTGTGTTTCTATGTGGGTGCAAACTGTTGAAATCTTTATGCTAAATTGATCTTCTGTATATAAAGAGAACTGAAAATGAATCTTGATGCAAATGGTAGGGGAGAGGGAGCGGGAGAAGGGAGGGTTGTGGGTGTGAGGGAAGTTATGGGAGGGGGAAGCCACTGTAATCCATAAGGTGTACACTGGAAATTTATATTCATAAAATAAAAGTTAAAAAAACATTCAAAACAATAAAGTCCATCGATAATATCCAGAAAATACAAACACAGAAACTTTCACAATATTTCGTATTGAGTTAGCCAAAATACAACCGGATATTTCCGGTTTCTTCCAGTCATATCCAGAAAAAGTCGTTGGGAATTCAGATGCAATGCACCGAGAAAATCATTGTAAAAATGGTTTTGGAGAAAAGCAAAGTCTTTTCGTTTGGCAAGTGCAAAAAATGTCATCTATACAAACAGAAATATCATGTTTGTTTGCCGCAGTTCCTCTAGCTTTCTCCCTATAAAATACAAATATTAGAGCTGGTGTCTCCATGTGGAACCCATTAGTGTTTCCAACCACAAAATTAATTGTTCCCTGATAAAAAAGAATTCAAAGCAATAAAGTCCATGGATAATATCAGGAATACACACACACAGAGGCTGTAGCAATATCTGGGATTCAGTTAGCCACAACAATACCAGATATTTCTGGTTTCACCAGTCATATCCGGAAAAACTGGTGTAGAATTTGTATACAATGGACCGATAAAATCACAGTAAAAATGGATTTGGAGAAATGCAAAGTCTTTTCGTTAACATCTATACAAACAGAAATATCATGTATGTTTGCTGCAGTTCCTCTAGCTTTCTCTCTAGAAAATACGAATGTGTACAGCTGGTGTCCCCATGATGAACCAATTACTGTATCCAAGCTCAAAATAAAATGTTCCCCGATAAAAAACATTCAAAACAATAAAGTCCATGGATGATATCCAGAAAAAACAAACACAGAGGCTGTAGCAATATCTGGGATTGAGTTAGCCAAAACAAAACCAGATATTTCTGCTTTCATCCAGTCATATCCGAAAAAGTCGTTTGGAATTCGTATGCAATGGACCGAGAAAATCACAGTACAAATGGTTTTGGAGAAAAGCAAAGTCTTTACGTAAGGCAAGTGCATAAAATGTCATCTATACAAACAGAAATATCATGTTTCTTTGCCGCAGTTCCTCTAGCTTTCTCCCTAGAAAATACGAATGTGTAGAGCTGGTGTCTCCTTATGGAACCAATTAGAGTTTCACAGCACAAAACTAAATGTTCCCTGATAAAATCTTTCAAAACAATAAAGTCCATGGATAATATCAGGAATACACAAACACAGAAGCTATAGAAATATCTGGGATTGAGTTTGCCAAAAACAACCGGATATTTCAGGTTTCATCCTGTCACATCCGGACAACCTGGTGTGGAATTCGTATGCAATGGACCGAGAAAATCACAGTAAAAATGCTTTTGGAGAAAAAGATAGTTTTTTAGTTAGGCAAGTGCATAAAATGTCATCGATACAAACAGAAATATCATGTTTGTTTGCCGCAGTTCTTCTAGCTTTCTCCCGAGAAAATACGAATGTGTAGAGCTGGTGTCCCTATGATGAACCAACTAGTGTTTCTACGGTACAAAATTAAATGTTCCCTGATAAAAACATTAAAAACAATAAAGTCCATCGACAATATCCAGAAAACAAAAACACAGAGGCTTTCACAATATTTTGGATTTAGTTATCCAAAACACAACCGGATATTTCTGGCTTCATCCAGTCATATACGGACAAAGTGGTGTGGAATTCATATGCAATGGATTGAGAAAATCACAGTAAAAACGCTTTTGGAGAAAAGCAAAGTCTTTTCATTAGGCAAGTGTATAAAATATCATCGATACAAACAGAAATATCATGTTTGTTTGTCACAGTTCCTCTAGCTTTCTCCCTAGAAAATACAAATATGTAGAGCTGGTGTCTGCATATGAAACCAATTAGTGTTTCCAAGCAAAAACTTAAATGTTCCCTGATAAAATCATTCAAAATAATAAAGTCCGTGGATAATATCAGGAATACACAAACACAGAAGCTGTAGCAATATCTGGGATTGAGTTAGCCAAAATAAAACTGGATATTTCCAGATTCATCCAGTCATATCTGGACAAAGTGGTGTGGAATTCGTATGTAATGGACCTATAAAATAACAGTAAAAATGGTTTTGGAGAAAAGCAAAGTCTTTTCATTATGCAAGTGCATCAAATGTCATCTAGACAAACAGAAATATCATGCTTGTTTGGCGCAGTTCTTCTAGCTTTATCCCTAGAAAATACGAATGTGTAGAGCTGGTGTCCCCATGATGAACCAATTCGTATTTCTATGGTACCAAATTAAATGTTCCCTGATGAAAACATTCAAAACAATAAAGTCCATCGCTAATATCCGAAAACACAAACACAGAGGCTTTCACAATATTTCGGATTGAGTTAGCCAAAACACGGACAAACTGGTGTGGAATTCGTATGCAATGGACCGAGAAATCACAGTAAAAATGGTTTCAGAGAAAAGCAAAGTCTTTTCGTTATGCAAGTACATCAAATGTCATCTAGACAAACAGAAATATGATGCTTGTTTGCCACAGTTCCTCTAGCTTTCTCCCTAGAAAATACGAATGTGTAGAGCTGGTGTCTCCATGTGCAACCAATTAGTGTTTCCAAGCACAAAATTAAATGTTCCCTGATAAAAAACATTCAAAACAATAAAGTCATTGGATAATATGAGGTATACCCAAACACAGAGTCTGTAGCAATATCTGGGATTGAGTTAGCCAGGAGAAAACCGGATATTTCCGGTTTCATCCAGTCATATCCAGACAAACTCCTGTGGAACTCCTATGCAATGGACCGAGAAAATCACAGTAAAAATGGTTTTGGAGAAAATCAAAGTCTTTCGTTAGACAAGTGCATAAAATGTCATCTATACAAACAGAAATATCATGTTTGTTTGCCACAGTTCCTCAACCTTTCTCCCTAGTAATACGAATGTGTAGAGCTGGTGTCCCCATGATGAACCAATTAGTGTTTCTACGGTACAAAATTAAATGTTCCCTGAAAAAACACTTTCAAAACAATAAAGTCTGTGGATAATATCAGGAATACACAAACACAGAGGCTATAGCAATATCTGGGATTGAGTTAGCCAAAACAAAACCAGATATTCTCGGATTCATCTAGTCATATCCGTACAAACTGCTGAGGAATTCATATGAACTGGACTGAGAAAATCACAGTAAAAATGGTTTTAGAGAAAAGCAAAGTCTTTTCATTAGGCAAGTGCATCAAATGTCATCTAGACAAACAGAAATATCATGTTTGTTTGCCGCAGTTCCTCTAGCTTTCTCCCTAGAAAACACGAATGTGTAGAGCTGGTGTACCCATGATGAACCAATTAGTGTTTCTACGGTACAAAATTAAATGTCCCCTGATAAAAACATTCAAAACCATAAAGTCCATCGATAATATCCAGAAAAAACAAACACAGAGGCTTTCAAATTATTTCGGATGGAGTTAGCCGAAACACAACCGATATTTCTGGTTTCATCCCGTCATATACGGACAAACTGGTGTGGAATTCGTATGCAATGGACCAAGAAAATCACAGTAAAAATGGTTTTGGAGAAAAGCAAAATCATTTCGTTAGGCAAGTGCATCAAATGTCATCGATACAAACAGAAATATCATGTTAGTTTGCTGCAGTTCCTCTAGCTTTCTCCCTAGAAAATACGAATGTGTAGAGCTGGTGTTTACATGTGGAACCAATTAGTGTTTCCAAGCAAAAAATTAAATGTTCCCTGAAAAAAAACATTCAAAAAAATAAAGTCCGTGGATAATATAAGGAATACACAAACAAAGGCTGTAGCAATATTTTGGATTGAGTTACTGAAAACACAACCAGACATTTCTGGTTTCATCCAGTCATATCCGCACAAAGTCTTGTGGAATTCATGTACAACTGACAGAGAAAATCACAGTAAAAATGGTTTTGGAGAATAGCAAAGTCTTTTCATTAGGCAAGTAGATGAAATATCATCGATACAAACAGAAATATCATGTTTCTTTGCCGCAGTTCCTCAAGCTTTCTCCCTAGAAAATACGAATGTGTAGCGCTGGAGTCCCCATGTGGAAACATTTAGTGTTTCCAAGCACTAAACTAAATGTTACCAGAAAAAAAAACTTTGAAAAAAATAAAGTCCGTGGATAATATCAGGAATACAAAAACACAGAGGCTGTAGCAATATTTCAGATTGAGTTAGCCAAAATGCAACCAGATATTTCTGCTTAAATCCAATCATATCTGGACAAAGTGGTGTGGAATTCGTATACAATGGACCGAAAAAATCACTGTAAAAATGGTTTTGGAGAAAAGCAAAGTCTTTTCATTAGGCAAGTGCATAAAATGTCATTGATACAAACAGAAATATCATGTTTGTTTTTCACAGTTCCTCCAGCTTTCTCCGTAGAAAATACGAATGTGTACAGCTGATGTCTCCATGTGGAACCAATTAGAGTTTCCAAGCACAAAATTAAATATTCCCTGATAAAAAACATTCAAAACAATAAAGTCCGTGTATAATATCAGTAATACACAAATACAGAGGCTGTAGCAATATCTGGGATTGAGTTAGCCAAAACACAACTGGATATTTCCGGTTACATCCAGTCATATGCGGACAAACTCCTGTGGAATTGCACAGAAATATCATATGTGTTTTCCGCAGTTCCTTTAGCTGTCTCCCTAGAAAATACGAATATGTTCAGCTGGTGTCTCCATGTGGAAACAATTACTGTAACCAAGTACAAAATTAAATGTTCCCTGTTAAAAAAATATTCGAAACTATAAAGTCCGTTGAAAATATCCGAAAAATACAAACACATAAGCTGTAGCAATATCTGGGATTGAGTTAGCCAAAACAAAAACAGATATTTCTGATTTCCTCCAGGCATATCCAGACAAAGTGGTGTGGAATTTGTATGCATTAGCCTGAGAAAATCAGAGTAAAATGGTTTTGGAGAAAAGAAAAATCTTTTCGTTAGGCAAGTGCATAAAATATCATAGATAGAAACAGAAATATCATGTTTGTTTGCCGCAGTTCCTCTAGCTTTCTCTCTAGATAATACGAATGTGTACAGCTGATGTCTCCATGTGGAACCAATAACTGTATCCAAGCTCATAATAAAATATTCCCCGATAAAAAAACATTCAAAACAATAAAGTCCGTGAATAATATCAGGAAAACACAAACACAGAGGCTGTAGCAATCTCTGTGATTGAGTTAGCCAAAACAAAACCGGATATTTCTAGTTTCATCCAGTCATATCCGCACAAAGTGGTGTGGAATTCGTATGCAATGCACCGAGAAAATCACAGTAAAATGGTTTTGGAAAAAAGCAAAGTCTTTTCGTTAGGCAAGTGCATAAAATGTCATCTAGACAAAAGAAATATCATGTTTGTTTGCCACAGTTCCTCTAGCTTTCTCCATAGAAAATAGGAATGTGTAGAGTTGGTGTATCCAAGTGGAACCAATTAGTGTTTCCAAGATGAAAATAAATTGTTCCCTGATAAAAAACATTTAAACCAATAAAGTCCGTGGATAATATCAGGAATACACAAACACAGAGGCTGTAGCCATATCTGGGATTGAGTTAAGCAAAACAAACCGGATATTACCGATTTCATCCAGTCATATCAGGACAAACTGGTGTGGAATTTGTATGCAATGGACCGAGAAAATCACAGTAAAAATGCTTTTGGAGAAAAAGAAAGTCTTTTCGTTAGACAAGTGCATAAAATGTCATCTAGACAAACAGAAATATCATGTGTGTTTGCCGCAGTTCCTCTAGCTTTCTCCCTAGAAAATACGAATGTGTAGAGCTGGTGCCCCCATGATGAACCAATTAGTGTTTCCAAACCCAAAATTAAATGTTTCCTGACAAAAACATTCAAAACAAGGAGGTCCATCGATAATATCCAGAAAACACAAACACAGAGGTTTTCACCATGTTTCGGATTGAGCTAGGCAAAACAAAACCGGATATTTCTTGTTTCATCCAGTAATATCCGGACAAAGTGGTGTGGAATTTGTATGCATTGGGATGAGAAAATCAGAGTAAAATGGTTTTGGAGAAAAGCAAAGTCTTTTCGTTAGGCAAGTGCATAAAATATCATCAATACAAACAGAAATATCATTTTTCTTTGCCACAGTTTCTGTAGCTTTCTCCCTAGAAAATACCAATATGTAGAGCTGATGTCTCCATGTGGAACCAATAACTGTATCCAAGCTCAACATAAAATATTCCCCGATAAAAAGCACTCAAAACAATAAAGTCCATTGATAATATCCAGAAAACTCAAACACAGAGGCTGTAGCAATATGTCTATTGAGTTAGCCAAAAAAAAAAAAACAGATATTTCCGGGTTCATCCAGTCATATCCGGACAAACTTGTGTGGAGTTCATTTGAAGTGTACTGAGAAAATCACAGAAAAATGGTTTGGAGAAAAGCAAAGTCTTTTCATTAGGCAAGTGCATAAAATGTCATCTATACAAACAGAAATATCATGTTTGTTTGCTGCAGTTCCTCTAGCTTTCTCCCTAGAAAATAGAAATATGTAGAGCTGGTGTTTTCATGTGGAACCAATTACTGTATCCAAGCTCAAAATAAAATGTTCCCTGATAAAAATCTTTCGAAAAAAATAAAGTCCATTGATAATATCCAGAAAACTCAAACACAGAGGCTGTAGCAATATGTCAGATTGAGTTAGCCAAAACAAAACTGGATATTTCCGGTGTCATCCAGTCATGTCCGGACAAACTTGTGTGGAATTCGTATGCAATGGACCTAGAAAATCAGAGTAAAAATGGTTTTGGAGAATAGCAAAGTCTTTTCGTTAGGCAAGTGCATAAAATATCATCTATACAAACATAAATATCATGTTTGTTTGCCGCAGTTCCTCTAGGTTTCTCCCTAGAAAATACGAATGTGTAGAGCTGGTGTCCCCATGATGAACCAATTAGTGTTTCAATGTACAAAATGAAATGTTCCCTGATAAAAACTTTGAAAACAATAAGTCCATCGATAATATCCAGAAAACACAAACACAGAGGCTTTCACAATATTTCCTATTGAGTTAGCCAAAACACAACTGGATATTTCTGGTTTCATCCAGTCATATCCGGACAAAGTGGTCCGAAATTCATATGCAATAGTCCGAGAAAATCACAGTACAAATGGTTTTGGAGAAAAGCAAAGTCTTCGTTAGGCAAGTGCATAAAATGTCATCTAGACAAACAGAAATATCATGCTTGTTTGCCGCAGTTCCTCTAGCTTTTTCCCTATAAAGGAAGAATGTGTAGATCTAGTGTCTCCATGTGGAAAAATTAGTGTTTCCAAGCACAAAATTAAATGTTACCTGAAAAAAATCTTTGAAAAATATAAAGTCCGTGGATAATATCAGGAATACACAAACACAGAGCCTGTAGCAATATTTAGGATTGAGATAGCAAAACACATCCTGATATTTATGGTTCCATCCAGTCATATCCGGACAAAGTGGTGTGGAATTCGTATTCAATGGACCGAGAAAATCCCTGTACAAATAGTTTTGGAGAAAAGCAAACTCTTTTCATTAGGCAAGTGCATAAAATGTCATCGATACAAACAGAAATATTTTGTTTGTTTGTCGCAGTTTTTCTAGCTTTGTCCGTAAAATATGAATGTGTAGAGCTGGTGTCTCCATGTGGAACCAAATAGTGTTTCCAAGCTCAAAATTAAATGTTCCCTGATAAAAAACATTCAAAACAATAAAGTCCATGGATAATATCCGGAAAACACAAACACAGAGGCTGTGGTAATATCTGGGTTTGTTTAGCCAAAACAAAACTGGAAATTTCCGGTTTCATCCAGTCATATCCAGACAAAGTGGTGTGGAATTCTGTAGGCAGCCCATAAACATGTCATACACAAGTCAAGGTCAGTCTTGGCTTGTGGAATTCCTGGGAGGAAAAAAAATCACCTATTCCCATGCTCTAGGAGAATGATCAAACAAGAACACTCCGCTAAAATTAACTATGTTATGATTGTGTTGCAGAAAGCCTGATAACTTGCTTGCCTGTGTTGTTAACTTCTGTGTTGCCTTGAGCTGCAGCTGGTTATGTATAAAATATCACTGAGATGCTGGAATAAACGAGCCTTGATCAGACTTTTGTCTTGGCTCCATTCTCTGCACCCTTGTCCCCCTTTTCATTCCCACTCCCTCCTTCAGGTTCTGTTCGACAGGTGCGGCTGGCCCGCATCAGGTGGTGCCCGAACAGGGACCTGAAAACGAGGGACAGAAGTGAGGAACCCCGCCAGAAAGGCTGCAGCGACAACACAATAATGAGAGGAAGACGGTAAGGACCCAATACCGCTTGCCTCTGGATAGGTGTGAAAGGGGCAATTATGGGACAAGCACAAGGTCAGCAGGCTGTGATAGAGGCTATAAAGACTCGATTACAGACGCAGGGAATAGGGTTAAAAAAGGCAAGCCATAGAACAGTTCATTAATGCTTTAGGAATAGTCAGTCCTTGGTTCGCAGAAGAAGGAGTCGTGGATGAGCAACATTGGGATTTGCTCGGAAAAGATTTAAATGCGCATTTAAAGAAACAAAGCAAGCCGTGACAAAGGCTGTGAAAACTTTCTTGCAGATGTACAGAATAGGGTTAAAGAAACAAACCCATAGAGTAATTTATCAGTGCTGTTGAAAAAATTAGTCCTTGGTTTGTTGAAGAGGGTGTTGTGGATAAGAAACACTGGAAGTAAAAAATATAGATCAGTGTACACTGGACACCCCCCACCCTGCATTTGAATATTTCATTTGAAGTGAATGTTATCTGTTATAAAGTTAATATTACTAGGTGAAATGAGGAATTGTGGTGACAAAGTGTCCGGACTACCCATTCTGTTTTTGTATTATCACTAACTCTACCCTATTATTGATAGGAATGTTTGGACAGATTATGCTTGGTTTGCTTTATAAAATAATGTAAATCAAAATATGCTGCAAATAGTTAAGATTACACAAACCTGCAAAAATGCAACAATTACAGATAATAAGAGGCTAATTCCCTCAGATATGTTTCAATTTATCCTTAAAATACATTGAATATTATTGTGTTTGATTGCTGGATATATGCTTGTATGAGAAATTTTTATTGTATTCTTATGATGTGTTAATTATGTCTACCTCTCAGTGCAACCCTAGGGCCAAATGTAAGGACAGGTTTTTGGGATGGAGAGGCTTGTATCTAGGTTCGGCTCTGGTAGACAAGTAACTTTGCTGCCGGATGACCTTCTCCTGCTCCTTGGGAGCCTGGCCAGTTCCCGAGGAGGGGGATAAAGGAATGTTTCTAATAAACAGGTGGGCATGCTTCATGTCTCAGCTCTCTGGCCAAGATCCGGGACCGGATGCACTGCTTGCCTAAAATCTCAGCAATGAGCCACCCTTGTCCTTGGGGGCTTTAAGAGGGAGCCGGAGCAAGCCTCTGCTGCTGCTGTTTCATCCCGGGGGAACACGCAGTCAAGCTGAACGTTAAACGTGCCCGTGATGATTACTGATGATGTTTAATTCTCAGTATGGATCCTTTTCCAGTGCTGTGTGAAGATTGCCTAGTGATGCCCACAGTACTGTAAATTCTACAAAACATAAGTACAACATGGACATGGATCAATTGGCTACTGTGACTGAGGTGTTCTGTGACAGTTCCTTTGATGAGGGATTAGCAAAATGGATTCACTTAAAAACAGGACATTCAGGACCTGCCGTTCTACATGGTATGTCATTATAAAAATAATCAAGGAGGGCTATGCCCAAGAAATAAGGGTGCTATAAATGTGGGCAGTACAAAAAATTGTCCAAAAGTCAAAAATCAAAATAAGGCTCCTCCTGGGATTTGCCCCCGGTGCTAAAGGGGAAGGCATTGGGCCAAAAATGTCACTCCAAAACTGATAAAGAAGGTAATTCATTAAAAAACAGAGTTCAGGAAACTGGAAGTGGGGCCAGCCTCAGGCCCTCCCTACAGGGATCAGTTGATTGTCTTGCTATAGTATCATTAAAGCAATGGAGCCATGTTTATTGCAATATTTTGTTAATCTATGCTCCTTTACCATCTTTCCTCTAAATAATTTTAGTGTGCCCTACAAGGCTTGCAGCGTATATTCTTGCAGATTAAACTAAAAGTAACTAAGTCTGTGCACAGCAGACAGCTGAAAAATAATTTGCTGTCACAAATTGGCAAAGTTGGCAGGATCTGCAAGTATACAAAGCAATGCCTTTCTTTAAAAAGAAAACTGAAGTTGCATATGTAACCTGTGATGTTCCTGGCTGGAAAGACCCTCTGTTGGCCTCTTTGGCAAATGAATGGGCTCTCTGCTCAGGATTGAGTGAGAATTGGAATAGCAAGTTACGGAATGCACAGCCTCCACAAGTTATTGAGGTTTGCAATCGGTACCAGTAGCAAAGGGGAATAAACTACAGGCTTTGGGGAGGTGAGGATGGATTTTGTTATCTGCATACTGATGCATGTGCAAACAATTAAAAAAGCAGTACAGGATAAATGTAAATTGGGAAAAAGAAAATGCTGCCCTTTGGAGTCAAACCGCTAGGTCGTGGTAGGAAAACTATATCAAGCCCCTGTACCGCTGCCAGGGCCAACTAAGGTTATTCAGTGTAAACAATACAGAATTCCAGGTGGACATGAGAAAATATCTAAAACAGTAAAAAATTATATTAATGCTGGAGTGATGATTTCCATAACCACTAAAAGGAATAATCCAATTTGGCCTGTTAAGAAATCAGATGAAACCTGGAAAATGACTGTGGATTACAGGAAATTGAACAAAGTTACTCTCCCATTGACTGCTGCAGTCCCAGATACCATCATTTTGATGTAAAAGGTCAGAAGTATAAAAGCGTGTTCTTAATAAGGAAAGTTAAAAGGAAAATAGATTTTTAAATAAAGGAAGGACATGGTTTGTAAAAATTGTTTATCTTAATGGCTAGTTTACTCTATACTGGAATAAAAAAGGAAAGGTTTGAGTAAGTTATAGAAGATGTGAGAATGTTACAAAATGCTATGAAAAAAAGAAATTTTTGGTTATAAAACTATTAGTCTATTTTCTTTGACATGAAATCAAAATCTGATCCTCTGTTAAAGCAATGAGTTAAAGTAATCTATTATGTTCTCTTGATGTCTCTGTTAAATTCTAATTGTTTAAAAACAGCTGTGAAAAGAACAATGGTGAAATGGAGGGATCCTATCACCAATCAATGGAATGGACCTGATCCAGTACTAGAATGGGACGCGGGCTCCTAAGGGATGGGTTTTTCTATGCAGCCAATATGCCTTCACATCGTTAGCCTCTGATAATTTCTGCAATTGCTCCCTGGGCCGTGTGGCCCCGATGCTGACATCTGTATTTACAGCGGCGGACAGAGCGCGTCGGCGGCATGCTTCACCTGAAGACTGTAATGGCAACATCATCCTGATAGGAGAGGACACTGCCCTTGCCATGGCTGTACCAGTAGTAAGTGTTCCTGGACTGGCCTTTGGAAATAACCGTGGACTGTGAAGGCTTGCATGCCTAGTGACAAGAACAATTAATCTTACTGCTACTGCACTGTCCAATATAGCTGAAGAATTGGATCAAGTTCGTTCAGGAGTGCTTTTAAACCCCGCAGCTATCGATTACTTGCTGTTAAAAGATCATATAAGTTGTAAATCTGTACCTGGGGGATGTTGTTTTAACATTACTAACAATGTGCCATATATAGAGTCTGTCATTGATAAACTTAAGACTGAAATGCAACATATGTTTATTACTAACCCCCTAACATTTGGAGGGTTTCAATGGATTCATTGGTTATTAATGCTGACTGGACCAATACTGCTTTTCCTACTTTGTATGGGATGTTTTCTGTGTGTTCTGCATTTTATGCTGACTTCACTACAGTCTGTATGGACTGACATTCATTACTTAAAACTTCATACCAAACCTCCTTTGTAATCAAAAATAATTGATATTTGGCTGTATGTTTCATCTCTCACCTAATATCAAGCTGGAATGGTACTCAGAGACGGGTAAGACGCTCAGCATCCTGTACCAACCTAAGACAGGGCTCTAGGCCAAGCTGCCAGAGTTACCGATGATGGGTAAGGACAGAGATGACTGAGGGCAACCTAAGACAGAGGCCATTCTCAATTAAATAAAAAAGGGGGAGATGTAGGCAGCCCATAAACAAGTCATACACAAGTCAAGGTCAGTCTTGGCTTGTGGAATTCCTGGGAGGAAAAAAAATCACCTATTCCCATGCTCTAGGAGAATGATCAAACAAGAACACTCCGCTAAAATTAACTATGTTATGATTGTGTTGCAGAAAGCCTGATAACTTGCTTGCCTGTGTTGTTAACTTCTGTGTTGCCTTGAGCTGCAGCTGGTTATGTATAAAATATCACTGAGACGCTGGAATAAACGAGCCTTGATCAGACTTTTGTCTTGGCTCCATTTTCTGCACCCTTGTCCCTCTTTTCATTCCCACTTCCCCCTTCAGGTTCCGTTCGACAGGTGCGGCTGGCCCGCATCAGAATTCATATGCAATGGACCGAGAAAATCACAGTGAAAATGATTTTGGAGAGAAGCAAAGTCTTTTCGTTAGGCAAGTGCATAAAATGTCATCTATACAAACGGAAATATCATATATGTTTGCCGCAGTTCCTCTAGCTTTCTCCCTAGAAAATACGAATGCGTAGAGCTGGTGTTCCCATGATGAACCAATTAGTGTTTCTACTGTAGAAAAATAAATGTTCCCTGATAAAAACATTCCAAACAATAAATTCCATGGATAATATCTGGAAAACTTAAACACAAATTGTTTCACAATATTTCGGATTGAGTTAGTTAAAACACAACCGGATATTTCTGGTTTCATCCAGTCATATCCGGACAAAGTAGTGTGGAAATCATACGCAATGGACCGAGAAAATCACAGTAAAAATGCTTTTGGAGAAAAGCATATTCTTTTCATTAGGCAAGTAGATAAAATATCATCGATACAAACAGAAACACCATGTTTGTTTGTCACAGTTCCTCTAGCTTTCTCCCTAGAAAATACGAATGTGTAGCGCTGGTGTCTCCATGTGGAACCAATTAGTGTTTCCAAGCACAAAATTAAATGTTCCCTGAAAAAAAAATTGAAAAATATAAATTCCTTGGATAATATCAGGAATACACAAACACAGAGGCTGTAACAATATTTCGGATTGAGTTAGCCAAAATACAACCAGATATTTCTGGTTTCATCCAGTCATATCCGGACAAACTGTTGTGGAATTCCTATGCAATGGACCGAGAAAATCACTGTAAAAATGGTTTTGGAGAAAAGCAAAGTCTTTTCGTTAGGCAAGTGCATAAAATGTCGTCTACATAATCATAAATATCATGTTTGTTTGCCGCAGTTCCTCTAGCTTTCTCCCTAGAAAATCCAAATGTGTAGAGCGGGTGTCTCCATGTGGAACCTATTACTGTATCCAAGCTCAAAATAAAATGTTCCCTGATAAAAATATTCAAAAAAATAAAGTCCATTGATAATATCCAGAAAACACAAACACAGCGGCTGTAGCAATATTTCGGATTGAGTTAATCAAAACACAACCGGATATTTCTGTTTTCATTCAGTCATATCCGGACAAAGTGGTTTGGAATTCGGATGCAATGGACGGAGAAAATCACTGTAAAAATGGTTTTGGAGCAAAGCAAAGTCTTTTCGTTAGGGAAGGTATAAAATGTCATCTATTCAAACAGAAATATCATGTAGGTTTGCCGCAGTTCCTCTAGCTTTCTCCCTAGAAAATACAAATATTTAGAGCTGGTGTCTCCATGTGGAACCAATTTGTGTTTCATAGTACGAAATAAAATGTTCCCTGATAAAAAAAAAACATTGAAAACAATAAAGTCCGTGGATAATATCTGGAATACAAAAACATAGAAGCTGTAGCAATATTTCGTATTGAGTTAGCCTAAACAAAACCAGATATTTCCGGTTTCATCCAGTCATATCCGGACAAACTGGTGTGGAATTCATATGCAATGGACCGAGAAAATCAAAGTAAAAATGGTTTTGGAGAAAAGGAAAATCTTTTCGTTAGGCAAGTGCATAAAATATCATCTATACAAACAGAAATATCATGTTTGTTTGCCACAGTTCCTCTAGCTTTCTCCCTAGAGAATACGAAAGTGTAAAACTGGTGTCCCCATGATGAACCAATTAGTGTTTCTTCGGTACAAAATTAAATGTTCCCTGATAAAAACATTAAAAACAATAAAGTCCGTGGATAATATCAGGAATACACAAACACAGAGGCTGTAGCAATATCTGGGATTGAGTTAGCCAAAACAAAACCGGATATTTCCGTTTTCATCCAGTCATATCCGGACAACCTTGTGTCGAATTCGTATGCAATGGACCGAGAAAATCACAGTAAAAATGGTTTTTGAGAAAAGGAAAATCTTTTTGTTAGGCAAGTGCATAAAATATCATCTATACAAACAGAAATATCATGTTTGTTTGCCGCAGTTCCTCCTCATTCTCCCTAGAAAATACGAGTGTGTAGAACTGTTTTTCCCATGATGAGCCAATTAGTGTTTCTACGGTACAAAATTAAATGTTCTCTGATTAAATCATTCAAAACAATAAATTCCATCGATCATGTCCGGAAAACACAAACACAAAGGGTTTCAAATATTTCAGATTGAGTTAGAGAAAGCACTTCCGGTTATTTCTGGTTTCATCCAGTCATATTCGGACAAACTCCTGTGGAATTCCTATGCAATGCACTGAGAAAATCACAGTAAAAATGTTTTTGGAGAATTGAAAAGGCAAGATGGCGGAATAGGCAGGGAGCACACTATTAGTCTAGGTGAGAGACAGTTTAATATAAGTGGAGATACTGCAGCGTCAAGGAAGAGTAGGGGATGAAACAGCAGAGGAAACTCTTCCAGAACTAGTGATTCACAGTGGACCTGCGTGGAAAGCGTGGGAGCCCAAGTTCGGGACATCGGTGGCAGACTCAACACACCAGCGCTGGAACGTGAAGTGAGCCGAACCTCAATAGCCCGAGACACCAGCGTGCAAGCGGAAAGAGGAGGCTAGAGTTAATGAGGCTTGCAATTCCGTGAAGAAAAATTCACCAGGCTAACTAGAAGAGATAGAGGAAAAAAATAAAAAAGTGACCGATACGGACACAAGTTTCTCTCTCTCCGCTCACCTCTCAAAGGCGAGCAAGACAGAGCAGGCGCCATTTTGGACATACGTCATAAGCAGGGCGACCTCAGGTCTGCACTAGCCCTGAGCCTAGCAGAAAAACCTGACTCTGGGGGGAGGGGTGAAATAACAGGAGATTAGCATCTAACTTGGCAACCCAGTGGGAGACTGCAGGAGAATTGGAGCCCACGCTGAGGGCAGCACAGATTCCCTGTGTGGTCCTTGGGAAAGAGCTTCCAATCTCTGGCTCCTGTGGGTATATCATTTGCCTGCTAACTACCTCCAATTGCATTCAGCTGTGCGGAATTACTTCCCTTTTGAATCAAAAAAAGAAAGAGAGATTTGCCACGCCTAACCTGGGAGTGTCATCTTTGACACACCCTCAACCCTGAGGAACCAAACACAGCTCTCAGTCCACACTCATCTCAAGCATCTAGGGCTCCACCGAAAGCAGACAGTACACTTAATATAGAGCCATAGTGTAACAAGAAAAAAACACCACAGTGAAGAAATCAAATATCTCCAACATGCCAAACAACAAACGCAAAAACCGAGGTAACAAGAACAAGGAAGACACTATGACGCCCCCAAATGAAAAAGACACCCCAATTCAAGATTATGAAGATGATGAGATAGAAGAAATGCAAGAAGCGGATCTCAAAAAATTGATAAGAACATTAAGAAGTTCTCAAAAACAAATTCTTGAACTACAGAAATCCTTAATGGACAAGATAGAAAATCTCTCTCTTGAAAGTGAAATATTAAGGAGGAATCAAAATGAAATGAAACAACTAGTGGAACAAGAAATGGTGATAGTGACGAGAAATCATAATGAAATGAAGAATTCAATAGATCAAATGACAAACACATTAGAGAGCCTTAAAAACAGAATGGGCGAAGCAGAAGAGAGAATATCAGACTTAGAAGACAGAGAACAGGAAAGGAAACAGGCAAACCAAAGAAAAGAAGAAGAAATTAGAAATCTAAAAAATATTGTCGGGAATCCACAGGATACTATTAAAAAACCCAACATTCGGGTTCTAGGAGTTCCTGAAGGCATGGAGAGGGAGAAAGGATTAGAAGGCATTTTCAGTGAGATACTAGCAGAAAATTTCCCAGGTTTGGAGAAGGATAGAGGCATCTTAGTACAGGAAGCTTATAGAACCCCTAATAAACATGACCAAAAGAGATCCTCACCACGACATGTTGTAATCAAACTCACCACAGTGAAACATAAAGAAAAGATCCGAAAATGTGCAAGAGAGAAACGTCAGATTACTCTTAGAGGATCTCCAATCAGACTCACAGCAGACTTCTCATCAGAAACCCTACAAGTTAGAAGGGAATGGCGAGACAAATCCCATGTACTAAGAGAGAAAAACTGCCAGCCCAGAATACTATATCCTGCAAAGCTCTCACTTGTGAATGAAGGTGAAATTACCATCAACAGTAGACTGGAGAAAGAAATTATGGGACATGTACTCCATAGAATACTATATAGCAGTAAGAAACAACGAAACCCAGTCATTTGCAACAAGATGGACCAATCTGGAAAACATCATGCTGAGTGAATTAAGCCAGTCCCAAAGAGAAAAATATCATTTGTTTTCCCTGATCGGTGACAACTGAGTGCCAAAGGGGAAACCTGTTAAGTGAAATGGACACTATACACAACAATGAACTGATCAGCTCCTGTCCTGACTTTAGATGTACAATGTAATACTTTATCCTTTTTAGTATTTGTTGTTGTTGTTGTTGTTGTTGTTCTAGTACTATTGGTTGAACTCAGTAATTAACACACAATTATTCTTAGGTGTTTAAATTTTAACTGAAAAGTGATCCCTGTTAAATCTAAGAGTGGAAAAAGAGAGGGAGGAGATGAACAATTTGGAACATGCTCAATCGGACTGGCCGCAAATGGTGGAGTTAGAAATGTGCCAGGGGATTCCAACACAATCCCATCAAGATGGCATGTACCAATGCCATCGCACTAGCCCAAGTGATCAATTTCAGCTCACAATTGATAGCTCTGATAGGTCTAAGAGTCAAAGAGATCACACAAACAAGACAAGTATCTGCTAATACTAACTGATAGAATCAAAAAGGGAGAGAAAGATCCAACATGGGAAGTGGGATACACAGCAGACTCACAGAATGGCAGATGTCCTAAACAACACTCTGGCCTCAGAATCAGCCCTCAAGGCATTCGGATCTGGCGGAAGAGCCCATGAGAGTATAGCAGGTATGGAAAGCCAAGATATCATGGAAAAAAAAAAAGACCTAAATGAATGATCTCTGTGAGTGAGATCCCAGTGGAAAGAACGGGGCCATCAAAGAAGGAGGTACCCTTCTCCGAAGGGAGGAGAGATCTTCCACTTTGACTATGACCCTATGGGAATAAGATCAAAGTCAACGAACTCTAAAGGCTTCCATAGCCCTGGCAACTCATGACTAGAGCCTAGGGAGATTACTGACGCCATGAACAGGAGTGTCAAATTGTTAAATCAGCAACAGGAGTCACTGTGTACTTACACCCCATGTGGGATCTGTCCCTAATGTGTCGTCTAAAGCCAAGTGATGCTACAACTAGTACTGAAACAGTATTTTCATACTTTGCGTTTCTGTGTGGGCACAAACTGATGAGGTCTTTACTAATTATATACTGAAGTGATCTTCTGTATATAAAGAGAATTGGAAATGAAAAAAAAAAAACAACCTGGTGTTAAAATGGAAATGGCATAGAAAATTAATTAATCTGAAAAAAAATTATGTAGGTTGTCTGTCTTTAATGTGCTGTACATTGCTATTTAATGCTATAATTAGTAATCCAATGGTAGTTTTTTCACTTTATGTTGCTATATGGGCAATATGTTGAAATCTTTACCTAATATATACTAAACTGATCTTCTGTATACAAAGAGAATTGAAAATGAATCTTTACATGAATGGAAGGGGAAAGGGAGCGGGAAAAGGGAGGGTTGCGGGTGGGAGGGAAGTTATGGGAGGGGGGAAGCCATTGTAACCAATAAGCTGTGTTTTGGAACTTTATATTCATTAAATAAAAGTTTAATTAAAAAATTTAAAAAAGATAATTTAAAATTTAGGACTGGGTAGTCTAATCTGTCCATCTTTCCATTCTGGTTTCCAGATTTGTGTCTTACTGAGAAAAAAAAAAGAAATTAAGACTTTTCAGAGCAAACAGAAACTGAAAGAATTTGTTGCCACTCATCCTGCCCTGCAAAAGATGCTTAAAAATGTGTTACACACAGAAACACAGAAACATGGTCACCAATATGAAAGAAGGTAAAGGAAGGAAACCTCACAGCAAAAGATCACAGGAAGCTCAATTTCTCTTTGACATAGAATTAAACTCTGATGCTCTGTTAAATCAATGTGTTAAAGTAATCTATTATGTTCTCTTGATGTCTGTTAAATTCTAATTGTTCAAAAACAGCTGAATTTTTATTAAGTGCTATGGGTTATTTAAATATGTGCTTATTTTCAAAGATTTGAATAATCACCTTGTAACAATGATCACATTTGGTCTATGTTATGTCATGATTTTAAGGAATCTTATTTCAACCAGATATTTTGGATATTGAGCCTTCTTGGCATTCTTGACAGGCATTCAAAAAATCAAAGTTTCAAACAATCTGGTCTCTAAAATTTCCAGTAAATCCTGGACTTTGGTTTTTCCAGTTTGGGCCCAACTGAAAAAATCGAAGGACCTATGTCTCTCATCTTATAGAGACACCAACTAATCAGGCTATTTGGATTATATTAGAAGGACTGTCAAGATGTGATGTGGTACCAGACTTTAAGTTTCTATAATGGAAAATGCTATTAATACAAATGTTTGAGAATTAAAAAGTCTAATGATCTTGTGTTACTAGACATGATAGTTATCTTAATGAGAAAGCCCCAGAGGCCTAAAGTGTTAAATACTTGTAAAATTCTACAGGTGCTTTCAAAAATACTGTGAAGGAAGCAAGTGCCTCTTGTTGGTTGATGAGTTTATAATTTTAAACATGGCGACTTAAAGTCTTTTGTCATCCATAGTTATATATGATGTGCTGCTCATAAAACTAAAGCATTGTTGGTTCTATGTTTAGCAGTCCTCCTATACGTTCCTATGGACTTTTTCCAGCCACTTTTATTGCATTCAGTACTTTGGGATGGCTCTGTAAACAGATGAAGCCAATAATGTACTAACAGTACCAACTGAGAGAAAGTATGGTTAACTGAGGTTACTAAAAACAAAAAGCAATTCAAATCAATTGGCAATCTACAAAAAGAGTTAAAGATTGTAAAAGCTATTATTAAAATTGCTATATTGGTCTATTATGCTATATTATATGTATGTACATATTGTATGTCCACATGGGGAAATTTTATTAAGAGTTTTATTTTAAATGGCTTATACATAAGATTGTCCATAAATTTAAGCTGCTAAAATGAATCAAAGATACATTTTAATTTGTGTGACCTGAATCTCTGTATCATATGTTTTATACGTGTTGGTAGAAAGAAACTAAAAACATTTTAGATGGTTGTGCTTAAGTTTACTGGCTAAACAAACTACACCATGTTAGATATTTAAGAGGTGTTTTCAAATACATGATTCTTAAAATTTAGAGAAGGCATTGGACCTTCTGGTAAATGTTTTCTCAAGTTGTTATCTAATGGCTGAAACGGTTTGCTAAGTATTCATGTAATATTGCTATTGTCAGCAAGCGATCTAGGACTTGCTCCCTCATTTCTCTATTCTAAGCCCAACTTGTTCTTTCCTTTCTCTATTCTCTTCAAGGTAGGAAACTAATTCTATTATGAAGGAATCTGTAGGACGCACAATTTAATCTTTAGACCTTATAAAAGAGATGGCTAACATTTTTCTGAAATAGCATAGCCAAAATAAGAACTTAAATAATAATCTCATAGCTAGATTTACTTCGCCATCTGCGAAGTATTCAGTAAGTAGAAAAAACCTCCCTTTCAGACCAAAGGGAAAGAAAGTTTTTAAGTGAGAATATAATTTTCCTCATGGGCATTGTCTACCTTAGAAAAACTACTACAGAACATGCCTGTGACTATAGACTTGTAGTTCAGGCCACCGAAGTTTAGAGATGGGACTTGGGCACTCCCTTGTCTTGCATTCTCTGGTCTGCTTTAACACAAACCAGGAGGAAAAGAAAGCTAGGCATCAGAAGCAATGGGTGGCAGGCCTATTAATGGCTGATCTGTACAGTGATCTGCCCTCAAGGAGACCCAACAGGCCAGTCCACTGCAGTGGCTTTCAAAGTGGTAAGCCTGGGCTTCAGCAGAAGTCAGCTTGTGAAGAGCCCTGGCAGCTCTGCCAAGAGTTGGATCACTGGAAATGGACCTGCCCTGGAGTCGAAGGATGCCCGGGTCAGAGCCACAGATCTTATTGGCTCTAAGCTGAAAAGCCCTTCACTCAGCCCAACTTCCAAAGTGACCACTGCAGCTGAGGGGATGGTCAAGTAGGGTCAGCAACATTGCAGGCAGAACTGTAAATTTCTTGTTAGAGATGCCCCCTGCCTTTACCTGGCCAGCTCTCCTCCCAGGCCAGCCAAGTAATGAAAGTCAACAGAGTGCTTCCCCTAGGAGGCTCACACCTCCCTTAGGATGTACCCCATGTGAAGAGATAGATAGGTCTGGGCCTCTTAACTTACAAGGACTAAAGCCCACCAGATTATTATCAAGCCCCTTCTAGCAGGTTCTATTTGCCTCTCAATCAGAAAATTTACTTGTAGCTTAGACAGCACCTTTCTTAGCTCCTCTAATAATGACTCTGTCCTTTGTTCTAGGCCCTGTCTAGTGCACTTGGGCCTTATTCCTTTGTAATCATAACCTCTACTCTACCACCAATGGCTCTACTCCCAACCTGTGTGTACTGATGGTCCTCTTCCCCACTTAATGCTGTATAATTGTTCAAACCTGGTTAATGCCACTCTTAGGATCATTGGTTACTATCCTCACTCTGTCTTTTATGACCTTGTCTAAATATGATCAGAGTCGGCGAACTTGGAAGGCTTCCATAGCCTTGGCAACTCATGACGACAGCCTAGGATGGTTACTGGCACCATAAACTAGAGTGTCAATTTGTTAGGTCAACAACAGGAACCACTGTGCACATGCTCCTCATGTGGGATCTCTGTATTTAATGTGCTGTACATTGTGATTTAATGCTATGACTAGTACTCAAACAGTATGTTTCTTACATGAGGACTAAAAAAAAAAAAAACAAAACAAAGATCAAAATAAATTGTTCCCTGATAAAAAACATTGAAAACAATGAAGTTCGTGGATAATATCATGAATACACAAACACAGACGCTGTAGCAATATCTGGGATTGAGTTATCCAAAACAAAACCGAATATTTCCGGTATCATCCAGTCATATCTGGACACTCTGGTGTGGAATCCGAATGAAGTGTACCGAGAAAATCAGAGAAAAATGCTTTTGGAGAAAAGCAAAGTATTTCGTTAGGCAAGTGGATAAATTTTCATCTATACAAACAGAAATATCATGTTGTTTGTCACAGTTCATTTAGCTTTCTCCCTAGAAAATACGAATGTGTAGAGCTGGTGTGTCCATGTAGAACCAATTAGTGTTTTTACGGTACAAAATTAAATGTTCCCTGATAAAATCATTCAAAACAATAAAGTCCGTGGATAATATCTGGAAAACACAGAGATGCTGTAGCAATATCTTGAATTGAGATAGGCGAAACAAAACCGGATATTTCCTGTTTCATCCTGTCATATCCGGACAAACTGGTGTCGAATTCATTTGAAGTGTACCGAGAAAAACACAAAAAAATGGTTTGGAGAAAAGCAAAGTCTTTTTGTTAGGCAAGTACATAAAATGTCATCTATACAAACATAAATATCATGTTTGTTTGCCGCCGTTCCTCTGGCTTTCTCCGTAGAAAATATGAATGTGTAGAGCTGGTGTCCCCTTGATGAACCAGTTAGTGTTTCTACGGTACAAAATTAAATGTTCCCTGATAAAAATATTCAAAACAATAAAGTCCATCGATAATATCCAGAAAACAAAAACACAGAGGCTTTCACAATATTTCGGTTTAAGTTAGCCAAAACTGAACCGGATATTTCTGGATTCATCCAGTCATATCCGGACAAAATGGTTTGGAATTCGTATGCAATGGACCGAGAAAATCAGAGTAAAAATGGTTTTGGAGGAAAGCAAAGTCTTTTCGAGGGGCAAGTGCATAAAATGTCATCTATACAAACAGAAATATCATGTTTGTTTGCCGCAGTTCCTCTAGCTTTCTCCCTAGAAAATATGAATATGTAGAGCTGGTGTCTCCATGTGGAACCAATTACTGTATCCAAGCTCAAAGTAAAATGTTCCACAATAAAAAACATTCAACACAATAAAGTCCGGGGATAATATCCGGAAAACACAAACACAGTGGCTATAGCAATATCTGGAATTGAGTTAGCCAAAACAAAACCGGATATTTCCCGTTTCATCCACTCAATCTGTACAAACTGGTGTGGAATTCAATGAACTGTACTGAGAAAATCAAAGTAAAAATGGTTTTGGAGAAAAGCAAAGTCTTTCCGTTAGGCAAGTGCATAAAATGTCATCTATACAAATAGAAATATCAAGTTTGTTTGCCGGAGTTCCTCTGGCTTTCTCCATAGAAAATACGAATGTATAGAGCTGGTGTCCCCAAGATGAACCAATTAGTGTTTCTACGGTACAAAATTAAATATTCCCTTATAAAAAAATTCAAAACTATATAATCCATCAATAATATCCAGAAAATACAAACACAGAGGCTTTCATAATATTTCGGATTGAGTTAGCCAAAACAGAACCGGATATTTCCGGTTTCATCCAGTCATATCCGGAAAGTGGTGTGGAATTCATATGCAATGGACCAAGAACATCACAGTAAAAATGGTTTTGGAGAAAAGCAAAGTCTTTTCGTTAGACAAGTGCATAAAATGTCATCTAGACAAACAGAAATATCATGTTTGTTTGTCGCAGTTCCTCTAGATTTCTCACTAGAAAATACAAATATGTTCAGCTGGTGTCTCCATGTGGAACCAATTACTGTATCCAAGCTCAAAATAAAATGTTCCCCGATGAAAAACATTCCAAAAAAAAATAAAGTCTGCTGATAATATCCAGAAAACGCAAACACAGAGGCTTTCACAATATTTCGGTTTGAGTTAGCCAAAACACAACCGATTATTTCTGGTTTCATCGAGTCATATCCGGAAAAAGTGGTGTGGAATTCGTATGCAATGGACTGAGAAAATGACAGTAAAAATGGTTTTGGAGAAAAGCAAAGTCTTTTTGTTAGGCAAGTGTGTAAAATGTCATCGATACAAACAGAAATATCATGTTTGTTTCCCTAGTTCCTCTAGCTTTCTCCATAGAAAATACGAATGTGTAGAGCTGTTGTCCCCATGATGAACCAATTAGTGTTTCAACGGTACAAAATTAAATGTTCCCTGATAAAAACATTCAAAACAATGAAGTCTGTGGTAATATCAGGAATACACAAACACAGATGCTGTAGCAATATCTGGGATTGAGTTAGCCAAAACAAAACAGGATATTTCCGGTTTCATCGAGTCATATCCGGTACTGGTGTGAAATTCGTATGCAATGGACCGAGAAAATTGCAGTAAAAATGGATTTGGAGAACAGGAAAGTCTTTTCGTTAACAAGTGCATAAAATGTCATCTATACAAACAGAAATATCATGCTTGTTTGCCACAGTTCCTCTAGCATTCTCCCTAGAAAATAAGAATGTGTAGAGCTGGTGTCCCCATGATGAACCAATTAGTGTTTCCATGGTACAAAATTAAATGTTCCTTGATAAAAACATTCAAAACAATAAAGTCCATCGATAATATCCAGAAAACACAAACACAGAGGCTTTCACAATATTTTGGATTGAGTTAGCCAAAACACAACCGGATATTTCTGGTTTCATCCAGTCATATCCCGACAAACTGGTGTGGAATTCGTATGCAGTGGACCGAGAAAATCACAGTAAAAATTATTTTGGAGAAAAGCAAAGTCTTTTCGCTAGGCAAGTGCATAAAATGTCATCTATACAAACAGAAATATCATTCTTGTTTGCCGCAGTTCCTCTACCTTTCTCCCTAGAATATATGAATATGTTCAGCTGGAGTCTCCATGTGGAACCAACTATTTTATCCAAGCTCAAAATAAAATACTCCCCGATAAAAAACATTGAAAACAATAAAGTCCCTTGATAATATCCAGAAAACACAAACAAAGATGCTTTCACAATATTTCGGATTGTGTTAGCCAAAACACAAGCTGATATTTCTGTTTTCATCCAGTCATATCCAGACAAACTGGTGTGGAATTCGTATGCAATGGACCGAGAAAATCACTGTAAAAATGGTTTTGGAGCAAAGCAAAGTCTTTTCATTAGGCAATTGCATAAAATGGCATCTATACAAACAGAAATATCATGTTTGTTTGCCGCAGTTCCTCTAGCTTTCTCCCTAGAAAAAATGAATGTGTAGAGTTGGTGTCCCCATGATGAACTAATTAGTGTTTCTACGGTACAAAATTAAATGTTCCCTGATAGAAACATTCAAAACAATAAATCCATCGATAATATCTAAAAAACACAAACGCAGAGGCTTTCACAATATTTCTGATTGAGATAGCCAAAACACAACCGATATTTCTGTTTTCATCTAGAAATACGCGGATAAACTGGTGTGGAATTCGTATGCAATGGACCGAGAAAATCACAGTAAAAATGGTTTTGGAGAAAAGCAAAGTCTTTTCGTTAGGAAAGTGCATAAAAAGTCATCTATACAAACAGAAATATCATGTTTGTTTGCCGCAGTTCCTCTAGCTTTCTCCCCAGAAAATACGAATATATTAAGCTGGTGTCTCCATGATGAACCAATTGAAGTTTCTATGGTAAAAAATTAAATGTTCCCTGATAAAAATATTCAAAACAATAAACTTCATCGATAATATCTAGAAAATACAAACAAAGAGGTTGTAGCAATATTTGGGATTGAGTTAGTCAAAACACAACCGGATATTTCTGGTTTCATCCAGACATATCCGGAAAAAGTCGTTTGGAATTCGTATGCAATGCACCGAGAAAATCAAAGTAAAAATGGTTTTGGAGAAAAGCAAAGTCTTTTATTTAGGCAAGTGCATAAAATGTCATATAAACAAACAGAAATATCATGTTTGTTTGCCGCAGTTCCTCTAGCTTTCTCCCTAGAAAATATGAATATGTTCAGCTGGTGTCTACATGTGGAACAAACTACTGTATCCAAGCTCAAAATAAAATGTTCCCTGATAAAAAACATTGAAAAAAATAAAGTCCCTTGATAATATCCAGAAAACACAAACACAGAAGCTTTCACATATTTCGGATTGTGTTAGCCAAAACACAGCGGATATTTCTGTTTTCATCCAGTCATATCCGGTCAAACTGGTGTGGAATTCGTATGCAATGGAGCGAGAAAATCACTGTAAAAATGGTTTTGGAGAAAAGCAAATTCTTTTAGTTAGGCAAGTGCATAAAATATCATCGATACAAACGGGAATATCATGTTTGTTTGTCGCAGTTCCTCTAGCTTTCTCCCTAGAAAATACGAATATGGTCTGCTGGTGTCTCCATGTGGAACCAATTACTGTATCCAAGCACAAAATTATATGTTCCCCGACAAAAAACATTCAAAACAATAAAGTCAGTGGTTAATATCAGGAATACACAAACACAGAGGCGGTAGCAATATCTGGGTTTGAGTTAGCCAAAACAAAACCAGATATTTCTGGTTTCCTCCAGTCATATCCGGAAAAGTTGTTTGGAATTCGTATGCAGTGGACCGAGAAAATCACAGTAAAAATGGTTTTGGAGAAAAGCAAAGTCTTTTCGTTAGGCAAGTGCATAAAAAGTCATCTATACAAACAGAAATATCATGTTTGTTTGCTGCAGTTCCTCTAGCTTTCTCCCTAGAAAATACGAATATGTTCAGCTGGCGTCTCCATGTGGGACCAATTACTGTATCCAAGCTCAAAATAAAATGTTCCCCGATAAAAAACATTCAAAACAATAATGTCCATTGATAATATCCAGAAAACACAAATCATAGGCTTTCACAATATTTGGGATTGAGTTAGCCAAAACAAAACCAGATATTTCCGGTTTCATCTTGTCATATCCGGACAAACTGGTGTGGAATTCGTATGCAATGGACCGAGAAAATTACAGTAATAATGGTTTTGGAGAATAGCAAAATCTTTTCGTTAGGCAAGTGCATAAAATGTCATCGATACAAACAGAAATATCATGTTTGTTTGTCGCAGTTCCTCTAGCTTTCTCCCTAGAAAATACGAATGTGTAGAGCTGTTGTCCCCATGATGAACGAATTAGTGTTTCAACGGTACAAAATTAAATGTTCCCTGATAAAAACATTCAAAACAATAAAGTCCATCGATAATATCCAGAAAACACAAACACAGAGGCTTTCACAATATTTCTGATTGAGATAGCCAAAACACAACCATTATTTCCGGTTTCATCCAGTCCTATCTGGACAAACTGGTGTGGAATTTGTATGCAATGGACCTGGAAAATCTCAGTAAAATTGGTTTTGAAGAAAAGCAGTTTTTTCGTTAGCAAGTGCATAAAATGCAATCGATACAAACAGAAATATCATGTTTGTTTGCCGCAGTTACTCTAGCTTTCTCCCCAGAAAATTAGAATATGTTCATCTGGTGTCCCGATGATGAACTAATTGAAGTTTCTACGGTACAAAATTAAATGTTTCCTGATAAAAATATTCAAAACAATAAACTCAATCGATAATATCCAGACAACATAAACACAGAGGCTTTCACAATATTTCGGATTGAGTTAGCCAAAACACAACCGGATATTTCTGTTTTCATCCAGTCATACCCGGACAAACGGGTGTGGAATTCATAGGCAATGGAACGAAAAAATCACAGTAAAAATGGTTTTGGAGAAAAGCAAAGTCTTTTCGCTGGGCAAGTGCATAAAATGTCATCTATACAAACAGAAATATCATGTTTGTTTATCGCAGTTTTCTAGCTCTCTCCCTAGCAAATAAGAATGTGTAGAGCTGGAGTCTCCATGTGGAAACAATTAGTGATTCCAAGCACAAAATTAAATGTTCCCTAAAAAAAATATTCAAAACAAATGTCCGTGGATAATATCAGGAATACACAAACACAGATGCTGTAGCAATATCTGGGATTGAGTTAGCCAAAACAAAACCGGATATTTCCGGTTTCATCCAGTTATATCCTGTAAACTGGTGTGGAATTTGTATGCAATGGACCGAGATATTCACATTAAAAATGGTTTTGAAGAAAAGCAAAGTCTTTTCGTTAGGCAAGTGCATAAAATATACTCTATACAAACAGAAATATCATGTTTGTTTGCCGCAGTTCCTCTAGATTTCTCGCTAGAAAATACGAATGTGTAGAGTTGGTGTTCCCATGATGAACGAATTAGTGTTTCAACGGTATAAAATTAAATATTCCCTGATAAAAACATTCAAAACAATAAAGTCCATCAATAATATCCAGAAAACACAAACACAGAGGCTTTCATAATATTTCGGATTGAGTTAGCCAAAACACCAGCGGATATTTCTGTTTTCATCCAGTCATATCCGGACAAACTGGTGTGGAATTCGTATGCAATGGAGCGTGAAAATCACTGCAAAAATGGTTTTGGAGAAAAGCAAAGTCTTTTCATTAGGCAAGTGCATAAAATGTCATCTATACAAACAGAAATATCATGTTTGTTTGCCGCAGTTTCTCTACCTATCTCACTTGAAAATACGAATGTGTAGAGCTGGTGTCTCCATGATGAACCAATTAGTGTTTCCACGGTACAAAATTAAATGTTCCCTTATAAAAATATTCAAAACAATAAACTCCATCAATAATATCCATAAAACACAAACACAGAGGCTTTCACAATATTTCGTATTGAGTTAGCCAAAACACAACCGGATATTTCTGGTTTCATCCAGTCTTAACCAGACAAAGTGCTGTGTAATTCATATGCAATGGGCTGATAAAATCAGAGTAAAAATGGTTTTGCAGAAAAGCAAATTCTTTTCGTTAGGCAAGTGCATAAAATGTCATCTATACAATCAAAAATATCAAGTTTGTTTGCCACAGTTCCTCTACCTTTCTCCATAGAAAACAAAAATGTGTAGAGCTGGTGTCTCCATGTGGAACCAATCAGTGATTCCAAGCTCAAAATATAATGTTCCCTGATAAAAACATTCAAAACAATAAAGTCCGTGGATAATATCAGAAATGCACAAACACAGAGGCTGTAGCAATATCTGGGATTAAGTTTCCCAAAACAAAACAGGATATTTCTGGTTTCATCCAGTCATATCTGGAAAAACTGGTGTGGAATTAGGATGCAATTGACCGAGAAAATCAAAGTAAAAATGGCTTTGGAGATAAGCAAAGTCTTTTCGTTAGGCAAGTGCATAAAATGTCATCTATACAAACAGAAATATCATGTTTGTTTGCCGCAGTTCCTCTAGCTTCCTCCCCAGAAAATACGACTTTGTTCAGCTGGTGTCTCCATGTGGAAGCAATTAGTGATTCCAAGCACAAAGTTAAATATTCTGTGATAAAAAACATTCAAAAAAAAGTTCCTTGATAATATTCAGAAAACACAAACACAGAGGCTTTCACAATATTTCGGATTCAGTTAGCAAAAACACAAATGTATATTTCTGTTTTCATCCAGTCATATCCGGACAAACTGGTGTGGAATTCGTATGCAATGAAGCAAAAAAATCACAGAAAAAATGGTTTTGGAGAAAAGCAAAGTCTTTTCTTAGGCAAGTGCATAAAATGTCATCATACAAACAGAAATATCATGTTTGTTTGACGCAGTTCCTCTAGCTTTCTCCCAAGAAAATACGAATGTGTAGAGCTGGTGTCTCCATGTGGAACCGATTAATGTTTCCAAGATGAAAATAAAATGTGGCCTGATAAAAAAACATTCAAAACAACAAAGTCCATGGGTAATATCAGGAATACACAAACACAGAGGCTGTAGCAATATCTGGGATTGAGTTAGCCAAAACATAACCGGATATTTCCAGTTTCATCCACTCATATACGGACAAACTTGTGTGGAATTCGGATGAAATCGACCGAGAAAATCACAATAAAAATGGTTTTGGAGAAAAGAAAAGTCTTTTCGTTGGGCAAGTGCATAAAATGTCATCTATACAAACAGAAATATCATGTTTGTTTGTCGCAGTTTGTATAGCATTCTCCCTAGAAAATAGGAATGTGTAAAGCTGGTGTCTATATGTGGAACCAATTAGTGTTTCCAAGATCAAAATAAAATGTTCTTTGATAAAAAACATTCAAAACAATAAAGTCCGTGGATAATATCAGGAATACACAAACACAGAGTCTGTAGCAATATCTGGGATTGAGTTAGCAAAAACACAACGGGATATTTCTGGTTTCATCCACTCATATCCAGACAAAGTGGTGTGGAATTCGTACGCAATGAACCCAAAAAATCACAGTAAAAATGGTTTTGGAGGAAAGCAAAGTCTTTTCATTAGGCAATTGCATAAAATATCATCGATACAAACAGAAATATCATTCTTGTTTGCCGCAGTTCCTCTAGCTCTCTCCCTAGAAAATACGAATAATTTCAGCTGGTGTCTCCATGTGCAACCAATTACTGTATCCAAGCTGAAAATAAAATGTTCCCCGATAAAAAAACATTCAAAAAAATAAAGTCCTTTGATAATATCCAGAAAACACAAACACAGAGTCTGTAGCAATATTTGGGATTGAGATATCCAAAACAAATCCAGATATTTCCGGTTTCATCCAGTCATATCCGGTAAAATAGTGTGGAATTCGTATGCAATGGACTGAGAAAATCACAGTAAAACTGGTTTTGGAGAAAAGCAAAGTCTTTTCGTTAGGCAAGTGCATAAAATGTCATCTATACAAACAGAAATATCATGTTTGTTTGACACAGTTCCTCTAGCTTTCTCCCTAGAAAATACGAATGTGTAGAGCTGGTGTCCCCATGATGAACCAATTGGTGTTTCTACGGTACAAAATTAAATGTTCCCTGATAAAAACATTCAAAACAATAAAGTCCATCGATAATATCAAGAAAACACAAACACAGAAGCTTTCTCAATATTTCGGATTGAATTATCCAAAACACAACCAGATGTTTCTGGTTTCATCCAGTCATATCCGGACAAACTGGTGTGGAATTCCTATGCAATGGACCGAGAAAATCACAGTAAAAATGGTTTTGGAGAAAAGCAGTCTTTATGTTAGGCAAGTGCATAATATATCATCGATAGAAACAGATATATCATGTTTGTTTGCCGTAGTTCCTCTACCTTTCTCCCTAGAATACGAATATGTTCAGCTGGTATCTCCATGTGGAACCTATAACTGTATCCAAGCTCAAAATAAAATGTTCCCTGAAAAAAACATTCAAGCAAATAAACTCCATGGATAATATCAGGAATACACAAACACAGAGGCTGTAGTAATATTTCGGATTGAGTTAGCCAAAACACAACCGGATATTACTGGTTTCATCCAGTCTTATCGGGACAAACTGGTGTGGAGTTCGTATGCAATGGGCTGAGAAAATCAGAGTAAAAATGGTTTTGGAGAAAAGCAAAGTCTTTCCGTAGGCAAGTGCATAAAATATCATCGATACAAACAGAAATATCATGCTTGTTTGCCCCAGTTCCTCTAGTTTTCTCCCTAGAAAATACAAATGTGTAGAGCTGGTGTCTCCATGTGGAACAATTAGTGTTTCCAAAAACGAAATTCAACGTTTCCTCATAAAAAAAATTCAAGGCAATAAAGTCCGTGGATAATATCAGGAATACACAAACACAGAGGCTGTAGCAATATCTGGGATTGGGTTAGCCAAACCAAAACCCGGTATTTCTAGATTCATCCAGTCATATCCGGACAATGGTGTGGAATTCGTATGCAATTGACTGAGAAAATCACAGTAAAAAGGGTTTGGAGAAAAGCAGAGACTTTTCATTAGGGTAGTGCATAAAATGTCATCTATAAAACCATAAATATCATGTTTGTGTGCTGAAGTTGCTGTAGCTTTCTCCCTAGATAATACGAATGTGTAGAGCTGGTGTCCCCAAGATGAACCAATTAATGTTTCTTCGGTACAAAATTAAATATTACCTGATAAAAACATTCAAAACAATAAAGTCCATCGATAATATCCAGAAAACACAAACACAGAGGCTTTCACAATATTTCAGATTGAGTTAGCCAAAACACAACGGGATATTTCTGGTTTCATCTAGTCATATACCGAAAAAGTCCTTTGGAATTCATATGAAATGGACCGAGAAAAACACAGTAAAAATGGTTTTGGAGAAAAGCAAAGTCTTTTCGTTAGGCAAGTGCATAAAATGTCATCAATACAAACAGAAATATCATGTTTGTTTGCCATAGTTCCTCTAGCTTTCTCCCTAGAAAATAGGACTGTGTAGAGCTGGTGTCTCCATGTGTAACCTATTAGTGATTCCACGGTACAAAATTAAATGTTCCCTGATAAAAAAAATTCAAAACAATAAAGTCCATGGATAATAACAGGAATACACAAACACAGAGGCTGTAGCAATATCTGGGATTGAGTTAGCCAAAACAAAACCGGATATTTGCGGTTTCATCCAGTCATATCCGGACAAGCTATTATGGAATTCGTATGAAATGGTCCAAGAAAATCGCAGTAAAAATGATTTTGGTGGAAAGCAATGTCTTTTTGTTAGGCAAGTGGAGAAAATGTTATCTAGACAAACAGAAATATCATATTTGTTTGCCATAGTTCCTCTAGCATTCTCCCTAGCAAACACGAATGGGCAGAGCTGGTGTCTCCATGTTGAACTAATTACTTAATCCAAGCTCAAAATAAAATGTTCCCCGATAAAAAACATTCAAAACAATGAAGTCTGTGGATACTATCCAGAAAACACAAACACAGAGGCTGTAGCCATATCTGGGATTGAGTTAGCCAAAACAAAACAGGATATTTCCGGATTCATCCAGTCATATCTGGAAAAAGTGGTGTGGAATGCATATGCAATGGACCGATAAAATCGCAGTAAAAATGATTTGGGTGAACAGCAATGTCTTTTCGTTAGGCAAGTGGATAAAATATTATCTAGAAAAACAGAAATATCATGATGGTTTGCCACAGTTCCTCTAGCTTTCTCCATAGAAAATACAAATATGTAGAGCTGGTGTCTCCACGTGGAAACAATTAGTGTTTCTAGGGTACAAAATTAAATGTTCACTCATAAAAACATTCAAAACAATAAAGTCCATTGATAATATCCAAAAAACACAAACACAGAGGCTGTAGCAACATCTGGGATTGAGTTAGCCAAAATAAAACCAGATATTTCCGGTTTCACTCTGTCATATCCGGACAAACTAGTGTGGAATTCGTATGCAATGGACCTAGAAAATATCAGTGAAAATGGTTTTGGAGAAAAGCAAAGTCTTTTCGTTAGGCAAGTGCATAAAATGTCATTGATACAAACAGAAATATCATGTTTGTTTGCCGCAGTCCCCCTAATTTCTCCCTAGAAAATATGAATGTGTAGAGCTGGTGTTCCCATGATGAACCAGTTAGGGTTTCAACGGTACAAAAATAAATGTTCCCTGATAAAAACATTCAAAACAATCAATTCCATTAATAATATCCAGAAAACACAAACACAGAGGCTTTCACAATATTTCGGATTGAGTAGCCAAAACACAACCGGATATTTCTGGTTTCATCCAGTCATATCCAGACAAAGTGGTGTGGAATTTTAATGCAATGGACCGAGAATATTACAGTAAAAATGGTTTTGGAGAAAAGCAAAGTCTTTTCATTAGGCAAGTGCATAAAATGTCATCTATACAAACAGAAATATCATGTTTGTTTGTCGCAGTCCCTCTAGCTTTCTCCCTAGAAAATACGAATGTGCAGAGCTGGTGTCTCCATGTGAAAACAATTAGTGTTTCAAAGGTACAAAATTAAAGGTTCCGTGCAAAAAAAAATGAAAAACAATAAAGTTTGTGGATAATAACAGGATTACACAAACACAGAGGCTGCAGCAATACCTGGGATTGAGTTAGCCAAAACACAACGGGATATTTCCCGTTTCATCCAGTCATAACCGGACAAAGTGGTGTGGAATTCGTATGCAATGGACCGAGAAAATCACAGTACAAAGGGTTTGGAGAAAAGCAAAGTCTTTTCGTTTGGCAAGCGCATAAAATGTCATCTATAAAAACAGAAATATCAGGTTTGTTTGTCGCAGTTCCTCTAGCTTTCTCCCTAGCAAATACAAATGTGTCGAGCTGGTGTCCCCATGTGGAAACAATTAGTGTTTTGCATCACAAAATTAAATGTTCCCCGATAAAAAACATTCAAAACCATGAAGTCCATTTATAATATCCAGATAACACAAACACATTGGCTGTATCCATATCTGGGATTGAGTTAGCCAAAACAAAACCGGATATTTCCGGATTCATCCAGTCAAATCCGGAAAAGCTGTTATGGAATTTGTATGAAAGGGACCGAGAAAATCGCAGGAAAAATGATTTTGGTGAAAAGCGATGTCTTTTCGTTAGGCAATGGGATAAAATGTTATCTAGACCAACAGAAATATCATGTTTGTTTGCCGTAGTTCCTCTAGCATTCTCCCTAGAAAACACGAATGTGCAGAGCTGGTGTCTCCATGTGGAACCAATTAGTGTTTCCAAGCAAAAAATAAAATATTCCCTGAAAAAAAAATTCAAAAAAATAAAGTCCGTGGATAATTTCAGGAATACACAAACACATTGGCTGTATCCATATCTGGGATTGAGTTAGCCAAAACAAAACCGGATATTTCCGGATTCATCCAGTCAAATCCGGAAAAGCTGTTATGGAATTTGTATGAAAGGGACCGAGAAAATCGCAGGAAAAATGATTTTGGTGAAAAGCGATGTCTTTTCGTTAGGCAATGGGATAAAATGTTATCTAGACCAACAGAAATATCATGTTTGTTTGCCCTAGTTCCTCTAGCATTCTCCCTAGAAAACACGAATGTGCAGAGCTGGTGTCTCCATGTGGAACCAATTAGTGTTTCCAAGCAAAAAATAAAATATTCCCTGAAAAAAAAATTCAAAAAAATAAAGTCCGTGGATAATTTCAGGAATACACAAACACAGAGGCTGTATCCATATCTGGGATTGAGTTAGTCAAAACACAACCGGATATTTCCGGTTTAATCCAGTCGTATCCGGACAAACTGGTGTGGCATTCGTATGAACTGGACCGAGAAAATCACAGTAAAAATGGTTTTGGAGAAAAGCAGTCTTTTCATTAGGCAAGTGCATAAAATGTCATGTATACAAACAGAAATATCATGTTTGTTTGCCGCAGTTCCTCTAGCTTCCTCCCTAGAAAATACGAATATGTTCAGCTGGTGTCTCCATGTGGAACAAATACTGTATCCAAGCTCAAAATAAAATGTTCCCCGATAGAAAAACATTCAAAATAATAAAGTCCGTTGATAATATCCAGAAAACCCAAACACAGAGGCTTTCACAATATTTCGGATTGAATTAGCCAAAACACAACCGGATATTTCTGTTTTCATCCAGTCATATCCGGACAAAGTGGTGTGGAATTCATATGCAATGAACCAAAAAATCACAGTAAAAATGGTTTTGGAGAAAGACAAAGTCTTTTCGTTGGGCAAGTGCATAAAATGTCATCTATACAAACAGAAATATCATGTTTGTTTGTCGCAGTTTCTCTAGCTTTATCCCTAGAAGATAGGAATTTGTAAAGCTGGTGTCTATATGTGGAACCAATTAGTGTTTCCAAGATCAAAATAAAATGTTCTTTGATAAAAAACATTCAAAACAATAAAGTCCGTGGATAATATCAGGAATACACAAACACAGAGTCTGTAGCAATATCTGGGATTGAGTTAGCAAAAACACAACGGGATATTTCTGGTTTTATCCACTCATATCCAGACAAAGTGGTGTGGAATTTGTACGCAATGAACCAAAAAAATCACAGTAAAAATGGTTTTGGAGAAAAGCAAAGTCTTTTCATTAGGCAAGTGCATAAAATGTCATCTATACAAACAGAAATACCATTCTTGTTTGCCGCAGTTCCTCTAGCTTTCTCCCTAGAAAATACGAATAATTTCAGCTGGTGTCTCCATGTGCAACCAATTACTGTATCCAAGCTGAAAATAAAATGTTCCCCGATAAAAAAAATTCAAAAAAATAAAGTCCTTTGATAATATCCAGAAAACACAAACACAGAGTCTGTAGCAATATTTGGGATTGAGATATCCAAAACAAATCCAGATATTTCCGGTTTCATCCAGTCATATCCGGTAAACTAGTGTGGAATTCGTATGCAATGGACCGAGAAAATCACAGTGAAAATGGTTTTGGAGAAAAGCAAAGTCTTTTCGTTAGGCAAGCGCATAAAATGTCATCTATGCAAGCAGAAATATCATGTTTGTTGGCCGCAGTTCCTCTAGCTTTCTCCCTAGCAAATACGAATGTGTCGAGCTGGTGTCCCCATGTGGAAACAATTAGTGTTTTGCATCACAAAATTAAATGTTCCCCGATAAAAAACATTCAAAACCATGAAGTCCATTTATAATATCCAGATAACACAAACACATTGGCTGTATCCATATCTGGGATTGAGTTAGCCAAAACAAAACCGGATATTTCCAGATTCATCCAGTCAAATCCGGAAAAGCTGTTATGGAATTTGTATGAAAGGGACCGAGAAAATCGCAGGAAAAATGATTTTGGTGAAAAGCGATGTCTTTTCGTTAGGCAATGGGATAAAATGTTATCTAGACCAACAGAAATATCATGTTTGTTTGCCGTAGTTCCTCTAGCATTCTCCCTAGAAAACACGAATGTGCAGAGCTGGTGTCTCCATGTGGAACCAATTAGTGTTTCCAAGCAAAAAATAAAATATTCCCTGAAAGAAAATTCAAAAAAATAAAGTCCGTGGATAATTTCAGGAATACACAAACACAGAGGCTGTATCCATATCTGGGATTGAGTTAGTCAAAACACAACCGGATATTTCCGGTTTAATCCAGTCATATCCGGACAAACTGGTGTGGCATTCGTATGAACTGGACCGAGAAAATCACAGTAAAAATGGTTTTGGAGAAAAGCAGTCTTTTCATTAGGCAAGTGCATAAAATGTCATGTATACAAACAGAAATATCATGTTTGTTTGCCGCAGTTCCTCTAGCTTCCTCCCTAGAAAATACGAATATGTTCAGCTGGTGTCTCCATGTGGAACAAATACTGTATCCAAGCTCAAAATAAAATGTTCCCCGATAGGAAAACATTCAAAATAATAAAGTCCGTTGATAATATCCAGAAAACCCAAACACAGAGGCTTTCACAATATTTCGGATTGAATTAGCCAAAACACAACCGGATATTTCTGTTTTCATCCAGTCATATCCGGACAAAGTGGTGTGGAATTCATATGCAATGAACCAAAAAATCACAGTAAAAATGGTTTTGGAGAAAGGCAAAGTCTTTTCATTAGGCAAGTGCATAAAATGTCATCTATACAAACAGAAATATCATGTTTGTTTGTCGCAGTTTGTCTAGCTTTATCCCTAGAAGATAGGAATTTGTAAAGCTGGTGTCTATATGTGGAACCAATTAGTGTTTCCAAGATCAAAATAAAATGTTCTTTGATAAAAAACATTCAAAACAATAAAGTCCGTGGATAATATCAGGAATACACAAACACAGAGTCTGTAGCAATATCTGGGATTGAGTTAGCAAAAACACAACGGGATATTTCTGGTTTCATCTAGTCATATACCGAAAAAGTCCTTTGGAATTCATATGAAATGGACCGAGAAAAACACAGTAAAAATGGTTTTGGAGAAAAGCAAAGTCTTTTCGTTAGGCAAGTGCATAAAATGTCATCAATACAAACAGAAATATCATGTTTGTTTGCCATAGTTCCTCTAGCTTTCTCCCTAGAAAATAGGACTGTGTAGAGCTGGTGTCTCCATGTGTAACCTATTAGTGATTCCACGGTACAAAATTAAATGTTCCCTGATAAAAAAAATTCAAAACAATAAAGTCCATGGATAATAACAGGAATACACAAACACAGAGGCTGTAGCAATATCTGGGATTGAGTTAGCCAAAACAAAACCGGATATTTGCGGTTTCATCCAGTCATATCCGGACAAGCTATTATGGAATTCGTATGAAATGGTCCAAGAAAATCGCAGTAAAAATGATTTTGGTGGAAAGCAATGTCTTTTTGTTAGGCAAGTGGAGAAAATGTTATCTAGACAAACAGAAATATCATATTTGTTTGCCATAGTTCCTCTAGCATTCTCCCTAGCAAACACGAATGGGCAGAGCTGGTGTCTCCATGTTGAACTAATTACTTAATCCAAGCTCAAAATAAAATGTTCCCCGATAAAAAACATTCAAAACAATGAAGTCTGTGGATACTATCCAGAAAACACAAACACAGAGGCTGTAGCCATATCTGGGATTGAGTTAGCCAAAACAAAACAGGATATTTCCGGATTCATCCAGTCATATCTGGAAAAAGTGGTGTGGAATGCATATGCAATGGACCGATAAAATCGCAGTAAAAATGATTTGGGTGAACAGCAATGTCTTTTCGTTAGGCAAGTGGATAAAATATTATCTAGAAAAACAGAAATATCATGATGGTTTGCCACAGTTCCTCTAGCTTTCTCCATAGAAAATACAAATATGTAGAGCTGGTGTCTCCACGTGGAAACAATTAGTGTTTCTAGGGTACAAAATTAAATGTTCACTCATAAAAACATTCAAAACAATAAAGTCCATTGATAATATCCAAAAAACACAAACACAGAGGCTGTAGCAACATCTGGGATTGAGTTAGCCAAAATAAAACCAGATATTTCCGGTTTCACTCTGTCATATCCGGACAAACTAGTGTGGAATTCGTATGCAATGGACCGAGAAAATATCAGTGAAAATGGTTTTGGAGAAAAGCAAAGTCTTTTCGTTAGGCAAGTGCATAAAATGTCATTGATACAAACAGAAATATCATGTTTGTTTGCCGCAGTCCCCCTAATTTCTCCCTAGAAAATATGAATGTGTAGAGCTGGTGTTCCCATGATGAACCAGTTAGGGTTTCAACGGTACAAAAATAAATGTTCCCTGATAAAAACATTCAAAACAATCAATTCCATTAATAATATCCAGAAAACACAAACACAGAGGCTTTCACAATATTTCGGATTGAGTAGCCAAAACACAACCGGATATTTCTGGTTTCATCCAGTCATATCCAGACAAAGTGGTGTGGAATTTTAATGCAATGGACCGAGAATATTACAGTAAAAATGGTTTTGGAGAAAAGCAAAGTCTTTTCATTAGGCAAGTGCATAAAATGTCATCTATACAAACAGAAATATCATGTTTGTTTGTCGCAGTCCCTCTAGCTTTCTCCCTAGAAAATACGAATGTGCAGAGCTGGTGTCTCCATGTGAAAACAATTAGTGTTTCAAAGGTACAAAATTAAAGGTTCCGTGCAAAAAAAAATGAAAAACAATAAAGTTTGTGGATAATAACAGGATTACACAAACACAGAGGCTGCAGCAATACCTGGGATTGAGTTAGCCAAAACACAACGGGATATTTCCCGTTTCATCCAGTCATAACCGGACAAAGTGGTGTGGAATTCGTATGCAATGGACCGAGAAAATCACAGTACAAAGGGTTTGGAGAAAAGCAAAGTCTTTTCGTTTGGCAAGCGCATAAAATGTCATCTATAAAAACAGAAATATCAGGTTTGTTTGTCGCAGTTCCTCTAGCTTTCTCCCTAGCAAATACAAATGTGTCGAGCTGGTGTCCCCATGTGGAAACAATTAGTGTTTTGCATCACAAAATTAAATGTTCCCCGATAAAAAACATTCAAAACCATGAAGTCCATTTATAATATCCAGATAACACAAACACATTGGCTGTATCCATATCTGGGATTGAGTTAGCCAAAACAAAACCGGATATTTCCGGATTCATCCAGTCAAATCCGGAAAAGCTGTTATGGAATTTGTATGAAAGGGACCGAGAAAATCGCAGGAAAAATGATTTTGGTGAAAAGCGATGTCTTTTCGTTAGGCAATGGGATAAAATGTTATCTAGACCAACAGAAATATCATGTTTGTTTGCCGTAGTTCCTCTAGCATTCTCCCTAGAAAACACGAATGTGCAGAGCTGGTGTCTCCATGTGGAACCAATTAGTGTTTCCAAGCAAAAAATAAAATATTCCCTGAAAAAAAAATTCAAAAAAATAAAGTCCGTGGATAATTTCAGGAATACACAAACACATTGGCTGTATCCATATCTGGGATTGAGTTAGCCAAAACAAAACCGGATATTTCCGGATTCATCCAGTCAAATCCGGAAAAGCTGTTATGGAATTTGTATGAAAGGGACCGAGAAAATCGCAGGAAAAATGATTTTGGTGAAAAGCGATGTCTTTTCGTTAGGCAATGGGATAAAATGTTATCTAGACCAACAGAAATATCATGTTTGTTTGCCCTAGTTCCTCTAGCATTCTCCCTAGAAAACACGAATGTGCAGAGCTGGTGTCTCCATGTGGAACCAATTAGTGTTTCCAAGCAAAAAATAAAATATTCCCTGAAAAAAAAATTCAAAAAAATAAAGTCCGTGGATAATTTCAGGAATACACAAACACAGAGGCTGTATCCATATCTGGGATTGAGTTAGTCAAAACACAACCGGATATTTCCGGTTTAATCCAGTCGTATCCGGACAAACTGGTGTGGCATTCGTATGAACTGGACCGAGAAAATCACAGTAAAAATGGTTTTGGAGAAAAGCAGTCTTTTCATTAGGCAAGTGCATAAAATGTCATGTATACAAACAGAAATATCATGTTTGTTTGCCGCAGTTCCTCTAGCTTCCTCCCTAGAAAATACGAATATGTTCAGCTGGTGTCTCCATGTGGAACAAATACTGTATCCAAGCTCAAAATAAAATGTTCCCCGATAGAAAAACATTCAAAATAATAAAGTCCGTTGATAATATCCAGAAAACCCAAACACAGAGGCTTTCACAATATTTCGGATTGAATTAGCCAAAACACAACCGGATATTTCTGTTTTCATCCAGTCATATCCGGACAAAGTGGTGTGGAATTCATATGCAATGAACCAAAAAATCACAGTAAAAATGGTTTTGGAGAAAGGCAAAGTCTTTTCGTTGGGCAAGTGCATAAAATGTCATCTATACAAACAGAATATCATGTTTGTTTGTCGCAGTTTCTCTAGCTTTATCCCTAGAAGATAGGAATTTGTAAAGCTGGTCTCTATATGTGGAACCAATTAGTGTTTCCAAGATCAAAATAAAATGTTCTTTGATAAAAAACATTCAAAACAATAAAGTCCGTGGATAATATCAGGAATACACAAACACAGAGTCTGTAGCAATATCTGGGATTGAGTTAGCAAAAACACAACGGGATATTTCTGGTTTTATCCACTCATATCCAGACAAAGTGGTGTGGAATTTGTACGCAATGAACCAAAAAAATCACAGTAAAAATGGTTTTGGAGAAAAGCAAAGTCTTTTCATTAGGCAAGTGCATAAAATGTCATCTATACAAACAGAAATACCATTCTTGTTTGCCGCAGTTCCTCTAGCTTTCTCCCTAGAAAATACGAATAATTTCAGCTGGTGTCTCCATGTGCAACCAATTACTGTATCCAAGCTGAAAATAAAATGTTCCCCGATAAAAAAAATTCAAAAAAATAAAGTCCTTTGATAATATCCAGAAAACACAAACACAGAGTCTGTAGCAATATTTGGGATTGAGATATCCAAAACAAATCCAGATATTTCCGGTTTCATCCAGTCATATCCGGTAAACTAGTGTGGAATTCGTATGCAATGGACCGAGAAAATCACAGTGAAAATGGTTTTGGAGAAAAGCAAAGTCTTTTCGTTAGGCAAGCGCATAAAATGTCATCTATGCAAGCAGAAATATCATGTTTGTTGGCCGCAGTTCCTCTAGCTTTCTCCCTAGCAAATACGAATGTGTCGAGCTGGTGTCCCCATGTGGAAACAATTAGTGTTTTGCATCACAAAATTAAATGTTCCCCGATAAAAAACATTCAAAACCATGAAGTCCATTTATAATATCCAGATAACACAAACACATTGGCTGTATCCATATCTGGGATTGAGTTAGCCAAAACAAAACCGGATATTTCCAGATTCATCCAGTCAAATCCGGAAAAGCTGTTATGGAATTTGTATGAAAGGGACCGAGAAAATCGCAGGAAAAATGATTTTGGTGAAAAGCGATGTCTTTTCGTTAGGCAATGGGATAAAATGTTATCTAGACCAACAGAAATATCATGTTTGTTTGCCGTAGTTCCTCTAGCATTCTCCCTAGAAAACACGAATGTGCAGAGCTGGTGTCTCCATGTGGAACCAATTAGTGTTTCCAAGCAAAAAATAAAATATTCCCTGAAAGAAAATTCAAAAAAATAAAGTCCGTGGATAATTTCAGGAATACACAAACACAGAGGCTGTATCCATATCTGGGATTGAGTTAGTCAAAACACAACCGGATATTTCCGGTTTAATCCAGTCATATCCGGACAAACTGGTGTGGCATTCGTATGAACTGGACCGAGAAAATCACAGTAAAAATGGTTTTGGAGAAAAGCAGTCTTTTCATTAGGCAAGTGCATAAAATGTCATGTATACAAACAGAAATATCATGTTTGTTTGCCGCAGTTCCTCTAGCTTCCTCCCTAGAAAATACGAATATGTTCAGCTGGTGTCTCCATGTGGAACAAATACTGTATCCAAGCTCAAAATAAAATGTTCCCCGATAGGAAAACATTCAAAATAATAAAGTCCGTTGATAATATCCAGAAAACCCAAACACAGAGGCTTTCACAATATTTCGGATTGAATTAGCCAAAACACAACCGGATATTTCTGTTTTCATCCAGTCATATCCGGACAAAGTGGTGTGGAATTCATATGCAATGAACCAAAAAATCACAGTAAAAATGGTTTTGGAGAAAGGCAAAGTCTTTTCGTTAGGCAAGTGCATAAAATGTCATCTATACAAACAGAAATATCATGTTTGTTTGTCGCAGTTTGTCTAGCTTTATCCCTAGAAGATAGGAATTTGTAAAGCTGGTGTCTATATGTGGAACCAATTAGTGTTTCCAAGATCAAAATAAAATGTTCTTTGATAAAAAACATTCAAAACAATAAAGTCCGTGGATAATATCAGGAATACACAAACACAGAGTCTGTAGCAATATCTGGGATTGAGTTAGCAAAAACACAACGGGATATTTCTGGTTTCATCCACTCATATCCAGACAAAGTGGTGTGGAATTCGTACGCAATGAACCAAAAAAATCACAGTAAAAATGGTTTTGGAGGAAAGCAAAGTCTTTTCATTAGGCAATTGCATAAAATGTCATCGATACAAACAGAAATATCATGTTTGTTTGTCGCAGTTCCTCTAGCTCTCTCCCTAGAAAATACGAATAATTTCAGCTGGTGTCTCCATGTGCAACCAATTACTGTATCCAAGCTGAAAATAAAATGTTCCCCGATAAAAAAACCTTCAAAAAAATAAAGTCCTTTGATAATATCCAGAAAACACAAACACAGAGTCTGTAGCAATATTTGGGATTGAGATATCCAAAACAAATCCAGATATTTCTGGTTTCATCCAGTCATATCCGGTAAACTAGTGTGGAATTCGTATGCAATGGACCAAGAAAATCACAGTAAAATTGGTTTTGGAGAAAAGCAAAGTCTTTTCGTCAGGCAAGTGCATAAAATGTCATCGATACAAACAGAAATATCATGTTTGTTTGCCGCAGTTCTTCTAGCTTTCTCCCTAGAAAATACGAATGTGTAGAGCTGGTGTTTCCATGATGAACCAATTAGTGTTTCTACGGTACAAAATTAAATGTTCCCTGATAAAAATATTCAAAAGAATAAACTCCATCGATAATATCCAGAAAACACAAACACAGAAGCTTACACAATATTTTTGATTGAGTTAGCCAAAACACAACGGGATATTTCTGGTTTCATCTAGTCATATACGGAAAAAGTCGTTTGGAATTCATATGCAATGAACCGAGAAACTCACAGTAAAAATGGTTTTGGAGAAAAGCAAAGTCTTTTCGTTAGGCAAGTGCATAAAATGTCATCAATACAAACAGAAATATCATGTTTGTTTGCCGCAGTTCCTCTAGCTTTCTCCCTAGAAAATAGGACTTTGTAGAGCTGGTGTCTCCATGTGTAACCTATTAGTGATTCCAAGCTCAAAATTAAATGTTCCTGGATAAAAAAAATTCAAAACAATAAAGTCCGTGGATAATAACAGGAATACACAAACACAGAGGCTGTAGCAATATCTGGGATTGAGTTAGCCAAAACAAAACCGGATATTTGCGGTTTCATCCAGTCATATCCGGACAAGCTATTATGGAATTCGTATGAAATGGTCCAAGAAAATCGCAGTAAAAATGATTTTGGTGGAAAGCAATGTCTTTTTGTTAGGCAAGTGGAGAAAATGTTATCTAGAGAAACAGAAATATCATATTTGTTTGCCATAGTTCCTCTAGCATTCTCCCTAGCAAACACGAATGTGCAGAGCTGGTGTCTCCATGTTGAACTAATTACTTAATCAAAGCTCAAAATAAAATGTTCCCCGATAAAAAAACATTGAAAATAATGAAGTCTGTGGATACTATCCAGAAAACACAAACACAGAGGCTGTAGCCATATCTGGGATTGAGTTAGCCAAAACAAAACAGGATATTTCCGGATTCATCCAGTCATATCTGGAAAAAGTGGTGTGGAATACATATGCAATGGACCGATAAAATCGCAGTAAAAATGATTTGGGTGAACAGCAATGTCTTTTCGTTAGGCAAGTGGATAAAATATTATCTAGAAAAACAGAAATATCATGATGGTTTGCCACAGTTCCTCTAGCTTTCTCCATAGAAAATACAAATATGTAGAGCTGGTGTCTCCACGTGGAAACAATTAGTGTTTCTAGGGTACAAAATTAAATGTTCACTCATAAAAACATTCAAAACAATCAAGTCCGATGATAATATCCAGAAAACACAAACACAGAGGCTTTCACAATATTTCGGATTGAGTTAGCCAAAACACAACCGGATATTTCCGGTTACATCCAGTAATATCCGGACAAAGTGGTTTCGAATTCAGATACATTGGACCTAGAAAATTAGAGTAAAAATGGTTTTGGATAAAAGCAAAGTCTTTTCATTAGGCAAGTGCATAAAATGTCATCTAGACATACAGAAATATCATGTTTTTTTGTCGCAGTTCCTCTAGCATTCCCCTAGAAAATATGAATATGTAGAGATTGTGTCTCCATGTGGAACCAATTACTGTATCCAAGCTCAAAATAAAATGTTCCCCGATAAAAAACACTCAAAACAATAAAGTCCATTGATAATATCCAAAAAACACAAACACAGAGGCTGTAGCAACATCTGGGATTGAGTTAGCCAAAATAAAACCAGATATTTCCGGTTTCACTCTGTCATATCCGGACAAACTAGTGTGGAATTCGTATGCAATGGACCGAGAAAATCACAGTGAAAATGGTTTTGGAGAAAAGCAAAGTCTTTTCGTTAGGCAAGTGCATAAAATGTCATTGATACAAACAGAAATATCATGTTTGTTTGCCGCAGTCCGCCTAATTTCTCCCTAGAAAATATGAATGTGTAGAGCTGGTGTTACCATGATGAACCAATTAGGGTTTCAACAGTACAAAAATAAATGTTCCCTGATAAAAACATTCAAAACAATGAAGTCCATCGATAATATCCAGAAAACACAAACACAGAGGCTTTCACAATATTTCGGATTGAGTTAGCCAAAACACAACCGGATATTTCCGGTTTCATCCAGTCATATCCGGACAAAGTGGTGTGGAATTTCAATGCAATGGACCGAGAAAATCGCAGTAAAAATGGTTTTGGAGAAAAGCAAAGTCTTTTTATTAGGCAAGTGCATAAAATGTCATCTATACAAACAGAAATATGTTTGTTTGTCGCAGTTCCTCTAGCTTTCTCCCAGGAAAATACGAATGTGCAGAGCTGGTGTCTCCATGTGAAAACAATTAGTGTTTGAAAGGTACAAAATTAAAGGTTCCGTGAAAAAGAATTCAAAACAATAAAGTCTGTGGATAATATCAGGAATACACAAACACAGAGGCTGTAGCAATACCTGGGATTGAGTTAGCCAAAACAAAACCGGATATTTCCGGTTTCATCCATTCATATCCGGTAAAATGGTGTGGAATTCATATGCAATGGACCGAGGAAATCACAGTAAAAATTGTTTTGGAGAAAAGCAAAGTCTTTTCGTTAGGCAACTGCATAAAATGTCATCTATACAAAAGAAATATCATGTTTGTTTGCCGCAGTTCCTCTAGCTTTCTCCAAAGAAATACGAATGTGTAGAGTTGGTGTTCCCATGATGAACCAATTAGGGTTTCAACGGTACAAAATTAAATGTTCCCTGATAAAAACTTTCAAAACAATTAAGTCCATCGATAATATCCAGAAAACACAAACACAGAGGCTTTCACAATATTTCGGATTGAGTTAGCCAAAACACAACCGGATATTTCTGTTTTCATTCAGTCATACACGGACAAACTGGTGTGGAATTCATATGTAATTGTCCGAGAAAATCACAGTAAAAATGGTGTTGGAGAAAAGCAAAGTCTTTTCATTAGTCAAGTGCATAAAATATCATCGATACAAACAGAAATATGATGTTTTTTTTTCGCAGTTCCTCTAGCTTTCTCCCTAGAAAATACGTATATATTCAGCTGGTGTCTCCATGTGGACGAATTACTGTATCCAAGCTCAAAATAAAATGATCTACGATAAAAAATACTCAAAAAAAAAAGTCCGATGATAATATCCAGAAAAAACAAACACAGAGGCTGTAGCAATATTTGGGATTGAGTTAGTCAAAACAAAACCAGATATTTCCGGTTTCATCCACTCAATCTGTACAAACTGGTGCGGAATTCAATGAAGTGTCCTGAGAAAATCAAAGTAAAAATGGTTTTTGAGAAAAGCAAAGTCTTTTCGTTAGGCAACTGCATAAAATATCATCGATACAAACAGAAATATCATGTTTGTTTGCCACAGTTCCTCTAGCGTTCTCCCTAGAAAATACGAATGTGTAGAGTTGGTGTCCCCAGGATGAACCAATTAGTGTTTCAACGGTACAAAATTAAATGTTCCCTGATACAAACATTCAAAACAATTAAGTCCATCGATAATATCCAGAAAACACTAACACTGAAGCTGTCACAATATTTCGGATTGAGTTAGCCAGAACACAACCGGATATTTGCGGTTTCATCCAGTCATATCCGGACAAACTGGTGTGGAATTCGTATGCAATGGACCGAGAAAATCACAGTGAAAATGGTTTTGGAGAAAAGCAAAGTCTTTTCGTCAGGCAAGTGCATAAAATGTCATCAATACAAACAGAAATATCATGTTTGTTTGCCTCAGTTCTTCTAGCTTTCTCCCTAGAAAATACGAATGTGTACAGCTGGTGTCTCCATGATGAACCAATTAGTGTTCCTACGGTGAAAAATTAAATGTTCCCTGATAAAAATATTTAAAACAATAAAGTCCATCGATAATATCCAGAAAACACAAACACAGAGTCTTTCACAATATTTCGGATTGAGTTAGCCAAAACACAACGGGATATTTCTGGTTTCATCCAGTCATATACGGAAAAAGTCATTTGGAATTCGTATGCAATAAACTGAGAAAATCACAGTAAAAATGGTTTTGGAGAAAAGCAAAGTCTTTTCGTCAGGCAAGTGCATAAAATGTCTTCTATAGAAACAGAAATATCATGTTTGTTTGCCGCAGTTCCTCTAGCATTCTCCCTAGAAAATACGAATATGTTCCGCTGGTGTCTGCATTTGGAAGCAATTAGTGATTCCAAGCACAAAGTTAAATGTTTTGTGATAAAAAACATTCAGAAAAAAAGTCCCTTGATAATATCCAGAAAACACAAACACAGAGGCTTTCACAAAATTTCGGATTCAGTTAGCAAAAACACCAATGTATATTTCTGTTTTCATCCAGTCATATCCGGACAAACTGGTGTGGAATTCCTACGCAATGGACCGAGAAAATCACAGTAAAAATGGTTTTGGAGAAAAGCAAAGTCTTTTCGTTAGGCAAGTGCATAAAATGTCATCTATACAAACAGAAACATCATGTTTGTTTGCCGCTGTTCCTCCAGCTTTCTCCCTAGAAAATACGAATGTTTATAGCTGGTATCCCCATGGTGAACCAATTAGTGTTACCACGGTACAAAATTCAATGTTCCATGACAAAAACATTCAAAACAATAAAGTTCATCTATAATATCCAGAAAACACAAACACAGAGGCTTTCACAATATTTCGGATTGAGTTAGCCAAAACAAAACGGATATTTCTGTTTTCATCCAGTCATACCCGGACAAACGGGTGTGGAATTCGTACGCAATGGACCGAGAAAATCAGAGTAAAAATGGTTTTGGAGCAAAGCAAAGTGTTTTCGTTAGGCAAGGGCATAAAATATCATCGATACAAACAGAAATATGATGTTTGTTTGTCGCAATTCCTCTAGCTTTCTCCCTAGAAAATACGAATATGTAGAGCTATTGTGTACATGTGGAACCCATTTTTGTTTACAAGACTAAAATAAAATGTTACCTGATAAAAAACATTCAAAACAATAAAGTCTGTGGATAATTTCAGGAATACACAAACACAGAGTCTGTAGCAATATTTGGGATTGAGTCAGCCAAAAGAAAACCAGATATTTCTGGTTTCATCCAGTCATATCCGGACAAAGTGGTGTGGAATTCGTATGCAATGGAACGAGAAAATCACAGAGTAAAAATGGTTTGGAGAAAAGCAAAGTCTTTTCATTAGGCAAGTGCATAAAATGTCATCTATACAAACAGAAATATCAGGTTTGTTTGCCATAGATCCTCTACCTTTATCCCTAGGATACACGAATATGTTCAGCTGGTGTCTCCATGTGGAACCAATTACTGTATCCAAGCTCAACATATAATATTCCCCGATAAAAAACATTCAAAACAATAAAGTCCGTGGATAATATCCAGAAAACACAAACACAGAGGCTGTAGCAATATCTGGGATTGAGTTAGCCAAAACAAAACTGGATATTTCCGGTTTCATCCACTCAATCAGGACAAACTTGTGTGGAATTCGTATGCAATGGATCGAGAAAATCACAGTAAAAATGGTTTTGGAGTAAAGCAAAGTCTTTTCATTAGGCAAGTGCATAAAATGTAATCTATAAAAACAAAAATATCAGGTTTCTTTGCAGCAGATACTCTAGCTTTCTCCCTAGAAAATATGATTGTGTAGAGTTGGTGTCCCCATGATGAACAAATTGAAGTTTCCACGGTACAAAATTAAATGTTCCCTGATAAAAATATTAAAAACAATAAAGTCCATCGGTAATATCCAGAAAACACAAACCCAGAGGATTTCAGAATATTTCGGATTGAGTTAGCCAAAACACAACCGGATATTTCTGGTTGCATCCAGTCATAATCAGACAAAGTGGTGTGGAATTTGTGTGCATTGGGCTGACAAAAACAGAGTAAAATGGTTTTTGAGAAAAGCAAAGTCTTTTCTTTAGGGAATTGCATAAAATATCATCGATACAAACAGAAATATCAGGTTTGTTTGCAGCAAATCCTCTAGCTTTCTCCCTAGAAAATACAAATATGTAGTGCTGGTGTCTCCATGTGGAACCAATTCCTGTATGCAAGCTCAAAATAAAATGTTCCACGATAAAAAACATTCAAAACAATAAAGTCCGGGGATAATATCCGGAAAACACAATCACAGAGGCTATAGCAATATCTGGGATTGAGTTAGCCAAAACAAAACCGGATATTTCCGGTTTCATCCACACAATCCGGACAAACTTGTGTGGAATTCGTATCCAATGGACCGAGAAAATCACAGTAAAAATGGTTTTGGAGAAAAGCAAAGTCTTTTCGTTAGGCAAGTGCATAAAATGTCATCGATACAAACAGAAATATCATGTTTGTTTGCTGCAGTTCCTCTAGCTTTCTCCCTAGTAAATACGAATGTGAAGAGCTGGTGTCTCCATGTGGAGCCAATTAGTGATTCCAAGCACAAATTTAAATATTCCATGATAAAAAAATATTCAAAACAATAAATTCCGTGGATAATATCAGGAACAGACAAACACACAGGCTGTAGCAACATCTGGGATTGAGTTAGCCAAAACAAAACCGGATATTTCCGGTTTCATCCACTGAATCTGAAAAAACTTGTGTGGAATTCGTATGCAATGGACTGAGAAAATCACTGTAAAAATGGTTTTGGAGAAAAGCAAAGTCTTTCCGTTAGGAAAGTGCATAAAATGTCATCTAGATAAACAGAAATATCATGTTTGTTTACCTCAGTTCCTATAGTGTTCTCCCTAGAAAATACGAATGTGTAGCGCTGGTGTCTCCATGATGAACCAATTAGTGTCTCTACGGTACAAACTAAAATGTTCCCTGATAAAAGTGTTCAAAACCATAAAGTCAATATATAATATCCAGAAAACAAAAACACAGAGGCTTTCACAATATTTCGGATTCACTTAGCAAAAACACAACCGGATATTTCTGTTTTCATCCAGTCATATCCGGACAAACTGGAGTGGAATTCGTGTGAATTGTACCGAGAAAATCAGAGAAAAACATATTTGGAGAAAAGCAAAGTCTTTTCGTTAGGCAAGTGTATAAAATGTCATCTATACAAACAGAAATATCATGTTTGTTTGCCACAGTTCCTCTAGCATTCTCCCTAGAAAATAGGAAAGCGTAGAGCTGGTGTCTCCATGTGAAACCTATACTGTATCCAAGCTCAAAATAAAATACTCCCCGAAAAAATATTCAAAAAAATAAAGTCCGTTGATAATATCCTGAAAACACAAACACAGAGGCTTTCACAATATTTTGGTTTGAGTTAGCCAAAACACAAGGGATATTTCTGGTTTCATCCAGTCATATCCGGACAAAGTATTGTGGACTTCGTATACAATGGACCGAGAAAATCACAGTAAAAATGGTTTTGGAGAAAAGCAAAGTCTTTTCGTTAGGCAAGTGCATAAAATGTCATCTATACAAACAGCAATATCATGTTTGTTTGCCGCAGTTCCTCTAGCTTTCTCCCTAGAAAATACGAATCTGTAGAGCTGGTGTCTCCAGGTGGAAACAATTAGTGTTTCAATTTTATAAAATTAAATGTTCCCTGATAAAAATCATTCGAAACATAAAGTCCGTGGATAATATCAGGAATACGCAAACAGAGAGTCTGTAGTGATTTCTGGGATTGAGTAAGCCAAAACAAAAGCGGATATTCTCGGTTTCATCCAGTCATATCCGGACAAACTGGTGTGGAATTCGTATGCAATGGACCGAGAAAATCACAGTAAAAATGGTTGCGGAGAAAAGCAAAGTCTTTTCGTTAGAAAAGTGCATAAAATGTCATCTATACAAACAGAAATATCATGTTTGTATGACGCAGTTCCTCTAGCTTTCTACGTAGAAAATACGAATATGTAGAGCTGGTGTCTCCACATGGAACCAATTATTGTTTCTAAGCAAAAAATTAGATGTTCTCTGAAAAAAAAAATTCAAAACAATAAAGTCCGTGGATAATATCAGGAATACACAAACACAGAGGCTGTAGCAATATTTTGGATTGAGTTAGCCAAAACAGAACCAGATATTTCTAATTTAATCCAGTAATATCCGGACAAACTGGTGTGGAATTCATATGCAATGGACCGATAAAATCACAGTAAAAATGGTTTTGGATTAAAGCAAAGTCTTTTTGTTAGGCAAGTGCATAAAATGTCATCTATACAAACAGAAATATCATGTTTCTTTACTGCAGTTCCTCTAGCTTTCTACCTTGAAAATACGATTGTGTAGAGCTGGTGTCTCCATGTGGAACCAATTAGTGTTTCAACTGTACAAAATTATATGTTCCCTGATAAAAACATTCAAAACAATAAAGTCCTCGATAATATTCAGAAAACACAAACACAGAGTCTTTCGCAATATTTCGGTTAGAGTTAGCCAAAACACATCCGATTATTTCTGGTTTCATCCATTCACAACTGGACAAACTGGTGTGGAATTCCTATGCAATGGACCGAGAAAATCACAGTAAAAATGGTTTTGGAGAAAAGCAAAGTCTTTTCGTTAGGCAAGTGCATAAAATGTCATCTACACAAACATAAATATCATGTTTGCCGCAGTTCCTCTAGCTTTCTCCCTAGAAAATACGAATCTGTAGAGCTGGTTCCCCATGATGAATAAATTAGTGTTTCAATGGTTCAAAATTAAATCTTCCCTGATAAAACATTAAAACAGTAAGTCCATCGATAATAACCAGAAAACACAAACACAGAGGCTGTAGCAATATCTGGGATTAAGTTAGCCAAAACAAAACCAGATATTTCGGTTTCATCCAGTCATATCCCGAAAAAGTGGTGTGGAAATCATATGCAATGGACCGAGAAAATCACAGTAAAAATGGTTTTGGAGAAAAGCAAAGTCTTTTCATTAGGGAATTGCATAAAATGTCATTGATACAAACAAAAATATCATGTTTGTTTGCGGCAGTTCCTCTAGCTTTCTCCCTAGAAAATACGAATGTGTAGAGCTGGTGTCTCCAGGTGGAACCAATTAGTGTTTCAACGGTACAATTGTTCCCTGATAAAAAACATTCAAAACAATAAATTCTGTAGATAATATCCAGAAAAAACAAACACAGAGGCTGTAGCAATATCTGGGATTGAGTTAGCCAAAATAAAACCAGATATTTCTGGTTTCATCCAGTCATATCCAGACAAACTGGTGTGTTATTCATATGCAATGGACCGAGAAAATCACAGTAAAAATGGTTTTGGAGAAAAGCAAAGTAGTTTCGTTAGGCAAGGCATAAAATGTCATCTAGACAAACAGAAATATCATGTTTGTTTGCGGCAGTTCCTCTAGCTTTCTCCTTAGAATATACTAATGTGTACAGCTGGTAACTCCATGTGTAAACAATTAGTGTTTCGCAGCACAAAATTAAATGTTCCCTGAAAAAAAAACATTGAAAGCAATAAAGTCTGTGGATAATATTTAGGAATACGCAAACACAGAGGCTGCATCAATATCTGTGATTTAGTTAGCAAAAAAAAAAAAAGGATATTTCCGGTTTCATTGAGTCATATCCAGACAAACTGGTGTGGAATTTGTCTGCAATGGACCGAGAAAATCACAGTAAAATGGTTTTGGAGAAGATAAAGTCATTTCATTATGGATGTGCATAAAATGTAATCTATACAAACAAAAATATCATGATTTTTTCCCGCAGTTCCTCTAGCTTTGTCCCTAGAAAACACGAATGTGTAGAGCTGGTTTCTCCATTTGCAAACAATTAGTGTTTCCAAGCACAAAATTAAATGTTCCCTGCAAAAAAAATTGAAAAAAATAAAATCCATGGATAATTCAGGAATACACAACACAGAGTCTCTAGCAGTATTTAGGATTGAGTTAGCCAAAACACAACCAGATATTTCTGGTTTCATCCAGTCATATCCGGACAAACTGGTGTGGAATTCGTATGCAATGGGCCGAGAAAATCACAGTAAAAATGGTTTTGGAGTAAAGCAAAGCCTTTTCATTAGGTAAGTAGATAAAATATCATCGATGCAAACAGAATTATCTTGTTTGTTTGCGGCAGTTCCTCTAGCGTTCTCCCTAGAAATACAAATATGTGGAGCTTGTATCTCCATGTTGAAATTATTAGTGTTTTCAAGCATAAATTAAATGTTCCCTGATAAAAAACATTCAAAACAATAAAGTCCATGGATAATATCAGGAATACACAAACATAGAGGCTGTAGCAATATCCTGGATTGAGTCAGCCAAAATAAACCCGGATATTTCCGTTTTCATCCAGTCATATCTGGACAAACTGGTGTGGAATTCGTATGCTATGGACTGAGAAAATCACAGTAAAAATGGTTTTCGAGAAAAGCAAAGTCTTTTCGTTAGGCAAGTGCATAAAATGTCATCGTTACAAACAGAATTATCATGCGTGTTTGCCGCAGTTCCTCTAGCTTTCTCCCTAGAAAATACGAATGTGTAGAGCTGTTGTCCCCATGACGAACCAATTAGTGTTTTCAAGCACAAAATTAAATGTTCCCTGATAAAAACATTCAAAACAATAAAGTCCATCGATAATATCCTGAAATCACAAACAGAGAGACGTTCACAATATTTCGTATTGAGATAGCCAAAACACAACCGGATATTTCCGGTTTCATCCAGTCAGATCCGGACAAAGTGCTGTGGAATTCGTATGCAATGGACTGAGAAAATCACAGTAAAAATTGTTTTGGAGAAAAGCAAATTCCTTTCATTAGGCAAGTGCATAAAATGTCATCTATACAAAGAGAATTATCATGCGTGTTTGCTGCAGTTCCTCTAGCATTCTCCCTAGAAAATACGAATATGTAGAGCTGGTGTCCCCATGATGAACCAATTAGTGTTTTCAAGCACAAAATTAAATGTTCCTTCATAAAAAACATTCAAAACAATAAAGTCCATCGATAATATCCTGAAAACACAAACAGAGAGACTTTCACAATATTTCGTATTGAGTTATCAAAACACAACCGGATATTTCTGGTTTCATCCAGTCAGATCCGGTCAAAGTGCTGTGGAATTCGTATGCAATGGACTGAGAAAATCGCAGTCAAAATGCTTTTGGAGAAAAGCAAAGCCTTTTCATTGGGTAAGTAGATAAAATATCATCAATGCAAACAGAATTATTTTGTTTGTTTGCCGCAGTTCCTCTAGCTTTCTCCCTAGAAATACAAATATGTGGAGCTGGTATCTCAATGTTGAAACAATTAGTGTTTTAAAGCACAAAATTAAATGGTCCCTGAAAAAAAACATTCAAAACAATAATGTCTGTGGATAATATCAGGAATACACAAACACAGAGGCTGTAGCAATATCTGGGATTGAGTTAGCCAAAACAAAATAGGATATTTCCGGTTTCATCCAGTCATATCCGGACAAACTGGTGTGGAATTCGTATGCAATGGGCTGAGAAAATCACAGTAAAAATGGTTTTGAAGAAAAGCAAAGTCTTTTCGTTAGGCAAGTGCATAAAATGTCATCTATACAAACAGAATTATCATGCGTGTTTGCCGCAGTTCCTCTAGCTTTGTCCCTAGAAAACACGAATGTGTAGAGCTGGTTCCTCCATGTGCAAACAATTAGTGTTTCCAAGCAAAAAATTAAATGTTCCCTGCAAAAAAAAATTGAAAAAAATAAAGTCCATGGATAATATCAGGAATACACAAATGCAGAGTCTCTAGCAGTATTTAGGATTGAGTTAGCCAAAACACAACCGGATATTTCTGGTTTCATCCAGTCATATCTCGACAAACTGGTATGGAATTCGTATGCAATGGACCGAGAAAATCACAGTAAAAATGGTTTTGGAGAAAAGCAAAGTCTTTTGGTTAGCCAAGTGCATAAAATGTCATCTATAGAAACAGAAATATGATGTTTGTTTCCCACAGTTCCTCTAGCTTTCTCCCTAGAAAATACGAATCTGTAGAGCTGGTGTATCCATGTGGAAACAATTAGTGTTTTGCAGCAGAAAATTAAATGTTCCCTGAAAAAAAACATTCAAAACAATAAAGTCTGTGGATAACATCAGGAATACACAAAAACAGAGGCTGTAGCAATATCTGGGATTGGGTTAGCTGTAAGACCCCAGTTTACTCTAGACTGAAATGGAAATGGTAAAATGTTTAAAGTAAGTCGAAGAGGGTGTGTGAAAGTCACATAAAGTATTTGGGTCAATTCAGCTGAACAGGCACCAGGTATCAACCCAAATTTGTATGACTTCTTCAGGGATGTGTTTTCTGTTTTTGTCTCTGTTGTATTTTCTGTTTTTAAACTCTGATGCCTTTTTGTAACTTTTTCTATCCTGCGGGGCATACTTCCCCTACCCCGCAGACTTGCTTCTATGCTCATAAGATCGGCTGCAGGGCACAGAGATGTGCTTGTGAACCTGTGTCTGGCAGCAGATTTGGTGGGCGCATGGGGAGGCGGCCGGCTGCCGCCTATCAGCTTAAACTTGTTCCAGGCTGAGGACACCGTTTACGTTCACGGGCACTAGACCAAGACGTATCGACCTTGGCTCTGGTTCAGTTGCTGTCTTCTCAACGATCAGTACGGGGGGGGACAGCGGCTGAACAGAGTCGAGGGACCGGCAGCCCTGCCAACAAGACGACACCAGAATGGAGACTACAATGCACTCAAAACCCATTCAAGATAAGACTCCTACAGACTGTTTAGTACTTGCAATACTTTTATTTTGTCTTACCCCGGTGATGGGCAGCCCACATATCCCAATGAAAATCACGAGGGAGGTAAGATCTGGTACCGCTGAGGTTGTGTGGTCCGTTACCCGCGTGGCCCCTTCTGGGATATGGTGGCCCTCCTTGCACCCCGATGTTTGTCAATTGGCTGTAGGAAGAGACACCTGGGACATCTCCGGCCTGTCTTATGATCAGACTCCCCTATGGAACAAAGGACCGGGCGAAAGCGTACACTTAATCACCTCTTAATTCTAATTGTTACCATTGTGGGATTTTTAATTTCTTTCCAAAAGAATCTTAGCCATTGCAGGACCCTTAGTAAAATAGGGCCTGCTCCTCGGGGTATGCAACTGACAACTGGTTATATTTTAAACACCCTGCTCCCTTTCTTTATTTCAGGCCTTTACAAAATTTAAAAAGTAATTCCTAAAATTTTAAGATTAAAATTAGTACAAAAAGAAGAGGAGGGAATGTAAGACCCTAAAATAATGTTAACAAGGGTAAAAGAAATTGGGCAGGTTTAAAATGGAGTTGCTTGTGAGCTAACTGCATACTGTTCTGCTTCTGTGCAAAATGGCTGGGCTTGCAAAATGCTTTCATGAGATAATTGAACTTTAGTTGAACCTGTAGCATGTGATAATTATTTTAGGAGCTATGTTAAGTTTTTGGGAACCATAAAAGCAGAAGTTGATCGAAAATGTACCCAACCTATGTCCTGATGACCCCGTATTTGTGCTTGCTCAAGTACTTTGTTCCTTTACCCTGGAAAAACCCTTTACCTTGTGATCTTTTGTCATGCTGTGGAAATATGCTAATGTTGTGGTTTTAAACCTTAAATACTCTGTGCGATTGATGATCGGGGCCTCTCTTCGCACTGCACCCGAGGGTGTTGTTGTGCTTAGAGACGGCCCATCTGCGCAGATGTAATAAACTTCCTCATGCTCTTTGCATCGATTGGAGTGGAATTCGTGCATCTGGGGTCGTTCGGATCGTGAGACACCTTTCGGGGTCTTACAAGCCAAAACAAAACCAGATATTTCTGGTTTCATCCAGTCATATCCGGACAAACTGGTGTGGAATTCGTATGCAATGGACCAAGAAAATCACAGTAAAAATGGTTTTGGAGAAAAACAAAGTCTTTTCATTAGAAAGTGCATAAAATGTCATCGATACAAACAGAAATATGATGTTTGTTTCCCACAGTTCCTCTTGCTTTCTCCTTAGAAAATACAAATATGTAGAGCTGGTGTCTCCATGTGGAACCAATTACTGTATCCAAGCTCAAAATAAAATGTTCCCTGATAAAAAACATTCAAAACAATAAAGTCTGTGGATAATATCCAGAAAAAACAAACACAGAGGCTGTAGCAATATCTGGGATTGTGTTAGCCAAAGCAAAACCAGATATTTCCGGTTTCATCCAGTCATATCCGGACAAAGTGGTGTGGAATTCATATGCAATGGACCGAGAAAATCACAGTAAAAATGGTTTTGGAGAAAAGCAAAGTCTTTACGCTAGGCAAGTGCATAAAATGTCACCTATAGAAACAGAATTATCATGTTTTTTTGCAGCAATTCGTCTAGCTTTCTCCCTAGAAAATACGAATGTGTAGAGCCATTGTCTCCATGTGGAAACAATTAGTGTTTCAGCAGTACAAAATTCAATGTTCCCTGAAAAAAAAATTCAAAAAAATAAAGTCTGTGTATAATATCAGGAACACACAAACACAAAGGCTGTAGCAATATTTCGGATTTAGTTAGCCTAAAGACAACCAGATATTTCTGGTTTCATCCAGTCATATCCGGAAAAAGTGGTGTGGAATTTGTTTGCAATGGACCGAGAAAATCACTGTAAAAATGGTTTTGGAAAAAATAAAGTCATTTCGTTATGGAAGTTCGTAAAAGTCTATCTATACAAACAGAAATATCATGAATTTTTTCCTGCAGTTCCTCTAGCTTTGTCCCTAGAAAACACGAATGTGTAGAGCTGGTTCCTCCATGTGGTACCAATTAGAATTTCCATGCACAAAATTAAATGTTCCCTGATAAAAACATTCAAAACAATACAGACCATCGATAATATCAGGAAAACACAAACACAGAGACTTTCACAATATTTCGGATTAAGTTAGCCAAAATACAACCGGATATTTCTGGTTTCATCCAGTCATATCTGGACAAACTTGTGTGGAATTCCTATGCAATGGACCGAGAAAATCACAGTAAAAATGGTTTTGGAGAAAAGCAGTCTTTTCGTTAGGCAAGTGCATAAAATGTCATCTATACAAACAGAAATACCATGTTTGTTTGCCGCAGTTCCTCTGGCTTTCTCTCTAGAAAATACGAATGTGTAGAGCTGGTGTCCCCATGAAGAACCAATTGGTGTTTTCAAGCACAGAATTAAATGTTCCCTCATAAAAATCATTCAAAACAATAAAGTCCATCGATAATATCCAGAAAACACAAACACAGAGGCTTTCACAATATTTCGGATTGAGTTAGCCAAAACACAGCCGGATATTTCTGTTTTAATACAGTCAGATCCGTACAAACTGGTTTGGAATACATATGCAATGGACCGAGAAAATCACAGTAAAAATGGTTTTGGAGAAAAGCAAAGTCTTTTTGTTAGGCAACTGCGTAAAATGTCATCGATATAAACAGAATTATCATGTTTGTTTGCCGCAGTTCCTCTAGCATTCTCGCTAGAAAATACGAATGTGTAGAGCTGGTGTATACATGTGGAACCAATTAGTGTTGCAACGGTAGAAAAATAAATATTCCCTGATAAAAACATTCAAAACAATCAAGTCCATCGATAATATCCAGAAAACACAAACACAGAGGCTTTCACAATATTTCGGATTGAGGTATAAAAACACAACCGGATATTTCTGGATTCATCCAGTCATATCCGGACAAAGTGGTGTGGAATTCGTATGCTATGGACTGAGAAAATCAGAGTAAAAATTGTTTTGGAGAAAAGTAAAGTCTTTTCGTTAGGCAAGTGCATAAAATGTCATCTAAACAAACAGAAATATCACATTATTTGCTGCAGTTCCTCTTTCTTTCTCCCTAGAAAATACAAATATGTAGAGTGGTTTCTCCATGTGCAACCAATTATTGTATCCAAGCTCAAAATAAAATGTTCCCCGATAAAATACATCCAAAAAATAAAGTCTGTGGATAATATCCAGGAAAAACAAACACAGATGTTGTAGCAATATCTGGGATTGTGTTAGCCAAAACCAAACCAGATATTTCTGGATTCATCCTGTGATATCGGGACAAAGTGGAGAGGAATTCGTATGCAATGTACCGAGAAAATCACAGTAAAAATGATTTTGGAGAAGAGCAAAGTCTTTTCGTTAGGCAAGTGCATAAAATGTCATCTAGACAAACAGAAATATCATGTTTGTATGCCGCAGTTCCTCTAACTTTCTCCCTAGAAAATACGAATGTGTAGAGCTGGTGTCTCCAGGTGGAAACAATTAGTGTTTTAATGGTACAAAATAAAATGTTCCCTGATAAAAAAAATTCAAAACACTAAAGTCCATTTATAATATCCAGAAAACACAAACACAGAGGCTGTAGCAATATCTGGGATTCAGTTAGCGATAACACAACCAGATATTTCTGGTTTCATCCAGTAATATCCGGACAAACTGGTGTGGAATCTGTATGCAATGGACAGAGAAAATCACAATAAAAATGGTTTTGGATTAAAGCAAAGTCTTTTCGTTAGGCAAGTGCGTAAAATGTCATCTAGACAAAAAGAACTATCATGCTTGTTTGCCGCAGTTCCTCTAGCTTTTCCGTAGAAAATACTAATGTGTAGAGCTGATGTCTCCATGTGGAAACAATTAGTGTTTCCCAGCACAAAATTAAATGTTCCCTGAAAAAAAACATTCCAAACAATAAAGCCTGTGGATAATATCAGGAATACACAAACACAGAGGCGGTAGCAATACTTCGGATTGAGGTAGCCAAAACAAAACCGGATATTTCTGGTTTCATCCAGTCATATCCAGACAAAGTCTTCTGGAATTCGTATGCAATGGACTGAGGAAATCACAGTAAAAATGGTTTTGGAGAAAAGCAAAGTCTTTTCGTCAGGCAAGTGCATAAAATGTCATCGATACAAACAGAAATATCATGTTTGTTTACCGCAGTTCCTCTAGCTTTCTCCCTAGAAAATACGAATGTGTAGAGCTGGTGTCCCCATGATGAACCAATTAGTGTTTCTATGGTACAAAAATAAATGTTCCTTGATAAAAATATTCATAACAATAAAGGACATCGATAATATCCAGAAAACACAAACACAGTGGCTTTCACAATATTTCGAATGGAACTAGCCAAAACACAACAGGATGTTTGTGGATTCATCCAGTCATATCCGGACAAAATGGTGTGGAATTTGTATGCAATGGACAGAGAAAATCACAGTACAAATGCTTTTGGAGAAAAGCAAAGTCCTTTCCTTAGCCAAGTGCATAAAATGTCATCTACACAAACATAAATATCATGTTTGTTTGCCGCAGTTCCTCTAGCTTTCTCCCTGGAAAATACGAATATGTAGAGCTTGTTTCTGCATGTGGAACCAATTACTGTATCCAAGCTCAAAATAAAATGTTCCCCTATAAAAAACATTCAAAACAATGAAATCTGTGGATAATTTCCAGAAAACACAAACACAGAGGCTGTAGCAATATCTGGATTGAGTTAGCCAAAACAAAACGAGATATTTCCCGTTTCATCCAGTCATATCCGGTAAACTGGTGTGGAATTCATATGCAATGGACCGAGAAAATTACAGTAAAAATGGTTTCAGAGAAAAGCAAAGTCTTTTCGTTAGGCAAGTTCATAAAATGTCATCTAGACCAACAGAAATATCACGTTTGTTTGCCGCAGTTCCTGTAGCTTTCTCCCTAGAAAATACGAATAAGTTCAGCTGCTGTCCTCATGTGGAACTAATTATTGTATCCAAGCTCAACATAAAATGTTTCCCGATAAAAAACATTCAAAAAAATAAAGTCTGTTGATAAAATCCAGAAAAAAAAAACAAACAAACAAACAAAAAAAACCCGATGCTGTAGCAATATTTGGGATTCTGTTAGCAAAAAGAAACAGATATTTCCGGTTTCATCCAGTAATATCCGGTAAACTGGTGTGGAATTTGTATGCAATGGACCGAGAAAATCAGAGTAAAAATGGTTTTGGAGAAAAGCAAAGTCTTTTCGTTAGGCAAGTGCATAAAATGTCATCTATACAAACAGAAATATCAAGTTTGTTTGACGCAGTTACTCTAGTTTTCTCCCTAGAAAATAGGAATGTGTAGAACTGGTGTCTCCATGTGGAACCAATCAGTTTTTCCAAGAACAAAATTAAATGCTCCCTGATAAAAAAATTCAGTGCAATAAAGTCAGTGGATAATATCAGGAATACACAAACACAGAGGCTGTAGCAATATCTGGGATTGAGTTAGCCAAAACAAAACTGGATATTTCTGGTTTCATCCAGTCATATCCGGACAAAGTGGTGTAGAATTCGTATGCATTGGGCTTTGAAAATCAGAGTAAATGGTTTTGGAGAAAAGCAAAGTCTTTCCTTAGGAAAGTGCATAAAATGTCATCTATACAAACAGAAATATGATGTTTGTTTGCCGCAGTTCCTCTAGCTTTCCCCCTAGAAAATACAAATGTGTTGAGCTGTTGTCCCCATGATGAACCAATTAGTGTTTCAACGGTACAAAATTAAATGTTCCCTGATAAAAACATTCAAAACAATGAAGTCCGCGGATAATATCAGGAATACACAAACACAGAAGCTATAGAATTATCTGGGATTGAGTTAGCCAAAAATAAACGGATATTTCCGTTTTTCCAGTCATATCCAAATAAACTGGTGTGGAATTCATATGCAATGGACAGAGAAAATCACAATAAAAACGGTTTTGGAGAAAAGCAAAGTGTTTTTGTTAGGCAAGTGCATATAATGTCATCTATACAAACATAAATATCATGTTTGTTTTTCACAGTTCCTCTAATTTCTCCCTAGGAAATACAAATGTGTAGAGCTGTTGTCACCATGTGGAACAAATTAGTGTTTCCAAGAACAAAATTAAATGTTCCCTGATAAATAAAATTCAGTGCAGTAAAGTCCGCGGATAATATCAGGAATACACAAATACAGAGGTTGTAGCAATATTTGGATTGAGATAGCCAAAACACAAGCGGATATTTCTGGTTTCTTCCAGTCATATCCGGATGAACTGGTGTGGATTCGTATGCAATGGACCGAGAAAATCACAGTAAAAATGGTTTTGGAGAAAAGCAAAGTCTTTTCGTTAGGCAAGTGCATAAAATGTCATCTATAGAAACAGAAATATCATGTTTGTGTGTCACAGTTCCTCTAGCATTCTCCCTAGAAAATAGCAATGTGTAGAGCTGGTGGCTCCATGTGGAAAATACAAATGTGTAGAGCTGGTGGCCCCATGATGAACCAATTAGTGTTTCAACAGTACAAAATTAAATCTTCCCTGATAAAAATATTCAAAATAATAAAGTCCATCAATAATATTCATAAAACACAATCACATATGCTTTCACAATATTTCGGATTGAGATAGTGAAAACACAACTGGATATTTCTGGTTTCATCCAGTCTTATCCGGACAAAGAGGTATGGAATTCGTATGCAATGAACCAAAAAAATCACAGTAAAAATGGTTTTGGATAAAAGCAAAGTATTTTCCTTAGGCAAGTGCATATAATGTCATCTATACAAACAGAAATATCATGTTTGTTTTTCACAGTTCCTCTAGATTTCTCCCTAGAAAATAGGAATGTGTAGAGCTGTTGTCACCATGTGGAACCAATTAGTGTTTCCAAGAACAAAATTAAACGTTCCCTGAAAAAAAACATTCAAAAAAATAAAGTCCGTGGAAAATATCAGGAATACACAAACACAGAGGCTGTAGCAATAACTGGGATTGAGTTAGCCAAAACACATCGCGATATTTCTGGTTTCATCCAGTCATATCTGGACAAAAGGTGTGGAATTCATATGCAATGGACTGAGAAAATCACAGTAAAAATGGATTTGGAGAAAACAGTCTTTTCGTTAGGCAAGTGCATAAAATGTCATCTAGACAAACAGAAATATCATGTTTGTTTGCCGCAGTTCCTCTAGCTTTCTCCATAGAAAATACCAATGTGTAGAGCTGGTGTCTCCATGTGTAACCAATTAGTGTTTCCAAGCTCAAAATTAAATGTTCCCTGATAAATAAAATTCAAAACAATAAAGTCTTTGGATAATATCAGGAATACACAAACACAGAGGCTGTACCAATATCTGGGATTGAGTTAGCAAAAACACAACCGGATATTTCTGGTTTCATCCAGTCATATCTGCACAAAAGGTGTGGAATTCATACGCAATTGACCGAGAAAATCACAGTAAAAATGGTTTTGGAGAAAACAGTCTTTTCGTTAGGCAAGTGCATAAAATGTCATCTAGACAAACAGAAATATCATGTTTGTTTGCCGCAGTTCCTCTAGCTTTCTCCATATAAAATACCAATGTGTAGAGCTGGTGACTCCATGTGTAACCAATTAGTGTTTCCAAGCTCAAAATTAAATGTTCCCTGATAAATAAAATTCAAAACAATAAAGTCTTTGGATAATATCCAGAAAACACAAACAGAGGGTCTGTAGCAATATCTTTGACTGAGTTAGCCAAAATAAACCGGATATTTCTGTTTTCATCCAGTCATATCCGGACAAACTGGTGTGGAATTCCCATGCAATGGACCGAGAAAATCAGAGTAAAAATGGTTTTGGAGTAAAGCAAAGTCTTTTCGTTAGGCAAGTGCATAAAATGTCATCTAGACAAACAGAAATATCAGGTTTGTTTGCCTCAGTTCTCTAGCTTTCTCCCTAGAAAATACGAGTATGTTCAGCTGGTGTCTCCATGTGGAACCAATTACTGTATCCAATCTCAAAATAAAATGTTCCCTGAAAAAAAAATTCAAAACAATAACGTCCGAGGATAATATCAGGAATACACAAACACAGAGGCTGTAGCAATATTTCAGATTGAGTTAGCCAAAACACAACCGGATATTTCTGGTTTCATCCAGTAATATCCGGACAAAGTGGTGTGGAATTCACATGCAATGGACCGAGAAAATCAGAGTAAAAATGGTTTTGGAGAAAAGCAAAGTCTTTTCATTAGGCAAGAGCATAAAATATAATCGATACAAACAGAAATATCATGTTTGTTTACCGCAGTTACTCTAGCTTTCTGCCTAGATAATACGAATGTGCAGACCTGGTGTCTCCATGTGCAACCAATTACTGTATCCAAGCTCAAAATAAAATGTTCCCCGATAAAAAATATTCAAAACAATAAAGTCTGTGGATAATATCCAGAAAAAGCAAACACAGAGGCTGTAGCAATATCTGGGTTTGAGTTTGCCAAAACAAAACCAGATATTTCCGGATTCATCCAGTCATATCCGGACAAAGTGGTGTGGAAGTCGTATGCAATGGACCGAGAAAATCACAGTAAAAATGGTTTTGGAGTAAAGTAAATTCTTTAAGTTAGGCAAGTGCATAAAATGTCATCTATACAAACAGAAATATCATGTTTCTTGCCACAGTTCCTCTAGCTTTTTCCCTAGAAAATACGAATGTTTAGTGCGGGTGTTCACATTATGAAAGAATTAGTGTTTCAATGGTACAAAATTAAATGTTCCCGGATAAAAACATTGAAAACGATAAAGTCCATAGATAATATCCGGAAAATACAAACACAGAGGCTGTAGCAATATTTCGGATTGAGTTAGCCAAAACAAAACCAGATATTTCTGGATTCATCCATTCATATCCGGACAAAGTGGTGTGGAAATCGTATGCAATGGAGCGAGAAAATCACAGTAAAAATGCTTTTGGAGAAAAGCAAAGTCTTTTCATTAGGCAAATAGTTAAAATTTCATCGATAAAAAAGAAATATCATGTTTCTTTGCCCCAGTTCCTCTAGCTTTCTCCCTAGAAAATACGAATGTGTAGAGCTGGTGCCCCCATGATGAACCAGTTAGTGTTTCCGAGCCCAAAATTAAATGTTCCCTGAAATAAAAAATTCAAAACAATAACGTCCTTAGATAATATCAGGAATACACAAAAACAGTGGCTGTAGCAATATTTCAGATTGATTAGCCAAAACTCAACCGGGTACTTCTGGTTTCATCCAGTCATATCTGGACAAACTGGTGTGGAGTTCGTATGCAATGGACCGAGAAAATCACAGTACAAAGGTTTTGGGGAAAAGCAAAGTCTTTTCGTTTGGCAAATGCATAAAATGTCATACAGACAAACAGAAATATCATGTTTGTTTGCCCCAGTTCATCTAGCTTTCTCCGTGGAAAATACGAATGTGTAGACCTGGTGTCTCCATGTGGAACGAATTAGAGTTTCCAAGCCAAAATTAAATGTTCCCTGATAAAAAACATTCAAAACAATAAAGTCCATGGATAATATTAGGAATACACAAATACAGAAGCTGTAGCAATATCTCGGATTGAGTTAGCCAAAACAAAACCGGATATTTCTGGTTTCATCCAGTAATATGCGGACAAACTGGTGTGGAATTCATATGAATGGACCGAGAAAATCACAGTAAAAATGGTTTTGGGGAAATGCAAAGTCTTTTTGTTAGGCAAGTGCATAAAATCTCATCTATAGCAACTTACATATCATGTTTGTTTTCCGCAGTTCCTGTAGCTTTCTCCCTAGAAAAAACAAATGTGTAGAGCTGATGTCCCCATAATGAAACAATTAGTCTTTCCAGGGTACAATATTAAATATTCCCTGATAAAAAACTTTCAAAACAATAAAGTCCATCGATAATATCCAGAAAACACAAACACAGAAGCTTTCACAATATTTCGGATTGAGTTAGCCAAAACACAACCGGATATTTCTGGATTCATCCAGTCATATCCGGACTAACTGGTGTGGAATTCGTATGCAATGGACCGAGAAAATCACAGTAAAAATGGTTTTGGAGAAAAGCAAAGTCTTTTCCTTAGGCAAGTGCATAAAATGTCATCGATACAAACAGAAATATCATGCTTGTTTGCCGCAGTTCCTCTAGCTTTCTACCTTGAAAATACGAATGTGTAGAGCTGGTGTCTCCATGTGGAACCAATTAGTGATTCCAAGCACAAAATTAAATGTTCCCTGAAAAAAAAATTTGAAAAAAATAAAGTCCATGGATAATATCAGGAAAACACAAATACAGAGGCTGTAGCAATATTTCGGACTGAGTTAGCCAAAACACAACCAGATATTTCTGGTTTCATCCAGTCATATCCAGAGAAACTGGTGTGGAATTCGTATGCAATGGACCGAGAAAATCACAGTAAAAATGCTTTTGGAGAAAAGCAAAGTCTTCTCATTAGGTAAGTAGGTAAAATATCGTAGATACAAACAGATATATCATGTTTGTTTGCCGCAGTTCCTCTAGCTTTCTCCCTAGAAAATACAAATAAGTAGAGCTGGTGTCTCCATGTGGAACCAATTAGAGTTTCCAAGATCAAAGTAAAATGCTCCCTGATAAAAAACATTCAAAACAATAAAGTCTATTGATAATATCAGGAATACACAAACACAGAGGCTGTTGCAATATTTCAGATTGAGTTAGCCAAAACAAAACTGGATATTTCCGGTTTCATCCAGTAATATCTGTAGAAACTGGTGTTGAATTCCTATGCAGTGGACCGAGAAAATCACAGTAAAAACGGTTTTGGAGAAAAGCAACGTCTTTTCGTTAGGCAAGTGCATAAAATGTCATCGATACAAACAGAAATATCATGCTTGTTTGCTGCAGTTCCTCTAGCTTTCTCCCTAGAAAATACGAATGTGCAGAGCTGGTTTCTCCATGTGGAACCAATTAGTGTTTCGCAGCACAAAATTAAATGTTCCCTGAAATAAAACTTTGAAAAAAATAAAGTCCGTGGATAATATCAGGAATACACAAACACAGAGGCTGTAGCAATATTTTCGATTGAGTTAGCCAAAACAAAACCAGATATTTCTGGATTCATCCATTCATATCCGGACAAAGTGTTCTGGAATTCGTATGCAATGGACTGAGAAAATCACTGTAAAAATGGTTTTGGAGAAAAGCAAAGTCTTTTCATTAGGCAAGTTCATAAATTGTCATCGATACAAACAGAAATATTATGTTTGTTTGTCGCAGTTCCTCTAGCTTTCTCCCTAGAAAGTACGAATTTGTCGAGCTGGTGTCTCCATGTGGAACCAAATAATATTTCCAAGCACAAAATTAAATGTCCCCTGATAAAAAAACATTCAAAACCATAAAGTCCATGGATAATATCCAGAAAACACAAACACAGACGCTGTCGCAATATCTGGGATTGAGTTAGCGAAAGCAAAACCGGATATTTCCGGTTTTATCCAGTCATATCCGGACAAACTCCTGTGGAATTCCTGTGCAATGCACTGAGAAAATCACAGTCAAAATGTTTTTGGAGAATTGAAAGTGCATGATGGCGGAATAGGCAGGGAGCACACTATTAGTCTGGGGGAGAGACAGTTTTATAGAAGTGGAGATACTGCCTGGTCAAGCAAGAGTAGGGGATGCAACAGCAGAGGAAACTCTTCCGGAACTAGTGATTCACAGTGGACCTGCGTGGAAAGCATGGGAGCCCAAGTTCGGGACACCAGCGGCAGACTCAACACACCAGCACTGGAACGCGAAGTGAGCCGAACTTCAATAGCCCGAGACACCAGCGGGCAAGCGGAAAGAGGAGGCTAGAGGGAACGAGGCTTGAAACTCTGTGGGGAAAAATTCACCAGGCTAACTAGAAGAGAGAGAGGAAAAAAATAAAAAAGTGACCGATACGGACACAAGTTTCTCTCTCTCCGCTCACCTCTCAAAGGCGAGCAAGACAGAGCAGGCGCCATTTTGGACATACGTCATAAGCAGGGTGACCTCAGGTCTGCACTAGCCCTGAGCCTAGCAGAAAAACCTAACTCTGTGGGGAGGGGTGAAATAACAGGAGATTAGCATCTAACTTGGCAACCCAGTGGGAGACTGCAGGAGAATTGGAGCCCACACTGAGGGCAGCAGAGATTCCCTGTGTGGTCCTTGGGAAAGAGCTTCCGATCTCTGGCTCCTGTGGGTATATCATTTGCCTGCTAACTACCTCCAATTACATTCAGCTGTGCGGAATTACTTCCCTTTTGAATCAAAAAAAGAAAGAGAGATTTACCACGCCTAACCTGGGAGTGTCATCTTTGACACACCCTCAACCCTGAGGAACCAAACACAGCTCTCAGTCCACACTCATCTCAAGCATCTAAGGCTCCACCGAAAGCAGACAGTCCACTTAATATAGAGCCATAGTGTAACAAGAAGAAACACCACAGTGAAGAAACCAAATATCTCCAACATGCCAAACAACAAATGCAAAAACCGAGGTAACAAGAACAAGGAAGACACTATGACGCCCCCAAATGAAAAAGACACCCCAATTCAAGATTATGAAGATGATGAGATAGAAGAAATGCAAGAAGCGGATCTCAAAAAATTGATAAGAACATTATGAAGTTCTCAAAAACAAATTCTTGAACTACAGAAATCCTTAATGGACAAGATAGAAAATCTCTCTCATGAAAGTGAAATATTAAGGAGGAATCAAAATGAAATGAAACAACTAGTGGAACAAGAAATGGTGATAGTGACGAGAAATCATAATGAAATGAAGAATTCAATAGATCAAATGACAAACACATTAGAGGGCCTTAAAAACAGAATGGGCAAAGCAGAAGAGAGAATATCAGACTTAGAAGACAGAGAACAGGAAAGGAAACAGGCAAACCAAAGAAAAGAAGAAGAAATTAGAAATCTGAAAAATATTGTCGGGAATCTACAGGATACTATTAAAAAACCCAACATTCGGGTTCTAGGAGTTCCTGAAGGCATGGAGATGGAGAAAGGATTAGAAGGCATTTTCAGTGAGATACTAGCAGAAAATTTCCCAGGTTTGGAGAAGGACAGAGGCATCTTAGTACAGGAAGCTTATAGAACCCCTAATAAACATGACCAAAAGAGATCCTCACCATGACATGTTGTAATCAAACTCACCACAGTGAAACATAAAGAAAAGATCCGAAAATGTGCAGGAGAGAAACGTCAGATTACTCTTAGAGGATCTCCAATCAGACTCACAGCAGACTTCTCATCAGAAACCCTACAAGTTAGAAGGGAATGGCGAGACATAGCCCAGGTACTAAGAGAGAAAAACTGCCAGCCCAGAATACTATATCCTGCAAAGCTCTCATTTGTGAATGAAGGTGAAATTAAGACTTTTCATAGCAAACAGAAACTTAAAGAATTTGTTGCCACTCATCCTGCCCTGCAAAAGATGCTTAAAGATGTGTTACATACAGAAACACAGAAACACGTTCACCAATATGAAGGAAGGTAAAGGAAGGAAACCTCACAGCAAAAGATCACAGGAAGCTCAATTTCTCTTTGACATAGAATTAAACTCTGATGCTCTGTTAAATCAATGTGTTAAAGTAATCTATTATGTTCTCTTGATGTCTGTTAAATTCTAATTGTTCAAAAACAGCTGAATTTTATTAAGTGCTATGGGTTATTTAAATATGTGCTTATTTTCAAAGATTTGAATAATCACCTTGTAACAATGATCACATTTGGTCTATGTTATGTCATGATTTTAAGGAATCTTATTTCAACCAGATATTTTGGATTTTGAGCCTTCTTGGCATTCTTGACAGGCATTCAAAAAATCAAAGTTTCAAACAATCTGGACTCTAATATTTCCAGTAAATCCTGGACTTTGGTTTTTCCAGTTTGGGCCCAACTAAAAAAATCGAAGGACCTATGTCTCTCATCTTATAGAGACACCAACAAATCAGTCTATTTGGATTATATTAGAAGGACTGTCAAGATGTGATGTGGTACCAGACTTTAAGTTTCTATAATGGAAAATGCTATTAATACAAATGTTTGAGAATTAAAAAGTCTAATGATCTTGTGTTCCTAGACATGATAGTTATCTTAATGAGAAAGCCCCAGAGGACAAAAAGGGTTAAATACTTGTAAAATCCTACAGGTGCTTTCAAAAATACTGTGAAGGAAGCAAGTGCCTCTTGTTGGTTGATGAGTTTATAATTTTAAACATGGCGACTTAAAGTCTTTTGTCATCCATAGTTATATATGATGTGCTGCTCATAAAACTAAAGCGTTGTTGGTTCTGTGTTTAGCTGTCCTCCTATAGGTTCCTATGGACTTTTTCCAGCCACTTTTATTGTATTCAATACTTTGGGATGGCTCTGTAAACAGATGAAGCCAATAATGTATTAACAGTACCAAATGAGAGAAAGTATGGTTAACTGAGGTTACTAAAAACAAAAAGCAATTCAAATAAATTGGCAATCTACAAAAAGAGTTAAAAATTTTAAAAGCTATTATTAAAATTGCTATGTTGGTCTATTATGCTATATTATATGTGTGTACATATTGTATGTCCACAGGGGGAAATTTTATTAAGAGTTTTATTTTCAATGGCTTATAGATAAGATTGTCCATAAATTTAAGATGCTAAAATCAATCAAAGATACATTTTAATTTGTGTGACCTGAATCTGTGTATCATATGTTTTAAACGTGTTGGTAGAAAGAAACTAAACACATTTTAGATGGTTGTGCTTAAGTTTACTGGCTAAACAAACTACACCATGTTAGATATTTAAGAGGTGTTTTCAAATACATGATTCTTAAAATTTATAGAAGGCATTGGACCTTCTGGTAAATGTTTTCTTAAGTTGTTATCTAATGGTTGAAACGGTTTGCTAAGTATTCATGTGATATTGCTATTGTCAGCAAGCGATCTAGGACTTGCTCCCTCATTTCTCTATTCTAAGCCCAACTTGTTCTTTCATTTCTCTATTCTCTTCAAGGTAGGAAACTAATTCTATTATAAAGGAATCTGTAGGACACACAATTTAATCTTTAGACCTTATAAAAGAGATGGCTAACATTTTTCTGTAATAGCATAGCCAAAATAAGAGCTTAAATAATAATCTAATAGCTAGATTCACTTGGCCATCAGCGAAGTATACAGTAAGTAGAAAAAACCTCCCTTTCAGACCAAAGGGAAAGAAAGTTTTAAAGTGAGAATATAAGTTTCCTCATGGGCATTGTCTACCTTAGAAAAACTACTACAGAACATGCCTGTGACTATAGACTTGTAGTTCAGGCCACTGAAGATTAGAGATGGGACACGGGCACTCCCTTGACTTGCATCCTCTGGTCGGCTTTAACACAAACCAGGAGGAAAAGAAAGCTTGGCATCAGAAGCAATGGCTGACAGGCCTATTAATGGCTGTTCTGTACAGTGATCTGCCCTCAAGGAGACCCAACAGGCCAGTCCACTGCAGTGGCTTTCAATGTGGTAAGCCTGGGCTTCAGCAGAAATCAGCTTGTGAAGAGCCCTGGCAGCTCTGCCAAGAGTTGGATCACTGGAAATGGACCTGCCCTGGAGTCGAAGGATGCCCAGGTCAGAGCCACAGATCTTATTGACTCTAAGCTGAAAAGCCCTTCACTCAGCCCAACTTCTAAAGTGACCACTGCAGCTGAGGGGATGGTCAAGTAGGGTCAGCAACATTGCAGGCAGAACTGTAAATTTCTTGTTAGAGATGCCCCCTGCCTTTTCCTGGCCAGCTCTCCTCCCAGCCCAGCCAAGTAATGAAAGTCAACAGAGTGCCTTCCCCTAGGAGGTTCACACCTCCCTTAGGATATACCCCATGTGAAGAGATAGATAGGTCTGGGCCTCTTAACTTACAAGGACTAAAGCCCACCAGATTATTATCAAGCCCCTTCTATCAGGTTCTATTTGCCTCTCAATCAGAAAAATTACTTGTAGCTTAGACATCACCTTTCTTAGCTCCTCTAATAATGACTCTGTCCTTTGTTCTAGGCCCTGTCTAGTGCACTTGGGCCTCATTCCTTTGTAATCATAACCTCTACTCTACCACCCATGGCTCTACTTCCAACCTGTGTGTACTGATGATCCTCTTCCCCACTTAATGCTGTATAATTGTTCAAACCTGGTAAATGCCACTCTTAGGATCATTGGTTACTATCCTCACTCTGTCTTTTATGACCTTGTCTAAATATGATCAGAGTCGGCGAACTTGGAAGGCTTCCATAGCCTTGGCAACTCATGACAACAGCCTAGAGTGGTCACTGGCGCCAAAAAGTAGAGTGTCATTTTGTTGGGTCAACAACAGGAGCCACTGTGCACTTGCTCCTCATGTGGGATCTCTGTCCTTAATGTGCTGTACATTTTGATTTAATGCTATAACTAGTACTCAAACAGTATGTTTCACTTTGTGTGTCTATGTGCTGCAAACTGTTGAAACCTTTATACTAAATTGATCTTCTCTATATAAAGAGAATTGAAAATGAAACTTGATGCAAATGGAAGAGGAGAGGGAGCGGGAGATGGGAGGGTTGCGGGTGGGAGGGAAGTTATGGGAGGGGGAAGCCATTGTAATCCATAAGCTGTACACCGGAAATTTATATTCATTAAATAAATATTAAAAAAAACAAAAAAACCAAAACAAAACAAAAAATGTTTTTGGAGAAAAGCAAAGTCTTTTCATTAGGCAAGTAGATAAAATATCATCGATATAAACAGAAATATCCTGTTTGTTTGCAGTATATCTTCTAGCTTTCTCCATAGAAAACACGAATGTGTAGAGCTGGTGTCTCCATGTGGAATCAATTAGAGTTTGCAAGCACAAAATTAAATGTTCCCTGATAATAAACATTCAAAACAATAAAGTCCGTGGATAATATCAGGAATACACAAACAGAGAGGCTGTAGCAATATTTTGGATTGAGTTAGCCAAAACAAAACCTGATATTTTCATTTTCATCCAGTCATATCCGGACAAAGTGGTGTGGAATTCGTTTGCAATGGACCGAGAAAATCACTGTAAAAATGGTTTTGCAGAAAAGCAAAGTCTTTTCATTAGGCAAATGCATAAAATGTCATCTAAAGAAACAGAAATATCATGTTTGTTTGCCGCTGCTCCTCTGGCTTTCTCCATAGAAAATACGAATGTGTAGAGCTGGTGTCCCCATGAAGAACCAATTAGTGTTTCTAGGGTACAAAATTAAATGTTCCTTGATAATAAACATTCAAAACAATAAAGTCCAACGATAATATCCAGAAAACAAAACACAGAGGCTTTCACAATATTTCACATTCAGTTAGCCAAAACAAAACCGGATATTTCCGGTTTCATCCAGTCATATCCGGACAAAGTGGTGTGGAATTCGTATGCAATGAACCGAGAAACTCACAGTAAAAATGGTTTTGGAGAAAAGCAAACTCTTTTCGTTAGGCAAGTGCATAAAATGTCATCTATACAAACAGAAATATCATGTCTGTTTGCCACAGTTCCTCTACCTTTCTCCCTAGAAAATACGAATATGTTCAGCTGGTGTCTCCATGTGGAACCAATTAGTGTTTCCAAGCTCAAAATAAAATCTTCCCCCTATAAAAAACATTCAAAAAATAAACTCCATTGATAATATCCACGAAAAAAAAAAAAAACACCGAGGCTTAGCAATATTTGGGATTGATTTAGCAAAACAAAACCATATATTTCCGGTTTCATCCAGTCATATCTGGTAAAATGGTGTGGAATTCTTATGCAATGGACTGAGAAAATCACAGTAAAAATGGTTTTGGAGAAAAGCAAAGTCTTTTCGTTAGGCAAGTGCATAAAATGTCATCTATACAAACAGAAATACCAAGCTTGTTTGCCGCAGTTCCTCTAGCTTTCTCCCTAGAAAATACGAATGTGTAGAGCTGCTGTCTCCATGTGGAACCAATTAGAGTTTCTAAGCACAAAATTAAATGTTGCCTGATAAAAAACATTCAAAACAATAAATTCCGTGGATAATATCAGGAATACACAAACACAGAGGCTGTAGCAATATGTGGGATTGAGTTAGCCAAAACAAAACTGGATATTTCCGGTTTAATCCAGTCATATCCAGACAAACTGGTGTGGAATTCGGATGAAGTGTACCGAGAAATCACAGAAAAATGGTTTTGGAGAAAAGCAAAGTCTTTTCGTTAGGCAAGTGCATAAAATGTCATCGATACAAAGAGAAATATCATGTTTGTTTGCCGCAGTTCCTCTAGCTTTCTCCCTAGAAAATACGAATGTGTAGAGCTGGTGTTCCCATGATGAACCAATTAGTGTTTCTACGGTACAAAATAAATTGTTCCCTGATAAAAACATTCAAAACAATAAAGTCCATCGATAATACCAAGAAAACAAAAACACAGGGGCTTTCACAATATTTTGGATTGAGTTAGCCAAAACACAACCGGGTATTTCTGTTTTCATCCAGTCATATCCGGAAAAAGTCGTTTGGAATTCGGATGCAAAGTCTTTTCGTTTAGCAAGTGCATAAAATGTCATCTATACAAACAGAAATATCATGTTTGTTTGTCGCAGTTCCTCAAGCTCTCTCCCTAGAAAATACGAATGTGTAGAGCTGGTGTCCCCATGTGGAAACAATTAGTGTTTCCAAGCACAAATTGAAATTTCCCTGAAAAAAAACAATCAAAACAATAAATTCTGTGGATAATATCAGGAATACACAAACACAGATGCTGTAGCAATATATGGTATTGAGTTAGCCAAAATAAAACTGGATATTTCTGGTTTCATCCAGTCATATCTGGAGAAACTGTTGTGGAATTCGTATGCAATGGACCAAGAAAATCACAGTAAAAATGGTTTTGGAGTAAAGCAAAGTCTTTTCGTTAGGCAAGTGCATAAAATGTCATCGATACAAACAGAAATATCATGTTTGTTTGTCGCAGTTCCTCTAGCTTTCTCCCTAGAAAATACGAATATGTAGAGCTGGTGTCTCAATGTGGAAACAATAACTGTATCCAAGCTCAAAATAAAATGTTCCCTGATAAAAAAGAATTCAAAGCAATAAAGTCCGTGTACAATATCAGGAATACACAAACAAAGAGGCTGTTGTAATATCAGGGATTGAGTTATCCAAAACACAACTGGATATTTCCGATTTCCTCCATTCATATTCGGACAAACTGGCATGGAATTCGTATGCAATGGACCGAGAAAATCACAGTAAAAATGATTTTGGGGAAAAGCAAAGTTTTTCGTTAGGCAAGTACATAAAATTTCATCGATACAAACAGAAACATCATGTTTGTTTGCTGCAGTTACTCTAGCTTTCTCCCTACAAAATACAAGTATGTAGAGCTTGTGTCTACATGCGGAACCTATTAGTGTTTCCAAGAACAAAATTAAATGTTCCCCTAAAAAAAATTCAAAACAATAAAGTCTGTGGATAATATCAGGAATACACAAACACAGAGACTGTATTAATATCTGGGATTGAGTTAGCCGAAACAAAACCAGATATTTCCGGTTTCATCCAGTAATATCCGGACAAACTGCTGTAGAATTCATAAACAATGGACCGAGAAAATCACAGTAAAATTGCTTTTGGAGGAAAGCAAAGTCTTTCCTTTAGGCAAGTGTATAAAATGTCATCTAAATACACAGAAATATCATGTTTGTTTGCCGCAGTTCCTCTAGTTTTCTCCCTAGAAAATATGAATGTGTAGAGCTGGTGTCCCCATGATGAACAAATTAGTGTTTCTACGGTACAAAGTTAAATATTCCCTGATAAAAACATTCAAAAAAATAAAGTCTGTGGATAATATCAGGAATACACAAACACAGAGGCTGTAGCAATATTTTGGATTGAGTTAGCCAAAACAAAACCAGATATTTCCGGTTTCATCCAGTCATATCCGGACAAACTGGTGTGCAATTCGTAAGCAATGAACCAAAAAAAAAACAGTAAAAATGGTTTTGTAGAAAAGCAAAGTCTTTTCATTAGGCAAGTAGATAAAATATTATCGATACAAACAGAAATATCATGTGTGTTTGCTGCAGTTCCTCTAGCTTTCTCCCTAGAAAATACAAATGTGTAGAGCTGGTGTCTCCATGTGGAATCAATTACTGTATCCAAGCTCAAAATAAAATGTTCCCCAATAAAAAGCTTTAAAAACAATAAAGTCCATTGATACTATCCAGAATAAAACAAACTCAGAGGCTGTAGCAATATCTGGGATTTAGTTAGCCAAAAAAAAACCGGATATTTCTGGTTTCATCCAGTCATATCCGGACATACCAGTGTGGAATTCGTATGCAATGGATTGAGAAAAATCACGGTACAAATGGTTTTGGAGAAAAGCAAAGTCTTTACGTTAGGCAAGTGCATAAAATGTCATCTACACAACATAAATATCATGTTTTTTTGAAACAGTTCCTCTAGCTTTCTCCCTAGAAAATACAAATGTGTAGAGCTGGTGTCTCCATGTGGAAACAGTGTTTCGCAACACAAAATTAAATGTTCCCTGATAAAAACAATTCAAAACAATAAAGTCTGTAGATAATATCAGGAATACAAAAACATGGAGGCTGTAGCGATATCTGGGGTTGAGTTAGTCAAAACAAAACCGGATATTTCTGGTTTCATCCAGTCATATCCGGACAAAGTGGTGTGGAATTCGTATGCAATGGACCGAGAAAATCACAGTAAAAATGGTTTTGGAGAAAAGCAAAGTCTTTTCGTTAGGCAAGTGCATAAAATGTCATCTAGACAAACAGAAATATCATGCTTGTTTTCCACAGTTCCTCTAGCTTTCTCCCTAGAAAATACGAATGTGTAGAGCTGGTGTCTCCATGTGGAAACAGTGCTTTCCAGCACAAAATTAAATGTTCCCCGATAAACAGCATTCAAAACAATAAAGTCCATCGGTAGTATCCAGAAAACACAAACACAGAGGCTTTCACAATATTTCCGATTGAGTTAGACAAAACACAACCGGATATTTCTGTTTTCATCCAGTCATATCCGGACAAACTGTTGTGGAATTCGTATGAAATGGACTTAGAAAATCACAGTAATAATAATTTTGGAGAAAAGCAAAGTCTTTTCGTTAGGCAAGTGCATAAAATGTCATCGATACAAACAGAAATATCATGTTTGTTTGCCGCAGTTCCTCTAGCTTTCTCCCTAGAAAATACGAATGTGTAGAGCTGGTGTCCCCATGATGAACCAATTAGTGTTTCTACGGTACAAAATTAAATGTACCCTGATAAAAACATTCAAAACAATAAAGTCCATCGATAATATCGTGAAAACACAAACACAGAGGCTGTAGCAATATCTGGGAATGAGTTAGCCAAAAGAAAACCAGATTTTTCCGGTTTCATCCAGTCATTTCTGGACAAACTGGTGTGGAATTCGTAAGCAATGAACTGAAAAAAACACAGTAAAAATGGTTTTGGAGAAAAGCAAAGTCTTTTCATTAGGCAAATAGATAAAATATCATCGATAGAAACAGAAATATCATCTGTGTTTGCTGCAGTTCCTCTAGCTTTCTCCCTAGAAAATACAAATGTGTAGAGCTGTTGTCTCCATGTGGAACCAATTACTGTATCCAAGCTCAAAATTAAAAGCTCCCTGATGAAAAAAATTCAATGCAATAAAGTTCGTGGATAATATCAGGAATACACAAACACAGACTGTAGCAATATCTGGGATTGAGTTAGCCTAAACAAAACCAGATATTTCCGATATCACCCAGTCTTTACATTAGGTAAGTGCATAAAACGTCATCTACACAAACATAAATATCATGTTTCTTTGAAACAGTTCCTCTAGCTTTCTCCCTAGAAAATACGAATATGTAGAGCTGGTGTCTCCATGTGGAACCAATTACTGTATCCAAGTTCAAAATAAAATGTTCCACGATAAAAAGCATTCAAAACAATAAAGTCCATTGATAGTATCCAGAAAAAAACAAACTCAGAAGCTGTAGCAATATCTGGTGTAGAGTTAGCCAAAATAAAACCAGATATTTCCCGTTTCATCCAGTCATATCCGGACAAACCGGTTTGGAATTCGTATGCAATGGACCGAGAAAATCACCGTACAAATGGTTTTGGAGAAAAGCAAAGTCTTTTCATAAGGCAAGTAGATAAAATATCATCGATACAAACAGAAATATCAGGTTTGTTTGCCGCAGTTCCTCTAGCTTTCTCCATAGAAAATACGAATGTGTAGATCTGGTGTCTCCATTTGGAAACAATTAGTGTTTCGCAGCACAAAATTAAATGTTCCCTGATAAAAAACATTCAAAACAATAAATTCTGTGGATAATTTCAGGAATACAGAAACACAGAGGCTTTCACAATATTTCGGATTCAGTTATCAAAAACACAACCGGATATTTCTGGTTTCATCCAGTCATATCCGGACAAACTGGTGTGGAATCCGTATGCAATGGACCGAGAAAATCACAGTAAAATGGTTTTGGAGAAAAGCAAAATCTTTTCGTTAGGCAAGTGCATAAAATATCCTCGATACAAACAGAAATATCATGTTTGTTTGCCACAGTTCCTCTAGGTTTCTCCCTAGAAAATACCAATATATAGACCTGGTGTCTCCATGAAGAACCAATAACTGTATCCAAGCTCAACATAAAATATTCCCCAATAAAAAACATTCAAAACAATAAAGTCCGTGGATAATATCCGGAAAACACAAACACAGAGGATGTAGCAATATCTGGAATTGAGTTAGCTAAAACAAAACTGGATATTTCCGGTTTCATCCAGTCATATCTGGACAAACTGTTGTGGAATTCGTATTAAATGGACCAAGAAAATCACAGTAAAAAGGATTTTGGAGAAAAGCAAAGTCTTTTCATTAGGCAAGTGCATAAAATGTCATCTATACAAACAGAAATATCATGTTTGTTTGCCGAAGTTCCTCTAGCTTTCTTCCTAGAATATACTAATATGTTCAGCTGGTGTCCCCATGATGAACCAATTGAAGATTCTACGGTACAAAATTCAATGTTCCCTGATAAAAAGCATTCAACACAATGAAGTCCGTGGATAATATCAGGAATACACAAACACCGAGGCATGGAAAAGGAGAAAGGATTAGAAGGCCTTTTTAGTGAGATACTAGCAGAATATTTCCCAGGTTTGGAGAAGGACAGAGGCATCCTAGTACAGGAAGCTCATAGAACCCCTAATAAACATGATCAAAAGAGATCCTCACCACGACACGTCGTAATGAAATTCACCACAGTGAAACACAAAGAAAAGATCCTAAAATGTGCAAGAGAGAAATGCCAGATTACTCTCAGAGGATCTGCAATTAGACTTACAGCTGACTTCTCATCAGAAACCCTACAAGCCAGGAAAGAGTGGCGAGATATAGCCCAGGTACTAAGAGAGAAAAACTGCCAGCCCAGAATATTATATCCTGCAAAGCTCTCATTTGTGAATGAAGGTGAAATAAAGACCTTTCACAGCAAACAGAAATTGAAAGAATTTGTCGCCACTTGTCCATCCCTGCAAAAGATGCTTAAAGATGTGTTACATAAAGAAACACAGAAACACGTTCACCAATATGAAGGAAGGTAAAGGAAGGAAATCTCACAGCAAAAGATCACAGGAATCTCAAACCAGATAGTAGAAAATATCTTTGGCAAATGGCAGGGCAAAGTTACTCCTTCTCAATAGTCACATTGAATGTTAATGGCTTGAACTGTCCAGTTAAAAGACACCGATTGGCTGATTGGGTTAAGGAACAAAACCCATCTTTTTGCTGCTTACAAGAAACTCATTTCCAACAATGATCCATACAGACTGAAAGTGAAAGGCTGGAAAAAGATATACCATGCCAACAGAAATGAAAAAAGAGCGGGCATAGCCATCTTAATATCGGACAACATAAACTTTACCACAAAAACTGTCAGGAGAGACAAAGAGGGGCACTATTTAATGATTAAGGGATTCATTCAACAGGAAGATATAACAATTATCAATGTATATGCACCTAATTACAGGGCACCAGCTTATTTAAAAGACTTTTTAAGGGACTTAAAGGGAGACTTAGACCCCAATACAATAGTACTGGGGGACTTCAATACTCCACTCTCAGAGATAGACAGATCAACAGGACAGAAGGTCAACAAGGAGACAGCAGATTTAAATGACACTATAGCCCAAATGGATCTAACAGATATCTCAGAACATTTCATCCTACATCTAAGGACTTTACATTCTTCTCAGCAGTATATGGAACGTTCTCTAGGATTGACCACATACTAGGCCATAAAGCAAGTCTCAGCAAATTCAAGAGAATTAGAATCATACCATGCAGCTTCTCAGACCACAAAGGAATGAAATTGGAAATTAGCAACTCGGGAATCCCCAGAGCATGTGCAAACACATGGAGATTGAACAACATGCTCCTGAATGAACAATGGGTCATAGAAGAAATTAAAAGAGAAATCAAAAATTTTCTGGAAGTAAATGAGGATAACAGCACAACATACCAAAACCTATGGGATACAACAAAAGCAGTGTTAAGAGGAAAATTTATATCAATAGGTGCCTACATCAAGAAATTGGAGAGGCACCAAATAGATGAGCTTTCAAGTCATCTCAAGGATCTAGAAAATCTGCAGCAAACCAAACCCAAACCCAGTAGAAGAAGGGAAATAATTAAAATCAAAGAAGAAATCAACAGGATTGAATCCAAAAAAAATTACAAAAAATCAGCCAAACAAGGAGCTGGTTTTTTGAAAAAATAAACAAAATTGACACCCCATTGGCCCAACTAACTAAAAAAAGAAGAGAAAAGACCCAAATGAATAGGATCAGAGATGAAAAAGGAAACATAACAACAGACACCACAGAAATAAAAAGAATCATCAGAAATTACTACAAGGACTTGTATGCCAGCAAACAGGGAAATCTATCAGAAATGGACAGATTCTTGGACACATACAACCTACCTAAATTGAGCCAGGAAGACATAGGAAACCTAAACAGACCCATAACTGACACAGAAATTGAAACAGTAATAAAGGCCCTCCCAACAAAGAAAAGCCCAGGACCAGATGGATTCACTGCTGAGTTCTACCAGACATTTAGAGAAGAACTAACTCCAATTCTTCTCAAACTATTCAGAACAATTGAAAAAGAGGGAATCCTCCCAAATTCTTTCTATGAAGCCAGCATCACCTTAATTCCTAAGCCAGAAAAAGATGCAGCATTGAAAGAGAATTGCAGACCAATATCCCTGATGAACATAGATGCAAAAATACTCAATACAATTCTGGCCAATAGAATGCAACAACACATCAGAAACATCATCCACCCAGACCAAGTGGGATTTATCCCTGGTATGCAAGGATGGTTCAACGTCCGCAAAACAATCAACGTAATACACTACATTAACAGGCTGCAGAAGAAAAACTATATGATTCTCTCAATAGACGCAGAGAAAGCATTTGATAAAATACAACACCCTTTCATGATGAAAACTCTAAGCAAACTGGGTATGGAAGGAACATTCCTCAATACAATCAAAGCAATATATGAAAAACCCACGGCCAACATCCTATTGAATGGGGAAAAGTTGGAAGCATTTCCGCTGAGATCTGGTACCAGACAGGGATGCCCACTCTCACCACTGCTCTTCAATATAGTTCTGGAAGTTTTAGCCAGAGCTATTAGGCAAGAAAAAGAAATTAAAGGGATACAAATCGGGAAGGAAGAACTCAAACTATCCCTCTTTGCAGATGATATGATTTTTTATTTAGGGGACCCAAAGAACTCTACTAAGAGACTACTGGAACTCATCGAAGAGTTTGGCAAAGTAGCAGGATATAAAATCAATGCACAAAAATCAACAGCCTTTGTATACACAGGCAATGCCACGGCTGAGGAAGAACTTCTAAGATCTATCCCATTCACAATAGCTACAAAAACAATCAAATACCTTGGAATAAACTTAACCAAGGACGTTAAAGATCTCTATGATGAAAACTACAAAACCTTAAAGAAAGAAATAGAAGAGGATACCAAAAAATGGAGAAATCTTCCATGCTCATGGATTGGAAGAATCAATATCATCAAAATGTCTATTCTCCCAAAAGCAATTTATACATTCAATGCAATACCAATCAAGATCCCGAAGACATTCTTCTCAGATCTGGAAAAAATGATGCTGAAATTTATATGGAGACACAGAAGTCCTTGAATACCCAAAGCAATCTTGTACAACAAAAACAAAGCCGGAGGCATCACAATACCAGATTTCAGGGCATACTACAGGGCAGTTGTTATCAAAACAGCATGGTACTGGTACAGAAACAGATGGATAGACCAATGGAACAGAATAGAAATGCCAGAAATCAATCCAACCATCTACAGCCAACTTATATTTGACCAAAGATCCAAAACTAATCCCTGGAATAAGGACAATCTATTCAATAAATGGTGCTGGGAAAATTGGATTTCCATGTGCAGAAGCTTGAAGCAAGACCCATACCTTTCACCTTACACAAAAATTCACTCAACGTGGATTAAAGACTTAAGTCTACGACCTGAAACCATCAAATTATTAGAGAGCATTGGAGAAACCCTGCAAGATATAGGTACAGGTAAAGACTTCTTGGAAAAGACCCCAGGAGCACAGGCAGTCAAAACCAAAATTAACATTTGGGATTGCATCAAATTGAGAAGTTTCTGTACTTCAAAAGAAACAGTCAGGAAAGTGAAGAGGCAACCGACAGAATGGGAAAACATATTTGCAAACTATACTACAGATAAAGGGTTGATAACCAGAATCTACAAAGAAATCAAGAAAATCCACAACAACAGAACAAACAACCCACTTGAGAGATGGGCCAAGGACCTAAATAGACATTTTTCAAAAGAGGAAATCCAAATGGCCAACAGACACATGAAAAAATGTTCAAGTTCACTAGCAATCAGAGAAATGCAAATCAAAACCACAATGAGGTTTCACCTCACCCCGGTGAGAATGGCTCACATCCAGAAATCTACCAACAATAGATGCTGGAGAGGATGTGGTGAAAAAGGGACACTAACCCACTGGAGGTGGGAATGCAAACTGGTTAAGCCACTATGGAAGTCAGTCTGGAGATTCCTCAGAAACCTGAACATAACCCTACCATACAACCCAGCCATCCCACTCCTTGGAATTTACCCAAAGGAAATTAATTTGGCTAATAAAAAAGACATCTGCACATTAATGTTTATTGCAGCACAATTCACAATAGCAAAGACCTGGAACCAACCCAAATGCCCATCAACAGTAGACTGGATAAAGAAATTATGGGACATGTACTCCATAGAATACTATACAGCAGTAAGGAACAATGAAACCCAGTCATTTGCAACAAGATGCAGGGATCTGGAAAACATCATGCTGAGTGAATTAAGCCATTCCCAAAGAGACAAATATCATTTGTTTTCCCTGATCATCGACAACTGAGCACCAAAGGGGAAACCTGTTGAAGTGAAATGGACACTATAAGAAACAATTACCTGATCAGCTTTTGTCCTGACTCTAGATGTACAATGTAATACTTTATCCTTTTTAGTATTTGTTGTTGTTGTTGTTGTTGTTCTAGTACTAGTGGTTGAACTCTCTAAATAACACACAATTATTCTTAGGTGTTTAAATTTTAACTGAAAAGTGATCCCTGTTAAATTTCAGAGTGGAAAAATAGAGGGAGGAGATGCACAATTTGGGACATGCACAGTCTTTCCCCAAATGATGGAGTTAGAAATGTGCCAGGGGATTCCAATACAATCCCATCAAGGTGGCATGTACCAATGCCATCTCACTAGTCCAAGTGATCAATTTCAGTTCACATTTGATGGCTTAGATAGGTCTAAAAATCAAAGGGAACACACAAACAAGACAAGTGTCTGCTAATACTAACTGATAGAATCAAAAGGGAGAGAAAGATCCAACATGGGAAGTGGGATACACAGCAGACTCATAGAATGGCAGATGTCCTAAACAACACTCTGGCCTCAGAATCAGCGCTTAAGGCATTCGGATCTGGATGAAGAGCCCATGAGAGTATTGTAGGCATGGAAAGCCAAGACACCATGGAAAAGAAAAAAAAAAGAAGAAGACCTAAATGAAAGATCTCTGTTAGTGAGATCCCAATGGAAAGAACGGGGCCATCAAAGAAGGAGGTACCTTTCTCTGAAGGGAGGAGAGATCTTCCACTTTGACTGTGACCCTATCGGAACAAGATCAAAGTCAGCGAACTCTAAAGGCTTCCATAGCCCTGGCAACTCATGACTAGAGCCTAGGGAGATTACTGACACCATGAACAGGAGTGTCAAATTGTTAAGTCAGCAACAGAAGTCACTGTGTACTTACATCCCATGTGGGATCTGTCCTTAATGTGTTGTCTAATGTGCAGTGATGCTATAACTAGTACTGAAACAGTATTTTTACACTTTGAGGTTCTGCGTGGGTACAAACTGATGAGATCTTTACTAATTACATACTGAATCGATCTTCTGTATATAAAGATAATTGGAAATGAAAACAAACACCTGGTGTTAAATTGGAAATGGCATAGAAAATTAATTAATTTTAAATAAAATATTATGTAGGATCTAGGTCTTTAATGTGCTGTAGACTCTTATTTAATGCTATAACTAGTACTCTAACAGTTTTTTTTTTTTTACTTTGTGTTGCTATATGGGGGAAAACTGTTGAAATCGTTACCAAATATATATAAAACTGATCTTTTGTATATAAAGAGAATTGAAAATGAATCATGATGTGATAGGAAGGGGAGAGGAAGCGGGAGGGGGGAGGGTTGTGGGTGGGAGGAAAGTTTTATGAGGGGGAAGCCATTGTAACACATAAGCTGTAATTAGGAAATTTATACTCATTAAATAAAAGTTTAATTAAAAAAATTCAAAACAATAAAATCCGTGGATAATATCCAGAAAACACAAACACAGAGGCTGTAGCAATCTCTGGGATTGAGTTAGCCAAAACAAAACCGGATATTTCCGGTGACATCCACTCAATCCGGACAAACTGGTGTGGAATTCGTATGCAATGGACTGAGAAAATCACGGTACAAATGCTTTTGGAGAAAAGCAAAATCTTTACCTTAGGCAAGTGCATAAAATGTCATCTACATAAACAGAAATATCATGTTTGTTTGCCGAAGTTCCTCTAGCTTTCTCCCTAGAAAATACGAATGTGTAGAGCTGGTGTCCCCATGATGAACCAATTGAAGATTCTATGGTACAAAATTAAATGTTTGCTGATAAAAACATTCAAAATAATGAAGTCCGTGGATAATATCAGGAATACACAAACACAGAGGCTGTAGCAATATCTGGGATTGAGTTATCCAAAAGAAAACTGGATATTTCCGGTTTCATCCAGTCATTTCCGGAAAATTCGTTTAGAATTCGTATGCAATGGACCGAGAAAATCAAAGTAAAAATGTTTTGGAGAAACCAAAGTCTTTTCTTTAGAAAAGTGCATAAATGTCATCGATACAAACAGAAATATCATGTTTGTTTGTCGCAGTTCCTCTAGCTTTCTCACTAGAAAATACGAATGTGTAGAACTGGTGTCTCCATGTGGAACCAATTAGTGTTTAAAAGATCAAAATCTTGACAGGCATTCAAAAAATCAAAGTTTCAAACAATCTGGAGTCTAAAATTTCCAGTAAATCCTGGACTTTGGTTTTTCCAGTTTGGGCCCAACTGAAAAAATTGAAGGACCTATATCTCTCATCTTATAGAGACACCAACTAATCAGGCAATTTGGATTATATTAGAAGTACTGTCAAGATGTGACCTGGTACTAAATTTTAAGTTTCTATAATGGAAAATGCTATTAATACAAATGTTTGAGAATTAAAAAGTCTAATGATCTTGTGTTACTAGACATGATAGTTATCTTAATGAGAAAGCCCCAGAGGACAAAAAGGGTTAAATACTTGTAAAATCCTACAGGTGCTTTCAAAAATACTGTGAAGGAAGCAAGTGCCTCTTGTTGGTTGATGAGTTTATAATTTTAAACATGGCGACTTAAAGTCTTTTGTCATCCATAGTTATATATGATGTGCTGCTCATAAAACTAAAGCGTTGTTGGTTCTGTGTTTAGCTGTCCTCCTATAGGTTCCTATGGACTTTTTCCAGCCACTTTTATTGTATTCAATACTTTGGGATGGCTCTGTAAACAGATGAAGCCAATAATGTATTAACAGTACCAACTGAGAGAAAGTATGGTAAACAGGTTACTAAAAACAAAAAACAATTTAAATCAATTGGCAATCTACAAAAAGAGTTAAAGATTTTAAAAGCTATTACTAAAATTGCTATATTTGTTTATTATGCTATGTTATATGTGCGTACATATTGTATGTCCACAGGGGGAAATTTTATTAAGAGTTTTATTTTCAATGGCTTATAGATAAGATTGTCCATAAATTTAAGCTGCTAAAATCAATCAAAGATACATTTTAATTTGTGTGACCTGAATCTGTGTATCATATGTTTTAAACGTGTTGGTAGAAAGAAACTAAAAACATTTTAGATGGTTGTGCTTAAGTTTACTGGCTAAACAAACTACACCATGTTAGATATTTAAGAGGTGTTTTCAAATACATGATTCTTAAAATTTATAGAAGGCATTGGACCTTCTGGTAAATGTTTTCTTAAGTTGTTATCTAATGGCTGCAACAGTTTGCTAAGTATTCATGTGATATTGCTATTGTCAGCAAGCGATCTAGGACTTGCTCCCTCATTTCTCTATTCTAAGCCCAACTTGTTCTTTCATTTCTCTATTCTCTTCAAGGTAGGAAACTAATTCTATTATAAAGGAATCTGTAGGATGCACAATTTAATCTTTAAACCTTATAAAAGAGATGGCTAACATTTTTCTGTTATAGCATAGCCAAAATAAGAACTCAAATAATAATCTCATAGCTAGATTCACTTGGCCATCAGCGAAGTATACAGTAAGTAGAAAAAACCTCCCTTTCAGACCAAAGGGAAAGAAAGTTTTAAAGTGAGAATATAATTTTCCTCATGGGCATTGTCTACCTTAGAAAAACTACTACAGAACATGCCTGTGACTATAGACTTGTAGTTCAGGCCACCAAAGATTAGAGATGGGACATGGGCACTCCCTTGACTTGCATCCTCTGGTCGGCTTTAACAAAACCCAGGATGAAAAGAAAGCTTGGCATCAGAAGCAATGGGTGGCAGGCTTATTAATGGATGTTCTGTACAGTGATCTGCCCTCAAGGAGACCCAACAGGCCAATCCACTGCAGTGGCTTTCAATGTGGTAAGCCTGGGCTTCAGCAGAAGTCAGCTTGTGAAGAGCCCTGGCAGCTCTGCCAAGAGTTGGATCACTGGAAATGGACCTGCCCTGGAGTCGAAGGATGCCCAGGTCAGAGCCACACATCTTATTGGCTCTAAGCTGAAAAGCCCTTCACTCAGCCCAACTTCTAAAGTGACCACTGCAGCTGAGGGGATGGTCAAGTAGGGTCAGCAACATTGCAGGCAGAACTGTAAATTTCTTGTTAGAGATGCCCCCTGCCTTTACCTGGCCAGCTCTCCCACCAGGCCAGCCAAGTAATGAAAGTCAACAGAGTGCCTTCCCCTAGGAGGTTCACACCTCCCTTAGGATATACCCCATGTGAAGAGATAGATAGGTCTGGGCCTCTGAATTTACAAGGCCTAAAGCCCACCAGATTATTATCAAGCCCCTTCTATCAGGTTCTATTTGCCTCTCAATCAGAAAAATTACTTGTAGCTTAGACAGCACCTTTCTTAGCTCCTCTAATAATGACTCTGTCCTTTGTTCTAGGCCCTGTCTAGTGCACTTGGGCCTCATTCCTTTGTAATCATAACCTCTACACTACCACCAATGGCTCTACTCCCAACCTGTGGGTACTGATGGTCCTCTTCTCCACTTAATGCTGTATAATTGTTCAAACCTGATAAATGCCACTCTTAGGATCATTGGTTACTATCCTCACTCTGTCTTTTATGAACTTGTCTAAATATGATCAGTGTCAGCGAACTTGGAAGGCTTCCATAGCCTTGGCAACTCATGACGACAGCCTAGGGTGGTCACTGGCGCCATAAACTAGAGTGTCAATTTGTTGCGTCAACAATAGGAGCCACTGTGCACTTGCTCCTCATGTGGGATCTCTGTCCTTAATGTGCTGTACATTGTGATTTAATGCTATAACTAGTACTCAAACAGTATGTTGCACTTTCTGTTTCTATGTGGGTGCAAACTGTTGAAATCTTTATACTAAATTGATCTTCTGTATATAAGGAGAATTGAAAATGAATCTTGATGAAAATGGAAAGGGAGAGGGAGTGGGAGAGGGGAGGGTTGCGGGTGGCAGGGGAATTATGGGAGGGTGAAGCCATTATAATCCATAAGTTGTACACTGTAAATTTATATTCATTAAATCAAAGTTAAAAAAAATAAAAAATAAAAAAATAAAGTGTATTCCATAAGGACTAAAAAAAATATATATCAAAATAAAATGTTGCCTGATAAAAAACTTTCAAAACAATAAAGTCCACTGATAATATCCAGAAGACACAAACACAGAGGCTGTAGCAATATCTGGGATTGAGTTAGCCAAAACAAAATAGGATATTTCCGGTTTCATCCAGTCATATCTGGAAAAACCGGTGTGGAATTCGTATGCAATGGACCGAGAAATTCACAGTAAAAATGGTTTTGGAGAAAAGCAAAGTCTTTTCGTTAGGCAAGTACATAAAATGTCATCTATACAAACAGAAATATCATGTTTATTTGCCTCAGTTCCTCTAGCAGTCTCCCTAGAAAATACGAATGTGTAGAGCTGGTGTCCCCACGATGAACCAATTAGAGTTTCAACGGTACAAAATTAAATATTCCCTGATAGAAACATTCAAAACAATAAAGTCCATCGATAATATCCAGAAAACACAAACACAGAGGCTTTCACAATATTTCCGATTGAGTTAGACAAAAAACAACCGGATATTTCTGTTTTCATCCAGTCATATCCGGAAAATTCGTTTAGAATTCGTATGCAATGGACCGAGAAAATCAAAGTAAAAATGTTTTGGAGAAACCAAAGTCTTTTCTTTAGAAAAGTGCATAAATGTCATCGATACAAACAGAAATATCATGTTTGTTTGCCGCAGTTCCTCAAGCTCTCTCCCTAGAAAATACAAATGTGTAGAGCTGGTGTCCCCATGATGAACCAATTAGTGTTTCAAGGTACAAAATTAAATGTTCCCTGATAAAAACATTCAAAACAATTAAGTCCATCAATAATATCCAGAAAACACAAACACAGAGGCTGTAGCAATATTTGGGATTTAGTTAGGCAAAACAAAACCAGATATTTCCGGTTTCATCCAGTCATATCTGGACAAACTGGTGTGGAATTCATATGCAATTGACAGAGAAAATCACAGTAAAAATGGTTTTGGAGAAAAGCAAAGTCTTTTCGTTAGGCAAGTGCATAAAATGTCATCTATACAAACAGAAATACCATGTTTGTTTGCCGCAGTTCCTCTAGCTTTCTCCCTAGAAAATACGAATGTGTAGAGGTGGTGTCCTCAATATGAACCACATAGTGTTTCAATGGTACAAAATTAAATGTTCCCTGATAAAAACATTCAAAACAATAAAGTCCGTGGATAATATCAGGATTACAGAAACACAGACGCTGTAGCAATATCTGGGATTGAGTTAGCTAAAACAAAAACGGATATTTCGGGTTTCATCCAGTCATATCCGGACAAACTGGTGTGGAATTCATTTGAAGTGTACCGAGAAAATCACAGAAAAATGCTTTGGAGAAACGCAAAGTCTTTTCATTAAGCAAGTGCATACAATGTCATCTATACAAACAGAAATATCATGTTTCTTTGCAGCAGTTCCTCTAGCTTTCTCCATAGAAAATATGAATATGTTCAGCTGGTGTTTCCATGTGGAACCAATTACTGTATCCAAGCTCAAAATAAAATGTTCCCCGATAAAAAACATTGAAATAAATAAAGTCCGATGATAATATCCAGAAAACACAAACACAGAGGCTGTAGCAATATTTCTGATTGAGTTAGGCAAAACAAAACCAGAAATTTCCGGTTTCATCCAGTCATATCTGGACAAACTGGTGTGGAATTCATATGCAATGGACCGAGAAAAATAACAGTAAAAATGGTTTTGGAGAAAAGCAAAATCTTTTCGTTAGGCAAGTGCATAAAATGTCATCTATACAAACAGAAATACCATGTTTGTTTGCTGCAGTTCCTCTAGCTTTCTCCATAGAAAATACGAATGAGTAGAGCTGGTGTCCCCATGATGAACCAAATAGTGTTTCAACGGTACACAATTAAATGTTCCCTGATAAAAACATTGAAAACAATAAAATCCGTGGATAATATCAGGATTACACAAACACAGAGGCTGTAGCAATATCTGGGATTGAGTTAGCTAAAACAAAATAGGATATTTCGGGTTTCATCCAGTCATATCCGGACAAACTGGTTTGGAATTCATTTGAAGTTTACTGAGAAAATCACAGAAAAATGGTTTGGAGAAAAGAAAAGTCTTTTCATTAGGCAAGTGCATAAAATGTCATCTATACAAACAGAAATATCATGTTTGTTTTCTGCAATTCCTCTAGCTATCTCTCTAGAAAATACGAATATGTTCAGCTGGCGTCTCCATGTGGAACCAATTACTGTATCCAAGCTCAAAATAAAATGTTTCCTGATTAAAAATATTCAAAAAAATAAAGTCCATTGATAATATCCAGTAAACACAAACACAGCAGCTTTCACAATATTTTGGATTGAGTTAGCCAAAACACAACCGGATATTTCTGTTTTCATCCAGTCATATCCGGACAAACTGGTGTGGAATTGGGATGCAATGGACTGAGCAAATCACAGTAAAAATGGCTTTGGAGAAAAGCAAAGTCTTTTCGTTAGGCAAGTGCATAAAATGTCATCTATGCAAACAGAAATATCATGTTTGTTTGGCGCAGTTCCTCTAGTTTTCTCCCTAGAAAATAGGAATGTGTAGAGCTGGTGTCTCCATGTGGAACCAATTAGTGTTTCCAAGATCAAAATAAAATGTTCACTGATAAAAAAAAAACATTCAAAACAATAAAGTCCGTGGATAATATCAGGAATACACAAACACAGAGGCTGTAGTGTTGTTGTTGATTTCTCCACAATGTAGCAGTGGGTTCGTTTCTGAGAAGAACAGCGTGGTGGGGGCAAGAGGCGCGGAGTCAACACACAGACCCCGGGAGTCCGGTGAGAGCAGGCTTGAGGCGAGTAGCCTGCAGACTCGTTTATTACAGTTGGTACAACAGCTTATATAGCCAAGACCAGCCAATCTGGTCAAGGGGCGGTCCATACCCCAACCAATCACAGCCTGTTGCCAGGCAGTTTCCACAGCCATCCAATCACAGCCTGTCGCCAGGCAGTTTCAAATCCATCCAATCACTGCCTGTTGCCAGGCAGTTTCCAGAGCCATCCAATCACAGCCTGTCGCCAGGCAGTTTCAAATCCATCCAATCACAGCCTGTTGCCAGGCAGTTTCCAGAGCCATCCAATCACAGCCTGTCGCCAGGCAGTTTCAAATCCATCCAATCACAGCCTGTCACCAGGCAGTTTCCAGAGCCATCCAATCACAGCCTGTCGCCAGGCAGTTTCAAAACCATTCCTGACTAACTGACGCTCGCTTGCCAGTGGCCACCTTGACATGGCCTTCTCATTCCACTACATTTCCCCCTTTTCGTTTATTTTTGAGCAACGGGAGGCATGATTCTTGGCCATACCATTGTTGACCCCGTTTCCATGTGGTCTCCGTACGCAGCTGTGCCTGTCTTAGGTTGTCCCCCAGGGGATCTTACCCGTCATTGACTAACCAGCGCTCAAATCGAGAGACCACAGGATTGCTTGCTCAGATAGGGGTAGGAATGAGGAATAATGGTTATCAGGAGTGGCATGACCGCACACAGGCTGTGGGCCATTGGAGTGGCTGACCAGAGCTAGTGGGGTACACAACAGTAACAGATATGGCTTTGGGCAGTTTCTCAGGGTAGGATGATAGGGCAGGAGCGTCTGCTAACAAGGTGGAGTCTTGGTCTTGTTCAGCTGGTTCTGGTTGGCTGTCAGTTGCAGGCTTGATGTTTCTGGCTGGTACCCAAATGGGCTGTTCCGCATTCTCTGGAAAGACACAAGCATATCCTCGACCCTTGGTTAATAGAAGCCTTTTTACAGGCGTTGGAATCCAGGGCCTGAATTCTGCATCCGCTCCTGTATTAACAGCAAATGTGCAGGTGGGACGGGGTCCAGCTGCTGCCCTAAGAGCTTGGGGTGCCCGAGGACTGCCACTAATGTGGGGATCCTCACTGGGTGCGGATGGGATGACCTCGCATGAGTTATTGTGTAGAGGTCCTCTTAGTTCATCCCACGGGTATGTGGGGGGTGGCTGACTAGGCATTGCTACCTTGTTTGCTACATTGTTTTTTTCACTGTCGGAGCTCTCTCTCCCTAAGTCTTCAACCATTGTCTGTGAGACAGGGACCTGGAGTGTCAGGCTCCTATCACTCACAGATTCAGTATCTTTGATAATCTGCACAGGATTCTGAGAGGGGGGTATCTTTCCCATGTCTGAGCGCTTAAGAGCGGCACGGTACGCCAACTCTAGCCAGAGGAAAGACACGTATAGCACTGCTACCGTAACAAAGCAAATTCCTAGCACCTCAGCTGTGGATGGCATTTTGCAGGAGGTTTCCCTATGCTAGACAAACAGACAGTGGTGTATCAGATCGTACGTATGTCTTGTGCTTAGTGGGGGACTTCCTTGATTCGTTAGGTCAAGGCCGTATGCCCACACGGTGTCTCCGGAGCGTCACCTCTCTCGAGTGAGGGAAGATGACTTGGTTCCGAATTCTGGGATGATCAGTCCCTTATGTGAATTCGCCGGGCGAACTGAAAGTAAAAGGAGGAGCCGAGAAGCGACGTACGCTTCAGGGCGGTGTGTGCTAACCTGGGGTCACTTAGACCGAGGACAAGGACAAGGAAAGGGGCGTAGGAGGGGGTTCTGTGTTCACCCTCACAGAACCTAACAGCACACAAAACACCGAGGGGCCTACTTGCCGAAATCCAGGGGGGGACCTCGCCGAGTCCGACACGCTGTTTCTTTCTCAGTCACGTTGGCGCGCCAGATGTTGTTGTTGATTTCTCCACAATGTTGCAGTGGGTTTGTTTCTGAGAAGAGCAGCGTGGTGGGGGCAAGAGGCGCGGAGTCAACACACAGACCCCGGGAGTCCGGTGAGAGCAGGCTTGAGGCGAGCAGCCTGCAGACTCGTTTATTACAGTTGGTACAACAGCTTATATAGCCAAGACCAGCCAATCTGGTCAAGGGGTGGTCCATACCCCAACCAATCACAGCCTGTTGCCAGGCAGTTTCCACAGCCATCCAATCACAGCCTGTCGCCAGGCAGTTTCAAATCCATCCAATCACTGCCTGTTGCCAGGCAGTTTCCAGAGCCATCCAATCACAGCCTGTCGCCAGGCAGTTTCAAATCCATCCAATTACAGCCTGTTGCCAGGCAGTTTCCAGAGCCATCCAATCACAGCCTGTCGCCAGGCAGTTTCCAGAGCCATCAATCACAGCCTGTCGCCAGGCAGTTTCAAAACCATTCCTGACCAACTGACGCTCGCTTGCCAGTGGCCACCTTGACATGGCCTTCTCATTCCACTACACTGTAGCAATATCTGGGATTGAGTTATCCAAAAGAAAACCGGATATTTCCGGTTTCATCCAGTCATATCCGGACAAACCAGTGTGGAATTCGTATGCAATGGACTGAGGAAATCACAGTAAAAAAGATTTTGCAGAAAAGCAAAGTCTTTTCATTAGGCAAGTGCATAAAAAGTCATCTACAGAAACAGAAATATCATGTTTGTTTGCCGCAGTTCCTCTAGCTTTCTCCCTAGAAAATACGAATGTGCAGAGCTAGTGTCTCCATGTGGAACCAATTAATGTTTCCAAGCACAAAATTAAATGTTCCCTGAAAAAAAAACATTCAAAAAAATAAAGTCCGTGGATAATATCAGGAATACACAAACACAGATGCTGTAGCAATATTTCGGATTGAATTAGCGAAAAAAAAAAAAACAGATATTTCTGGTTTCTTCCACTCATATCCGGACAAACTGGTGTGGAATTCGTATGCAATGGACCAAGAAAATCACAGTAAAAATGGTTTCAGAGAAAAGCAAAGTCTTTTTATTAGGCAAGTGGATAAAATGTCACCTATAAAAACAGAAATATCATTTTTGTCAGTTCCTCTACCTTTCTCCCTTGAAAATAAGATTATGCAGAGCTGGTGTTTCCATGTGGAACCAATTACTGTATCCAAGCGCAAAATAAAATGTTCCCCGATAAAAGACATTCAAAAAAATAAAGTCTGATTATAATATCCAGAAAACACAAACACAGAGGCTGTAGCAATATTTCGGATTGAGTTAGCCAAAAGAAAACCGGATATTTCCGGTTTCATCCAGTCATATCCGGACAAAGTGGTGTGGAATTCGGATGCAATGGACCAAGAAAATCACAGAAAAATGGTTTGGAGAAAAGCAAAGTCTTTTCATTAGGCAAGTGCATAAAATGTCATCTATACAAACAGAAATATCATGTGTGTTTGCCGCAGTTCCTTTAGCAGTCTCCCTAGAAAATATGAATGTGTAGAGATCGTGTCCCCATGATGAACCAATTGGTGTTTCTATGGTACAAAATGAAATGTTCCCTGATAAAAATATTCAAAACAATAAAGTTTGTTGATAATATCAGGAATACACAAACACAGAGGCTTTCACAATATTTCGGATTGAGTTAGCCAAAAAAGAACCGGATATTTCTGTTTTCATCCTGTCATATCAGGACAAAGTGGTGTGGAATTCAGATGCAATGGACAGAGAAAATCACATTAAAATGATTTTGGAGAAAAGCAAAGTCTTTTCGATAGGCAAGTGCATAAAATGTCATCTATAAAAACAGAAATATCATGTTTGTTTGTCACAGTTCCTCTAGCTTTCTCCCTAGAAAATAGGAATGTGTAGAGCTGGTGTCTCCATGTGGAACCAATTAGTGTTTCCAAGATCAAAATAAAATGTTCCCTGATAAAAAAACATTCAAAACAATACAGTCAATCAATAATATCAGGAATACACAAACACAGAGGCTGTAGCAATATCTGGGATTGAGTTAGCCAAAACACAACCGGATATTTCTGGTTTCATCCTGTCATATCCGGACAAACAGGTGTGGAATTCAGATGCAATGGACCGAGAAAATCACAGTAAAAATGGTTTTGGAGAAAAGCAAAGTCTTTTCGTTAGGCAAGTGCATAAAATGTCATCTATACAAACAGAAATATCATGTTTGTTTGCCGCAGTTCCTCTAGCTTTCTCCCTAGAAAATACGAATGTGTAGAGCTGGTGTCCCCATGATGAACCAAATAGTGTTTCCACGGTACAAAATTAAATGTTCCCTGATAAAAACATTCAAAACAATAAAGTCCGTGGATAATATCTGGAAAACATAAACACAGAGTCTGTAGCCATATTTGGGATTGAGTTAGGCAAAACAAAACCAGATATTTTCGGTTTCATCCTGTCATATCCGGACAAAATGGTGTGGAATGCATTTCAAGTGTACCGAGAAAATCACAGAAAAATGGCTTGGAGAAAAGCAAAGTCTTTTCATTAGGCAAGTGCATAAAATGTCATCTATACGGAGTTAAATATCATGTTTGTTTGCCGCAGTTCCTCTAGATTTCTCCCTAGAAAATACGAATATGCAGAACTGGTGTCTCCATGTGGAACCAATCAGTGTTTCCAAGCAATAGCTAAATCTTCCCCGATATAAAACATTCAAAAAAATAAAGTCTGTGGATAATATCAGGAATACACTAACACACAGGCTGTAGCAATATTTTGGATTGTGTTAGCCAAAACACAAGCAGATATTACTGGTTTCATCCAGTAATATCTGGAAAAAGTGGTGTCGAATTCGTATGCAATGGACTGAGAAAATCACAGTAAATATGGTTTTGGAGAAAAGCAAAGTCTTTTCGTTAGGCAAGTGCATAAAATGTCATCTATACAAACAGAAATATCATGTTTGTTTGCCGCAGTCCCTCCAGCTTTTCCGTAGAAAACACGAATGTGTAGAGCTGGTGTCTCCATGTGGAACCAATTACTGTATCCAAGCAAAAAATTACATTTTACCTGATAAAAAACATTCAAAACAATAAAGTCCATGGATAATATCAGGAATACACAAACACAGAGGCTGTAGCAATATCTGGGATTGAGTTATACAAAAGAAAACCGGATATTTCCGGTTTCATCCAGTCATATCCGGACAAAGTGGTGTGGAATTTGTATGCAATGGGCTGAGAAAATCACAGTAAAAAACGTTTTCCAGAAAAGCAAAGTCTTTTCGTTAGGCAAGTGCATTAAATGTCATCTACACAAACAGAAATATCATGTTTGTTTGCCGCAGATCCTCTAGCTTTCTCACTAGAAAATATGAATATTTGCACCTGGTGTCTTATGTGGAACCAATTACTGTATCCAAGCTCAAAATAAAATGTTCCCCGATAAAAAAATTCAAAAAAATAAAGTCCGTTGATAATTTCCGAAAAAAAACAAACACAGAGGATGTTGCAATATTTTGGATTGAGTTAGCCAAAACACAACCGGATATTTCTGTTTTCATCCAGTCATATCCGGACGAAGTTGTGTGGAATTCGCATGCCATGGACCGAGAAAATCACAGTAAAAATGGTTTTGGAGAAAAGCAAAGTCTTTTCGTTAGGCAAGTGCATAAAATGTCATCTATACAAACAGACATATCATGTTTGTTTGCCGCAGTTCCTCTAGCTTTCGCCATAGAAAATACAAATGTGTAGAGCTGGTGTCCCCATGATGAAACAGTTAGTGTTTCTACGGTACAAAATTAAATGTTCCCTGAAAAAAACATTCAAAACAATAAAGTCTGTGGATAATATCAGGAATACACAAACACAGAGGCTGTAGCAATATCTGGGATTGAGTTAGCCAAAACAAAACCGGATATTACCGCTTTCATCCTGTCATATCTGGACAAACTGTTGTGGAATTCATTTCAAGTGTACCGAGAAAATCACAGAAAAATGGTTTGGAGAAAAGCAAAGTCTTTTCATTAGGCAAGTGCATAAAATGTTATCTATACAAACAGAAATATCATGTTTGTTTGCTGCAGTTCCTTTAGGAGTCTCCCTAGAAAATATGAATGTGTAGAGCTTGTGTCCCCATGATGAACCAATTAGTGTTTCTACGGTACAAAATTAAATGTTCCCTGATAAAAATATTCAAAACAATAATGTTTTTTGATAATATCAGGAATACACAAACACAGAGGCTTTCACAATATTTCGGATTGAGTTAGCCAAAAGACAACCGGATATTTCTGGTTTCATCCTGTCATATCCGGAAAAACTGGAGTGGAATTCATATGCAATGGACACAGCAATCACATTAAAAATGGTTTTGGAGAAAAGCAAAGTCTTTTCGTTAGGCAAGTGCATAAAATGTCATCTATACAAACTGAAATATCATGTTTGTTTGCCGCAGTTGCTCTAGCTTTCTCCCTAGAAATCACTAATCTTCAGAAATTTTGTTTGCAAATGGAACCAATTAGCATTTGCCAGCACAAAAGAAAATGTCACCTACTAAAATTCATTCAAAAGCATAAAGTTCATTGATAATGTCCAGAAAACACAAATACAGAGGCTGTAGCTTGGTCTGGGATTGAGTCAGCCACAATACAGGAGGATATTCCGGGTTTCATACGGTCATATCTGGACAAAGTGTTGTGGGCTTCGTATGCAATGGACCAAGAAAATCACAGTCAAACTGCTTTTGGAGAAAAGCAAAGTATTTTTCTTAGACAAGTGGATAAATGTCATGTTTACAAACACAAATATCACGTTTGTTTGCCGCAGTTGCTCTAGCTTTCTCCCTAGAAATCACGAATGTGTAGAGGTTTGGACTCTATGTGGAAATAATTAGCATTTTCCAGCACAAAATAAAAGGTTCTCTGCTAAAGTTCATTCAAAACTGTAAAGTCCATTGACAATATCCAGAAAACACATACACAGCATCTGTAGGATTATATGGGCTTGAGTTAGCCAAAACACTGGTGGATAGTTCTGGTTTCATTCAGTCATATCTGGACGAAGTGTTGTGGAATTCCTATGCAATGGACTCAGAAAATCACACTCAAACTGGTTTAGGAGAAAAGCAAAGTCTTTTCCTTGGGCAAGTGGATAAAATGCCATGTAAAAAAACAAAAATATATTTTTTTGCTGAACTTTCTATAGCTTTCTCCTAGAATACATGAATGTGCAGATTTTTTGTCTCCATGTGCAACCAATTAGTGTTAGGCAGCACAAAACAAAATGTTCCCTTCTAAAATTCATTCAAATCCATAAAGTCCATTGATAATATCCAGAAAACACCAACACAGAGGCTATATTAAGCTCTGCGATTGAGATAGCCACAAAACAACTGGATATGTCTGATTTCATCCCATCATATCCAGACAAAGTATTGTGCAATTCATATAAAATGGATGCAGAAAATCACAGTCAAACTGGTTTGGAAGAAAAGCAAAGCCTTTTTCTTGTGTAAGTGGATAACATGTCATGTTTACAAACAGAAATAGCATGTTTGCAGCAGTGGCTCTAGCTTTCCTAATAGAAAACACAAATTTGTCGCAGTTTTTTCTCCATGTGGACATCATTAGCCTTTACTAGCACAAAATAAAATGGTCCCTGCTAAAATTCCGTCCTACCCATAAGGTCCATTGATAATATCCAGAAAACACAAACACAGAGTCTGTAGCAAGATCTGGGATCGAGATAGCCACAAAACAACTGGATATGTCTGATTTCATCCCATCATATCCAGACAAAGTATTGTGCAATTCATATAAAATGGATGCAGAAAATCACAGTCAAACTTGTTTGGAAGAAAAGCAAAGTCTTTTTCTTGGGTAAGTGGAGAACATGTCATGTATACAAACAGAAATAGCATGTTTGCAGCAGTTGCTCTAGCTTTCTCAATAGAAAACACAAATTTGTAGCGGTTTGGTCTCCATGTGGAAATCATTAGCCTTTACTAGCACAAAATAAAATGGTCCCTACTAAAATTCCTTCCAACCCGTAAGGTCCATTGATAATATCCAGAAAACACAAACACAGAGACTGTAGCAAGATCTGGGATCGAGATAGCCACAAAACAACCGGATATGTCTGATTTCATCCAGTCATATCCAGACAAAGTATTGTGCAATTCATATAAAATGGATGCAGAAAATCACAGTCAAACTTGTTTGGAAGAAAAGCAAAGTCTTTTTCTTGGGTAAGTGGAGAACATGTCATGTATACAAACACATATATCATGTTTGTTTCCTGCACTTGCTCTAGCATTATCCCTAGAAAACACGAATGTGCCAAGGTTTTTTCTCCATGTTGGACCATTAGTGTTAGGCAGTACAAAACCAAATGTTCCCTGCTACAATTCGTTCCAAACCATAAAGTCCATTGATAATATCCAGAAAACACAAATGCAGGGGCTGTAGCAAGATCTGGGATTGAGTAAGCCACAACACAACCAGATATTTCTGGTTTCATCCAGTCATATCTGGACAAAATGTTCTGGAATTCGTATGCAAAAGAACTAGAAAATCACAAAATGGTTTTGGAGAAAAGTATAGTTTTTTTCCTGGGAAATTGTATCTAATGTCGTGTTTACAACACAAATATCATGTTTGCAACATTTGCTCTAGATTTCCCCAAGAAAACACGAATGGGGAGATCTTATTTCTATATGTGCAAACAATTAGCGTTTGGAAACAAAACACAAAATGTTTCTTGTGAAAATTCATTCCAAACCATAAAGTCCATTGATAATATCCAGATAATGCAAACACAGAGGGTTTAGCAAGGTCTGGTAATGAGTTAGCCACAACACAAGAGGATATATCTGGTTTAATCCAGTCATATCCGGACAAAGTGTTGTGGAATTCATATCAATGGACCCAGAAAATCACAGTCAAACTGATTTTGGAGAAAAGCAAATTCTTTTTCTTGGACAAATGGATAAAATGTCATGTTTACAAACATAAATATCATGTTTGCAGTATTTGCTCTACCTTTTTCCCTAGAAAACATGAATGGGTAGAGGTTTTTTCTCCATGTGGATCCAATCACTCTTTGCCACCACAAAACAAAATATTCGCTGCTAAAATTCATTCCAAACCATAAAGTCCATAGGGAATATCCAGAAAACACAAACAAACACAGAGGCTGTAGCAAGAAATGGGGTTGAGTTAGCCACAAAACAACTGAATATTTCTGGTTCATCCAGTCATATCTGGACATAATGTTCTGGAATTCGTATGCAAAGGAACTAGAAAATCACAGTAAAACTGGTTTTGGAGAAAAGCAGTCTTTTTCTTGGGAAATTGAATCCAATGTCATGTTTACAAACATAAATATCACGTTTGCAGGATTTGCTTTAACTTTTTCCAAGAAAACATGAATGGGAAGATGTTATTTCTATATGTGGAAACAATTAGTGTTTGCAAACACAAAAACAAAATGTTACCTGCTAAAATTAATTCCAAACCTAAAGTCCTTTGATAATATCCAGAAAACACAAACACAGAGGCTGTAGCAAGATCTGGGAATGAGTTAGCCACAAAAAAACTGGATATTTCTATTTTCATCCAGTCTTCCGGACAAAGTATTGTGGAATTTGTATGCAATGGACTCAGAAAATCACAGTCAAACTGGATTTGGAGAAAAGCATAGTCTTTTTCTTTGGCAAGTGGATAAATATGAAGTTTACAAACAAAAATATCAGGTTTGTTTCTCACAATTGCTCTAGCTTTCTCCCTAGAAAACACGAATATGTAGAGGTTTTTTCTCCATGTGGAACCAATCACTGTTGCCAGAACAAAACAAAATATTCCCTGCTAAAATTCATTCCAAATATAAAGTCCATAGGGAATATCCAGAAAACACAAACAAACACAGAGACAATAGCAAGACCTGGGATTGAATTATTCACAACAGAAAACGATATTTCTGGTTTGATCTAGTCACATCCAGACAAATTGTTGGGGAATTCATATTCAATGGATGCAGAAAATCACAGTCAAACTGGTTTTGGAGGAAATCTTAATCTTTTTCTTAGGCAAATGGATAAAATATTATGTATACAAACATAAATATCATGTTTGCCACGGTTACTCTATCTTTCTCCCTAGAAAACCCAAATGTGTAGAGGTTTTGTCTGCATATGAAACCAATTAGTGCTTGCCACCAGGAAACAAAATGCTGCATGCTAAAATTCATTGAAAACCATAAGTCCATAGAGAATATCCAGAAAACACAAATACACACAGAGGCTGTAGCAAGATCTGGATTTGAGATAGCCACAACACAATTGGATGTTTCTGGTCTGATCTACTCATATCCGGACAAAATGTTGTGGAATTTGTATGCAAGGGACCCAGAAAATCACAATCAAACTCATTTTGGAGAAAAGCACAGTCTTTTTCCCAGGCAACTGGGTTCAATGTCCTGTTAACAAATACAAATATCATGTGTGCAGCATTTGCTCTAGCTTTCTCTCTAGAGAACACGAATATGTAGAGGTTTTTTCTCCTTGTGGAAACAAATAGCGTTTGACAGCACAAAACAAAATGTTCCTGCTAAAATTCATTAAAAACCATAAAGTACATAAAGAATATCCAGAAAACACAAACAAACACAGATGCTGTAGCAAGATTTGGATGTGAGCTAGCAACAACCCAACTGGATATTTCTGGTTTGATGCAGTCATATCCGGACAAAATGTTGTGAAATTCATATGAAATGGACCCAGAAAATCACAGTGAAGTTTGTTTTTAGAAAGCACAGTCCTATCCTGTGCAACTGGATTCAATGTCATATTTACCAACATAAATATCTTGTGTGCAGCAGTTGCTTTAGCGTTCTCCCTAGAAAACACGAATGTGTAGAGGTTTTTTCTCCATGTGGAACAATTAGCGTTTGCTAGCACAAAACATAATGTTCCCTGCTAAAATTCATTCAAAACCATAAAGTCATTGGTAATATCCAGAAAACACAAACACAGAGGCTGTAGCAAGATCAGCATTTGAGTTAGCCACAACACAGCTGGATAATTCTGGTTTGATCCTGTCATATCTGGACAAAGTGTTGTGGAATTCATATGCACTGGCCCCAGAAAATCACAGTGAAGTTTTTTTTTAAACTTTTATTTAATGAATAAAAATTTCCAATGTACAGCTTATGAATTACAATGGCTTCCCCCTCCCATAACTTCCCTCCCACCCGCAACCCTCCCCTCTCCCACTCCCTCTCCCCTTCCATTTGCATCAAGATTCATTTTCAATTCTCTTTATATACAGAAGATTAATTTAGTATACATTAAGTAAAGATTTCAACAGTTTGCACCCACATAGCAACACAAAGTGAAACATACTGTTTGAGTACTAGTTATAGCATTAAATCACAATGTACAGCACATTAAGGACAGAGATCCCACATGCAGAGCAAGTGCACAGTGGCTACTGTTGTTGACCCAACAAATTGACACTCTAGGTTATGGCGCCAGTAACCACCCTAGGCTCTCGTCATGAGTTGCCAAGGCTATGGAAGCCTTCCAAGTTCGCTGACACTGATCATATTTAGACAAGGTCATAAAAGACAGAGCGAGGATAGTAACCAATGTTGCTAAGAGTGGCGTTAACCAGGTCTGAACAGTTATACATCATTAAGTGGGGAAGAGGACCATCAATTACACACAGGTTGGGAGTAGAGCCATGGGTGGTAGAGTAGAGGTTACGATTACAAAGGAATGATGCCCTCGTGCGCTAGACAGGGTCTAGAACAAAGGACAGAGTCATTATTAGAGGAGCTAAGAAAGGTGCTGTCTAAGCTGCAATTAAGTTTTCTGATTGAGAGGCAAATAGAACCTGACAGAAGGGTCCTGGTAATAATCTGGTGGGCTTTAGGCCTTGTAAGTTAAGAGGCCCAGACCTATCTCTCCCTTCTCATGGGGTCCATCTTAAGGGAGGTGTGAACCACCTTAGGGAAGGCACCCTGTTGACTTTCATTACTTAGCTGGCCTGGGAGGAGAGCTGGCTAGGTAAAGGCAGGGGCATCTCTAACAAGAAATTTACAGTTCTGCCTGCAATGTTGCTGACCCTGCTTGGCTGTCCCCTCAGCTGCAGTGGCCACTTTGGAAGTTGGGCTGAGTGAAGGGCTTTTCAGCTTAGAGCCAATAAGATCTGTGGCTCTGACCTGGGCATTCTTCGATGCCCATTTCCAATGATCCAACTCTTGGCAGAGCTGCCAGGGCTCTTCACAAGCTGACTTCTGCTGAAGCCCAGGCTTACCACATTGAAAGCCACTGCAGTGGACTGGCCTGTTGGGTCTCCTTGAGGGCAGATCACTGTACAGATCAGCCATTAATAGCACTGCCACCCACTGCTTCTGATGCCTAGCTTTCTTTTCCTCCTGGTTTTTGTTAAAGCAGAGCAGAGGATGCAAGTCAAGGGAGTGCCCAAGTCCCATCTCTAATCTTCGGTGGTCTGAACTACAAGTCTATAGTCACAGGCATGTTCTGTAGTAGTTTTTCTAAGGTAGACAATGCCCATGAGGAAAATTATATTCTCACTTAAAAACTTTCTTTCCCTTTGGTCTGAAAGGGAGGTTTTTTCTACTTTCTGTTTCCTTCGCTGATGGCAAAGTAAATCTCGCTATGAGATTATTATTTAAGCTCTTATTTTGGCTATGCTATAACAGAAAAATGTTAGCCATCTCTTTTATAAGGTCTAAAGATTAAATTGTGCATCCTACGGATTCCTTCATAATAGAATTAGTTACCTACCTTGAAGAGAATAGAGAAATGAAAGAACAAGTTGGGCTTAGAATAGAGAAATGAGGGAGCAAGTCCTAGATCGCTTGCTGACAATAGCAATATCACATGAATACTTAGCAAACTGTTGCAGCCATTAGATAACAACTTAAGAAAACATTTACCAGAAGGTCCAATGCCTTCTATAAATTTTAAGAATCATGTATTTGAAAACACCTCTTAAATATCTAACATGGTGTAGTTTGTTTAACCAGTAAACTTAAGCACAAACATATAAAATGTATTTAGTTTCTTTCTACCAACAAGTATAAAACATATGATACAGAGATTCATGTCACATGAATAAAAAGTATCTTTGATTAAATTTAGCAACTTAAATTTATGGACAATCTTATCTATAAGCCGATTAAAATAAAATTCTTGGCCGGAGCCGTGGCTCAACAGGCTAATCCTCCGCCTTGCGGCTCCGGCACACCGGGTTCTAGTCCCGGTCGGGGCACTGATCCTGTCCCGGTTGCCCCTCTTCCAGGCCAGCTCTCTGCTGTGGCCAGGGAGTGCAGTGGAGGATGGCCCAAGTCCTTGGGCCCTGCACCCCATGGGAGACCAGGATAAGCACCTGGCTCCTGCCATCGGAACAGCGCTGTGCGCCGGCCGCAGCGCGCTACCGCGGCGGCCGTTGGAGGGTTAACCAACGGCAAAAAGGAAGACCTTTCTCTCTGTCTCTCTCTCACTTTCCACTCTGCCTGTCAAAAAATAAAAATAAAAAAAAATAAAATTCTTAATAAAATTTTCACATGTAGACATACAATATTTACACATATATAACATAATATAATAGACCAATATAGCAATTTTAATAATAGCTTTTAAAATCTTTAACTCTTTTTTAAATTGCCAATTGCTTTGAATTGCTTTTTGTTTTTAGTAACCTCAGTTAACCATACTTTCTCTCAGTTGGTACTGTTAATACATTATTGGCTTCATCTGGTTACAGAGCCATCCCAAAGTACTGAATACAATAGAAGTGGCTGGAAAAAGTCCATAGGAACCTATAAGAGGACAGCTAAACACAGAACCAATAACACTTAATTTTATGAGCAGAAAATCACATATAACAGTGGATGAAAAAAGACTTTAAGTCGTCATGTTTAAAATTATAAACTCATCAACCAACAAGAGGCACTTGCTGACTTCACAGTATTTTTGAAAGCACCTGTAGGATTTTAAAAGTATTTAACCCTTTAGGCCTCTGGGGATTTCTCATTAAGCTAACTATCATGTCTAGTAACACAAGATCATTAGACTTTTTAATTCTCAAACATTTGTATTAATAGCATTTTCCATTATAGAAACTTAAAATTTAGTACCACGTCACATCTTGACAGTACTTCTAATATAATCCAAATAGCCTGATTAGTTGGTGTCTCTATAGAATGAGAGACATAGGTCCTTTGATTTTTTTCAGTTGGGCCCAACCTGGAAAATTCTAAGTCCAAGATTTACTGGAAATTTTCGAGTCCGGATTGTTTGAAACTTTGATTTTTTGAATGCCTGTCAAGAATGCCAAGAAGGCTCAAAATCCAAAATATCTGGTTGAAATAAGATTCCTTAAAATTGTAACACATTATAGACCAAATTTGATTGTTGTTACAAGGTGATTATTCAAATCTTTGAAAATAAGCACATATTTAAATAACCCATAGCTCTTAATAAAAATTCAGCTGTTTTTGAACAATTAGAATGTAACAGACAGCAAGAGAACATAATAGATTACTTTAACACATTGCTTTAACAGAGAATCAGATTTTAATTCTATGTCAAAGAGAAATTGAGCTTCCTGTGATCTTTTGCTGTGAGGTTTCCTTCCTTTACCTTCTTTCATATTGATGACCATGTTTCTGTGTTTCTGTGTATAACACATCTTTAAGCATCTTTTGCAGGGCAGGATGAGTGGCAACAAATTCTTTCAATTTCTGTTTGCGATGAAAAGTCTTTATTTCACCTTCCTTCACAAATGAGAGCTTTGCAGGATATAGTATTCTGGGCTGGCAGTTTTTCTCTCTTAGTACTTGGGCTATGTCTTGCCATTCCCTTCTAGCTTGTAGGAATTCTGATGAGAAGTCTGACGTTTCTCTCTTGCACATTTTAGAATCTTTATGTTTCACTGTGGTGAGTTTGATTACAACATGTCGTGGTGAGGATCTCTTTTGGTCATGTTTATTAGGGGTTCTATGAGCTTCCTGTACTAGGATGTCTCTGTCCTTCTCTAGACCTGGGAAGTTCTCTGCAAGTATCTCACTAAAAAGGCCTTCTAATCCTTTCTCTGTCTCCATGCCTTCGGGAACTCCTAGTGTTGTACCTGTGCGAGTATGAACAAAGGAGCTCCACATTGATAAAATTTGATGGTCCTTTATTTGCCGGCGGTAGAGAGTGGGCTCATGCCCTAAAGAACTCTCGACCCTGAAGCCTAAAGCAACAGGGTTTATAAAGGCAAAAACCATAAAATCAGGAGGGGAATTTATGGTTGCTAGGAACAGGGGGGAATACATGGTTACCGGGTCAAGCTGACCTAAAACCTATGCGAAACTAGTATCAATTATAATCTTGACAATACCAGTTACAATCTTATAATCCTGACATTAATCCAGGTATTGGTTTTAATTATATGTAGGACATAGACAAATTACATTTTTATCATTAACCCAGGTGCAACCTTTTTACTTTTAAGCTTGAACAATTATGCTAGGGGGTTTCTATGCTCTGCCAAGTGTGATGTAGTGGACTGCTATTGTTCTACTGTTTTAGATCATAGTTTCAGACCAGAGTCTCACAGTGGGGGGGTGCTTTCCCAGAATGGAGTCTCAAGTGCTCCAAAATGGAGTCCCTACTGTCAAGGTGCTACTTCACTAGCACCCAAATGTTGGGTTTTTTAATAGTATCCTGTAGATTCCCAACAATATTTTTTTAGATTTCTAATTTCCTCTTCTTTTCTTTGGTTTGACTTTATACTTTCCTGTGCCCTGTCTTCTAAGTCCGATATTCTCACTTCTGCTTCACCCATTCTGTTTTTAAGGCTCTCTAATGTGTTTGTCATTTGATCTATTGAATTTTTCATTTCATTATGATTTCTCGTCACTATCACAGTTTCTTGTTCTACTAGTTGTTTCATTTCATTTTGATTCCTCCTTAATATTTCATTTTTGTGTGAGAGATTTTCTATCTTGTCCACTAAGGATTTCTGTAGTTCAAGAATTTGTTTTTGAGAACTTCTTAATGTTCTTATTAATTTTTTGAGATCCACTTCTTGCATTTCTTCTCTCTCATCATCTTCATAGTTTTGAATTGGGGTGTCTTTTTCATTTGGGGCCATCATAATGTCTTTCTTGTTCTTGTTACCTCAGTTTTTGCGTGTGCTATTCAACATATTGGAGATATTCTTTGGTTTCTTCACTGTGGTGTGTTTTTTTTTCTTTTTATAATGTGATTCTAGAATAAGTGGACTGTCTGCTTTCGATGGAGCCTTAGAGACTTGAGATGGGTGTGGCCTGAGATCTCTGTTTGGTTCCTCAGGGTTGAGGGTGTGTCAAAGGTGACACTCCCAGGTTAGGCATGGTAAATCTCTCTCTTTCTTTCTTTCTTTTTTGATTCAAAAGGGAAGTAATTCCACACAGCTGAACTGAATTGGAGGTAGTTAGCAGGCGAATGATATACCCACAGGAGCCAGACATCAGAAGCTCTTTCCCAAGGACCACACAGGGAATCAGTGCTGCCCTCAGTGTGGGCTCCAATTCTCCTACAGACTCCCACTGGGTTGCCAAGGTTACCGAATTGTAGCATCTCTGGAGAGTACTCATGTGAATTCCATGAGTTCTCTCCCCCACCATCTCTTTTTTCACAGTCTCGGTTCATTAGCACCAAACATTCATTAAATCCTAATCTCTTGTTATTTCACCACTCCCCCCAGAGTCAGGTGTTTCTGCTAGACTCAGGGCCGGTGCAGACCTGAGGTCACCCTGCTTATGATGTATGTCCAAAATGGTGCCTGCTCTTTGTCTTGCTCGCCTTTGAGAGGTGAGCGGAGAGAAAGAAACTCGTGTCCATATCAGTCACGTTTCTCTCTCTCTCTCTCTCTCTCTCTCTCTCTCTCTCTCTCTCTCTCTCTCTCCTAGTTAGCCTGGCAAACATTTCCCCATGGGGTTTCAAGCCTCATTCCCACTAGTCTCCTCTTTCTGCTTTCCTGCTGGTGTCTCCGGCTATTGAGGTTCGGCTCAGCTCATGTTCCAGCGCTGGTGTGTTGAGTCTGCCACTGGTATCCCGAACGTGGGCTACCACACTCTCCCCACAGGTCTACTGTGAATCACTAGTTCTAGAAGAGTTTCCTTTGCTGTTTCTTCCCCTACTCTTCCTTGAACATGCAGTATCTCCACTTTTATTAAACTATCTCTCCCTGGATTATCTGTGTGCTCCCTTCCTATTCTGCCATCTTGCCGCTCTCCAGTGAAGTTGGTTTTGGAGAAAAGAACAGTGCTTTTCCTGTGCAAGTAGATTCAATGTCATGTTTACAAACATAAATATCATGTGTGTTTCCCACAGTTGCTCTAACTTTCTCCCTAGAAAACACAAATGTGTAGAGGTTTTTTCTCCAAGTGGATACAATTAGCATCTGCCAGCACAAATAAAATGTTCCCTGCTAAAATTCATGCAAAATCATAAAGTACATAGAGACTATCTGGAAAACAGAAACAAACACAGAGGCTGTAGCAATATCTGGATTTGAGTTAGCCACAACACAACTGGATATTTCTGGTATGATCGAGTCATATCCTGACAAAGGGTTGTGGAATTCCTATGCAATGGATGCAGAAAATCACAGCCAAACTGGTTCTGGAGAAAAGCACAGTCTTCTTCATGTGCAAGTGGATTCAATGTCATATTTACAAACATAAATATCATGTTTGCAGCACTTGCTCTAGGTTCTCCCTAGAAAACACCAATGTGTAGAGCATTTATTTATTGTGGAACCAATAAGCCTTTGCAAGCACAAAACAAAATATTTCCTGCTAAATTTCCTTCCATACCATAAAGTCCCTACAAAATATTCAGAAAACACAAACAAACACAGAGGCTGTAGCAATATCTGGATTAAGTTAGCCACAACAAACCGGATATTTCTGGTATGATCCAGTCATATCCTGAGAAAGTGTTGTGGAATTCATATGCAATGGTCCCAGAAAATCACAGTCATACTGGATTTGGAGTAAAGCAGTCTTTGTCCTGGGCAAGTGGATTCAATGTCATGTTTAAAAACACAAATATCATGTTAGCAGCAGTTGTTCTAGCTTTCTCCCTAGAAGATACGAATGTGTAGAGACTTTTTCTCCATGTGGAAACAATTAGCATTTGCCAGCACAAAATAAAAGGTCCCCTCCTAAAATTCATTCAAAACCGTAAAGTGCGTAGAGAATATCTGGGAAATAAAAATGAACACAGAGGCTGTAGCAAGATCTGGATTTCAGTGAGCCTCACCCCAACCGGATATTTCTGATTTGTTCCTATCATATCCAAAGTCATTCAGAATTCCTATGCAATGGACCCAGAAAATCACAGTGAACTTGGTTTTGGAGAAAAGAACAGTGCTTTTCCTGTGCAAGTGTATTCAATGTCATATTTACAAACATAACTATCATGTTTGCAGCACTTGCTCTAGCTTTCTCCCAGAAAAAAAGAATGTGTAGAGGTTTTTCCTCCACGTGAAACGAATTAGCATTTGCCAACACAAAACAAAATATTCCCTACTAAATATCATTCCATATGGGAAGGCCAAAGAGAATATCCAGAAAAAACAAACACAGAGGCTGTAGCAAGATCTGGGATTGAGTCATCCACAACGTGACTGGATATTTCTGCTTTGACCCAGTCAAATCCGGACAAAGTGTTGTGGCATTTACATGCATTGGACCCAGAAAATCACAGTCCAAATAGTTTTGAAGAAAAGCAAAGTCATTTTGATAGGCAAGTGGATAAAATGCCATATTTAGAAACACAAATACCATGTGTGTTTGCCACAGTTTCTCTAGCTTTCTCCCTTAAAAGACCAATTTGTAGAGATTTTGTCTCCGTGTGAAACCAAATAGTGTTTCCCAGCATAGCACAAAATGTTCCCTGCTAAAATTCATTCCAAACCATAAAGTCCATTAATAATATCCAGAAAACCCAAACACAGAGGCTGTATCAAGATTTTTCATTGAGTTAGCCACAACACAACTGGATGTTTCTGGTCTGATCTAGTCATATCCGGACAAAATGTTGTGGAATTCATATGCAAGGGACCCAGAAAATCACAGTCAACCTGGTTTTGGGGAAAAGCAAAGTCTTTTTCTCGGGCAAGTGGATAAAATGTCATGTATACAAGCAAAAATATCATGTTTGTTTCCCACAGTTGCTCTAGCTTTCTCCCTAGGAAACACGAATGTGTAGAGTTTCGGTCTCCATCTGGAACGAGTTATTGTTTGCCAGTACAAAACAAAATGTTGACTGCTAAAATTCATTACAAACCATGAAGTCAATTGACAATATCCAGAAATCACAAACAGAGAGGCTGTAGCAAAATGTGGGATTGAGTTAGCCACAACACGACCAGATATTTCTGGATTCATCCAGTCATATGTGGACAAAGTATTGTGGATTAGTGTGCAAGGGACCCAAAAAATCACAGTCAAACTGGTTTTGGAGAAAAGCAAAGTCTTTTTCTTCAGTAAATGGATAAAATGTCACATTTACAAATGTAAATATCCTGTTTTTTTTTCCCACAGTTGCTATAGCTTTCTCCCTAGAAAACATGAATGTGTAGAGGATTTGTCTTCTTGTGGAACCAACTAGTGTTTGCCAGAATGAAAAAAGGGTTCCCTGCTAAAATTCATTAGAAACCATAAAGTCCATTGATAACATCCAGAAAACACAAACACAGAGGCTGTAGCAAGATCTGGGATTGAGTTAGCCTCAACACAACTGGATATCTCTGGTTTGATCCAGTCATATCCGGACAAAGCATTTTGGATTCATATGCAATGGACCCAAAAAATCACAAACTGGTTTTGGAGAAAAGCAATGTCTTTATTTTCGGCGAGTGGATAAATATGATGTTTACAAACATAAATATCATGTTTGTTTCTCGCAGTTGCTCTAACTTTCTACCTAGAAAACTGCATATTTAGAGATTTTGTCTTCTTTTGGAACAAACTAGTGTTTCATGGTGCAAAACAAAATGTTGCATGCTAAAATCAATCCAAACCCTAAAGTACGTAGATTATAACCAGAAAACACACACACAAAAAAACAAAGAATGTAGCACATTCTGGGAATGAGTTAGCCACAACACAACCAGCTATTTCTGGTTTGATTCAGTCATATCCAGACAAAGTATTGTAGAATTCTTATGCAAGGGACACAGAAAATCACAGTCATACTGGCTTTGGAGAAAAGCAAAGTCCTTTTCCTGGGCCAGTGGATTCAATGTCATGTTTACAAACATAAATATCATGTTGGAAGCAGTTGCTCTAGCTTTCTCTCTAGAAAACGCAAATGTGAAGATGATTTTTCTCCATGTGGAAACAATTAATGTTTGCCAGCACAAAACAATATGTTCCCTTCTAAAATTCATTCAAAACCGTAAGGCCCATAGAGAGTATCCAGAAAACACAAACAAACCAGAGGCAGTAGCAAGATCTGGATTTGAGTTAGCCACAACACAACTGCATATTACTGGCTGATCCCCTCATATCCGGACAAAATGTTGTGGAAATCATATGCAATGGACCCAGAAAATGACAGTCAAACTGCTTTTGGAGAAAAGCAAATTCTTTTTCTTGGACAAATGGATAAAATGTCATGTTGACAAACGTAAATATCATGTTGGTACCTGCAGCTGCTCTAGCTTTCTTCCTAGAAAACACCAATGTGTAGAGGTTTTGTCTTCTTGGGGAACCAATTAGTGTTTGCCAGCACAAAACAAAATGTTCCCTACTAAAATCCATCTACCTATCTCTCTCTCTCAAATGAATGTCTTCTAAAAATAATTATTTATTTGAAAGGCAGAATGAAAGAGAGAGAGAGAGAGACAGAGAGAGGAAATAAATATCTTCCATCTGCTGGTCCACTCTCCAAATGGTTCCAACCGCCAGGACTGGGCCAAGTCAAAGCCAGAGCATCATTTGTGTCTGCAACCACTTGGTGTATCTTTCACTGCTTTACCAGGCTATTAGCAGGGAGATGGATCAGAAGTGGAGCAGCCAGGACTTGAGTTGGTGCCCAGTTTGGATGGTGGTGCCACAGGTGGTGGCTTTACCAGCTGTGCCACAGCCCTGGCCCCCTCTCTGTTTTTCTGTCTGTCTCTCTCTCTATTTCTCTTACTCTGACTTTCAAATAAATAAATCTTTTTAAGAAGTAAAACATAAAAATAGAGATAATAGTTCCAGTCTCGAGAATCTTAGGAGATTGGTTTTGATGTTCTTACAGCACCTGTTTTGGAAGAAAAGTGGAGTAATATGAGCTACTGTTGGGAGTGTTTCTTCCAGTTCCTCATTCACTGAGTCAGCCAACCCAGGAACCTGGAAGTCTTCCTCAATGCCTGCCGTCCCCAGCTCCTGCATCCAGCTGATCACCCAGTGTTTCTGATTTCTCGTTATGGTTTGTTTCCTAGTTTTGGAACCAATAAGCCTTCTCCTTTCCAGATTCCCACTGCCACTGCTGGTGTACAGAATGCACCGTTGCTCTCCCAAGATGAAACCACAGTCTCTTGCCTTCTGTATGTTCCTGGGAAACCACCCTGCAGTGTGTTACCAGGCAGCCTCTCTGCCTAGCAGGGTCTTTGTTCTCCTTGAAGCCCTGTGGTGACTCCCAATCATGTGCAATTCAGACACCAAGCTGTCTTATGTGGTGGGCCTGGCACTCTTCCTGACACTTAATGCCCTTTAACCTCTCTTCTCACCATGTCCTGATTCCACCTTTGTACTCGAAAAGCACCATCCTGCTAGCTACCTCTGCACATTGAGTTTTTTGGCTGTTTCTTGCCTTTGTAAGCCAAACTCCTCGGAGTGCTCCTTTCCCTGTTTTTCCCATACTGATTCCTTATTCTGAAGGTGCAGCTGAGGTGTCATCCCCTCCAGGAAGCCTTCTCTGACCCTCCCAGGACAGGGAAGGTAGCCTTCCACAGAGATATTCACTGGGTAACTTGACTTGTATCATATTGGATCATTGTCTTTGTATGATGCAGAAACCATATAATTCAGTTTCCTATCCTTTGTGCTGAGTTGGATGCTCAGCATGGATTAGCTGCTCATGAAATGTTTGGTAAATGAGCAACTGAGTTCTCTGAGAGACCTCAAATTCCAGTGTGTGTGGACTACAGTGTTCTAGGGCAAGCCTGGGAATCAGCAGTTCAAGCCTGGGCTGGGGCAGGCACAACTAAAGAGACAGCCTTACATTCTTTCCACTGAGCACCCAGCCCTAGCACCTGCAGTGTCAGAGTGAGCCTGAAAAGTATTCCTTCCAGGAGTAACATAAAGCAGTGTAAATCCTAGGCATAATTCTTACTTTATTGTTATTAGAGAACACTTTAATATTTTAGAACCTATGGTAATACTGGCAACTTCTGTTTGCATATGAAGTCCCCTGATAGAAGATCCTGAAGATGTAAGTCTTCCTAAGCAGTGTGACACCATACTAGAACTAGGTTATCATTCAGGAACCCCAGGGCATTGATTGTAGATCCACCCTTAGATCTCAGAATCTGAGGATGCTTAAGTTTCTTCTTCTTGTATACTTTAAATCATCGCTAGATGCCTTACAATACCTAATATAATATAAACACTGTGTGAACTTGTTAGGGTCTATGATGTGGGCAGTAAAGGCATGAAGCAAATTTTGTGTATGTTTAGTACAGATTTTTTTTTGCCAAATATTTTCAGTCTGCACTTGGTTGAATACACAGATACAGAACCCCTGGATATGAAGGGCTCGCTAGTTTCCATGGAGATGAAGGACATGTATGCTATGAGAACAGGATCTCTGGGAGCTGTAAATTAGGCTATATTCTTTGAGAGGCTACCTGAATCCCAATTGTCCTTTTTTTAAAAAAAAATGATGATGACCAAACACTGAAAAGCTTTGAATGTTCTAGAATTATATTACCAAATGTAGAGTGCTGTATTGCATCTGGAAATATTTTATGCAACTCAGAAAGGAAAGACTGTGTGTTGAATAAATGAAATTGTTTTTTCCTGTTTCACATTCTCATATGATTCCAAAGCAGCTAAACTATGTCCTGGAAAACAATGTTTACGTTTCTTAAAGAAAGCCACATGTGCTTGCTTTGAATGACAGAGAAATGAGGATGAGGTGTATTGTTGGATACTAATATCAAAAAATTTTTACAAAGTAAAAAAAAATGGAAGTCAAGATTTACTTCCTTTTTTTTTCCTTCCATAGTTAATTAACTCTGTTCTCTGGCTTCTGGTGGCCAGAATAATGAGAGTAAGTCCAGAGTAAGCCTAGGTGAGGTCAGATACATCTGCTCCTGGAAGTTCTTAGTCAGGGACCCAACTGCTTGAATTGTCACCTATGGCCTCCCAAAGGTCTGCGCTGGCAGGAAGCCTGATTCAGTCACTAGCACTGGGTAATGAAACCAGGTACCCCAATATGGAATACATGTGTTTTTAACTGCTAGGCCACATGTCTGCCCTTAGACTGCCTTGACCAGAGAGAAGGGTGAAAGAGAAGGTGAAAAGCATTGGAGACTGAGAACGAAGAGTCTAAACACATTCAACAGATCACATAAGCTTGCAAGTGCAAACCTTTCAGTGCTAATGGAGTGGAAAGCATGAAGTGGAGCCTCGTGGACTAGAAAGGGATGTGGTATAGTTGGAGACCAGCTCATCAAGATCCAGGTACCCTCTGTAAGGATACAGGTAACATTAATCCACTGTCTCAGGAGACATTGTAGCATTTTCTCCAGGGGTATAAATGGTCAGACTTGCCTTTTGGATGGATTGCCAGAACAACCCAGTGGATCACAAATTTGAGGTTGGTCTGTAGGAAGTCATGGTGATAGGGCAGCTGAGAATGGATGCATACAAGCACTAAAGCAGCAAATGGTGCAAAGAAGATAGTTTGAGAAGTTTCCAAGATGTGGAGTTGACGTGGTCTTTTGACTATGAGGATATGAACAATATGGAAGAGAACAGCATGTCCCAAAGAATATCCATATCCATATATATATAGATAGATAGATAGATAGATAGATAGATACAGATATAGATATATTTATTATTTATTTGTTTATTTATTTATTTATTTATTTTTTGACAGGCAGTTTGGCCAGTGTGGACAGTGAGAGAGAGACAGAGAGCAAGCTCTTCCTTTGCTGTTGGTTCACGCTCCAATGGCTGCCGATGCACACACCTATCCTCTATTCATGACTATTCCAATACAGAAAAGCAGTACCAAGAAAGAATTCTGGAAGTTGGAAGCAATTAAAAAGCAGACCTTGCAGCAGGTATGAAGATGCATCAGGTGAAGCTGCATAGAGAAAAAAGGTATAGATATATAATGAATTGCACCCAGATTATTCTTTCAGGTTTAACCAACTAAAGTCAATGAGTCATTATGTCCTTTTCTCACATAAAATTTTCATGAATGTCAACATTTTTCCAATGACTGGTTTGGCCACTCGTTCCCATTACAGGGCAATAATATGACTTCAGGAAGCATTGTGCTGATTCATTCGTTTACCCACTCACTCAGGAAAGCAACACTTCCTGGGACTATCAAGTCACAGTCACAATCTGAAGAGAAGCCAAAAGGACAAAAGCTTCATTTTACCCATTATTCAAGTGGAGGAACAGATTGGGGAGAACTAGAAGAGCAAAGCCATCTATCAGTTCCCCTCAGACCAGGAACCAGACAAAGATATCAACTCCCACCGCTCTTATTTCAGGGAGTATTGGAAGCCTTCTCAAGAGCAGTTTGAAAAAGAGAAAGCCAGCAGGAGTCAGACATGAGGCTGTCACTCTCAAGGGGGTAGGACAAAGCATGGCTGTCACTGCCACAGGGGTGGAATAAAGCAGGGCTGTCACTCCCAGGGGGCGGAAGCAAGCAAGACTGTCACAACTGGAGGGGTGGTACAAACCAGGGCTGACACACCCAGAGGGGCAGAACAAAGCAGTTCTCTCAATTGCAGGGCTCAGGGAAATCAGGGCTGCCACTCCCAGGGGGCGGGACAAAGCAGGACTGCCACAACCAGAGGGGCGGTACAAAGCAAGATTGCCATAACCAAAGGGCCTGGACAAAGCAGGGCAGATACTCTGAGAAAGGCTGGACAAAGCAGGGCTCTCACTCCCAGAGGGCAGGACAAAGCAGGGCTGTCAGTCCCATTGGGCAGGAACAAGCAAGACTGTCACAACCAGAGAGGCAGTACAAAGCAGGGCTGCCACACACAGAGGGGCAGAACAAAGCAGTACTGTCAATCACAGGGGTCTGGAAAGCAGGGCAGCCACGCCCAGAGTGCAGGACAAGCAGGATGGCCACAACCAGAGGGGCTGGACAAAGCAAGATTGCCACAACCAGAGGCGGGGTACAAAGCAGGGCTGTCACGCACAGAGGGGTGGGACAAAGAAAACTGCCACAGACAAAGGGCAGGGAAAACCCAGGGCAGATACTCTGAGAGGGGCTGGACAAAGCAGGGCTCTCAGTCCCAGAGGGCGGGACAAAGCAGGGCTCTCACTCCCACAGGGGCAGAATAATCAGGGCTGTCACTCCCAGGCCGCAGGGACAAGCATGACTGTCACAACAAGAGGGGCAGTACAAAGCAGGGCTGCCATGCCCAGAGGGGCGGGACAAAGCAAGACTGCCACAGACAAAGGGCCAGGACAAAGCAGGGCAGATACTCTGAGAGGGGCTGGACAAAGCAGAGCTCTCACTCCCAAAGGGGTGGGACAAAGCAGGGCTGTCACTCCCAGGGGGCGGGAGCAAGCAAGACTGTCACAACTGGAGGGGCGGTACAAAGCTGGGCTGTCAGTCCCAGGGGGCTATACAAAGCAGGGCTGTGACTCCCAGTGAAGGGACAAAGCAGGTCTGTCACACCCAGAGGGTGGGAAAGCCAGGCTTTCAGTCTCAGGGGGTGTTACAAAGCAGGTTTGTCACACCCAGAGGGTGGGAAAAAGAAGGGCTGTCAGTCCAAGGGGGCGGGACTAAGCAGGGCTGTCACTCCCATAGGGGAAGAATAAAGCAGAGTGTCACTCCCAGGGTTCAGGGATAAGCAAGACTGTTACAACCAGAGGGGCAGTACAAAGCAGGCCTACCACATCCAGAGGGATGGGACAAAGCAAGACTGCCACAGCCACAGGGCCCAGACAAACCAAGTCTGTCACTCTTAGAGGGGCCCAAGCACTTGGAGCATCTTCCACTGCTTTTCTGAGACCATTAACAGGGAGCTGGATTGGAAGTGGAGCAGCCAGGACTTGGACTGATGTCCATTTTGGATGCCAGGGTCACAGGCAGTGGCTTTACCTGCTATACTACAATGCCAGTGCCCAATATATATTTTTTTTAAATTAGCCTTTTTCTTCTTGGCTTTATAAACCTCCCATTTGAGCAGAAACCAAATGAAGCCACCTGTCAAGAGTGGAGCTCTTCCTCTAGCAGCTCCACACTACTTCCTGTGTCTCATCTAGTTCTCACCTCTTCTCCTCACTTCCTCTGTCGCCATTCAGCCAACCTTGCCTCTGGTCCAGAGTGGTGCATGCACATGCCCCAAAGGAATGGGTCACAGACTCAATGAAGCCTACAGCCTGTCCCAATTAACAAGGCCTGCTTGTGCTATGCATCCACTGGCCACAGACTAAGCATCTCTAGAAATGTTGGAGCCCAGGATCCCTGAACTATGGGGCTCACAGGGGAAGAAAGAAGCAAACGTTTACTTTTTGCAAGGCAGCCAATCCTGTCACAGTTTATTTTCTCCTCCTAACCCAAGAATTTCCATCCTTCCTTCTCATATCAGCAGTGCTATTGCGCATAGGCCCACTCCTCTCAACCCTAGCTCAAGAGCCCCTACTCCCTTGTCCTCAGGTTGTTTTGTTCATAAGCAACCTGGTTTCCTGCCTCCAGTGGCTCCCAAAGCTAGAACCACTGTCACCTCTAGACTCTGGAGTCAGCCCTTCCCAAGGGGAGGATCACAATGCCTTGTTCACTTTGGAGACATATATCACCATCTCTTCTGGGTCTGAATTGCTGCTAGATTACTTATAGATGCCACTTCCCAATTCCCAAAGTCCTCTCCTTGCTCTCAAAAACTCCCTGCCAGCAGCAAGGACCACTACCCCTCTGAACTGTACTGTGTGTTAGGATGCTGACAACTAAAAGCTGGCCCACTAAGGTGGTGAAGTTCACACCCAGATAGTCCACGATTTGAATCCTGCCTCTCATACTGACTGATCTTATGGCTTCATTGCACCTTGTCTAAGCAGCCTCGTGTAATATGATTTGCCTCTATCTCCTATGATATTTGGAGCTTCTTGGGAAAATCTTACCCAGCTATAAGTTCCTTGTGCATATATTTGGTGAATAAGTGATATCATCTTATCTTGGCCTGCTTTTGTCAATTATAAAATGAAGCTATTACTTACCTGCCCGATTGAGTGAAGAGGGCACCCATCACGTGTCCACTGGCATAAGTTGGACTCTTAATGGGTGAAGTTTTCTACAATTTCCTCTTCAGTTTGCTCAACAGTTTTCACCCATTTCTATCTCAATTCCAAGCTCAGCTTACTGGGGCTTTCCTTTTTCTCCCACATGGGTGCAGGGGCCCAAACCCTTGGGACATCTTCTACCACTTTCCCACACTATAAGCAGAGAGCTGGATACGGAATGGAGCAGCTGGGAGATGGACTGACACCCATATAGGGGATGCTGGCCCTGCAGGTGGAGGCTTAGCCTAGTATGCCACAACACTGGACCCCAAAAACTCTTTTATTAATATAAAGATTTTATACATTTCGTGGGTATGATTCCAAGAAGATAACCACAATTCCCTTAAGTATATATATATATATATATATATATATATATATATATATGTGTGTGTGTGTGTGTGTGTGTGTGTGATTTATCTATTTGAAAAGTAGAGTAATAGCGAGAGAAGGAAAGACAGGGAGAGAGAGAGAGGGAGAGGGAGAGAGAGATATTCCATCCACTGGTTCACTCCCCCAAAAGCCACAGTGCTGCTTCTGGGCTAGATAAAGCCAGAATCCTGGACTCCATTCAAATCTCCCACATAGGTGATGGGGGGCTCAAGTACTTGGGTCATCTTCCATTGCTTTCCCAGACATATTAACAGGGAACTGGATCAGAAGTTAAGCAGCTAGGACTTGAAGTGGCACTCATATGGGGGGCCAGTGTCACAGGCAGTGGCTTAACCCACTGTGCCAGACCACCAGCCCCATGTTCATTTTTACATCCTCATTTATCCATTCAGCTAAGAGACAGACTCTGCCAGGTTCTGAGGTTATTGGGTCAAATAAAGCAAACACGGTTCTTGCTCTCATGAAGTCTGCAATCTGACAGGAAAGAATGAACCAGGCAAACGATATTTCCTTGTGTAGCAAATACTAAGTGTGAAGTGAATGGCTGAAGATTTAAACCGTCCAAACCAAGCAATTCTAATCTTGTGAACAAGAGACAGAAGGCACAGACATAGAACTGCAAATGATACAGTTAACTATTTATCTAAACAGCTTCTAATTAAAAACTTAAAATACAAATAACACACATATATCTGAGCACAGTTGTTACCTTCACATTAACCATAAAAAAGACCATGAAATAATAAGAGTGAGACTTTAAGTGTAATTCATTTTTTAGACAATTTGCAATCCTACATGGTTTTCTGCAGTGTGTTCTTCTACAGGTATTCTTCCTCTTTCTCACATTTTTTTGGAAAGATTTATTTCTTTGGAAAGCAGATTAACAGAAGGAGGGGTCAGAGAGAGTGATCTTTCATCTGAAGGCTCACTCCCCACATGGCCACAATAGCCAGGGCTGCAGCAGGTTGAAGCCAGAAGCCTAGAACTCCATCTGGGTCTCCTACATGTGTGCAGGGGCACAATGACTTGAGCCACCATACACTGCTTTATCAGCCACACTTGCAGGGAATGGGATCAGAAGTGGAGCAGTAGAGACTCAAAGCGGCACCCATATGGAATGCCAACCTTGCAGCTGGTGGCTTAAGCCACTGTGCTACATTGCTGGTCCTCTCAATTTTTTTTCCAGCTGGGAAATGTGAGGTTTGAAAGACTGAGCCATAAGACAAAGCAATGATTTCTTAAGCTGTGTTAAATTTCAGCTGGTGTTCCTTCTAGTCTAAAAGACTATATTCCCCATGGGCAAATGACAAAATCTTTTCCACCTGAGTCTCCTCTTAGCAAACTAGTGATAATATGGTCTCCAGAAGTAATCTATGGGCTAAAAGATATGATGCCAGGCATTTATTCTCTCAGGAATGTTAGTTCTCTATCCAGGTCTCCTGTTTATCTTTCTGTACTTGGTGTAAAATGATTTGAAAATAACTACCAAACAGCAATAAAACACCAATACAAATTTTATTCTGAAATCTGGATACTAAGCTTTCCCCTATGCAACTCAACCAAAATTATTTTGCATTCATTCTCATTTATTATTTGACTGTTACAGGTAAAAACCCAGAGAAATCTTCCAGGTAAGCAGCAGGTAAGGTACTTTTTGAAGAAGGCAGAGTTTATAAAGTATCCTGAAATTGGGGTCAACTTCACTGGGTGTCACTCTTAAGGATGTTGGTTCAATTTCTCTGAAGGGAGGAGAGAACTTCCACTTTGCTTATGGTCTTATCTGAATAAGGTCGGAGGTTGTGACCTCAAGAGGCTTCTGTGGCCTTGGCAGCTCGTGACAAGAGCCTTGGGTGATTACTGACATCATAAGTAAGAATGTCCATTGTTAAATCAACAGGAGTCATTGTGCACTTCCTCCCTACGTAGGATCTCTGTCCTTAATATGTTGTACTATGCGGATTAATGGTAAAACTAGTCTTCAAACAATACGTTACCCTTTGTGTGTCTGTGTGGGTGCAAACTGTTGAAATCTTTACTTAGTATATACTAAGTTGATCTGCATATAAAGAGAATTAAAAATGAATCTTAATGAAGAATGGGATGGAAAAGAGTAAGAGATGGGATGGTTTGCAGGTGGGAGAGTGGTTATGGGGGGGAAAACCTGCTATAATCCAAAAGTTGTACTTTTGAACTTTATATTTATTAAATAAAAGTTTTGTAATCCTCCGCCTCGCGGCGCCGGCACACCGGGTTCTAGTCCCGGTCGGGGCACCGATCCTGTCCCGGTTGCCCCTCTTCCAGGCCAGCTCTCTGCTGTGGCCCGGGAGTGCAGTGGAGGATGGCCCAAGTGCTTGGGCTCTGCACCCCATGGGAGACCAGGATAAGCAGCTGGCTCCTGCCATCGGAACAGCGCTGTGCGCCGGCCGCAGCGCGCTACCGCGGCGGCCATTGGAGGGTGAACCAACGGCAAAAGGAAGACCTTTCTCTCTGTCTCTCTCTCACTGTCCACTCTGCCTGTCAAAAAAAATAAAAAAAAAAATAAAAATTTTTGCAAGAAAATTTGGAAAAGGATGTTGGTTGCAGAAAGGTATGAGGGCAGCAACCTATCTTTGAAATTTTTTTTTTTTATTTTTGACAGGCAGAGTGGACAGTGAGAGAGAAAGAGACAGAGAGAAAGGTCTTCCTTTGCCGTTGGTTCACCCTCCAATGGCCGCCGCGGTAGTGCGCTGTGGCCGGCGCACCGTGCTGATCCAATGGCAGGAGCCAGGTGCTTATCCTGGTCTCCCATGGGGTGCAGGGCCCAAGGACTTGGGCCATCCTCCACTGCACTCCCTGGCCACAGCAGAGAGTTGGCCTGGAAGAGGGGCAACCGGGACAGGATCGGTGCCCAGACTGGGACTAGAACCCGGTGTGCCAGCACCGCAAGGCGGAGGATTAGCTGTGCCAGCCCCGCAAGGTGGAGGATTAGCCTAGTGAGCCGCGGAGCCAGCGGTATCTTTGAAATTTTTGGAGGGGAAGAGTGGAGAGATGTAAACAAAAGCAAAGGCTTTTAGTTCCCATTCTGTCTCCACCTGCTGGAGGCTGTAAAGCCCTTGAGGAGGGCCAGCGAGTCTGGTCTGCAGCCAAGCCTTGGTCCTGGACTCCATTTCCCAGAGTCCCTTGTGCCCTGACATCCTGCGTACCCGAGCGCCTGCGTGCCTGTGTGCACATCAGAGCGCGCGTGCACACAGGTGGATCCGAGGCCCTGGACTGCGGAAGGTCATTCACTGACCAGAGCCAGCGCTGGGAGGCAGCGCAGTGACTTGGCTCTGGCTCAGCGAGTCTGGTACTCTGCACCTGCGGTCCCAGGCAGTTTGCAATCATAACACCCCGGACGGCCCCTGCCGCTTCTCCTTCCGCTGCTGTTGGTCTGTAGCCATGGCCACTACCGTTCCCGTGCGTCCCTTTGCTTCCCTGCGCGTCCTGAAGGGAGCCGCCGGGCTCTCAGAATTCTCACAGCAGATATGGAGACCATGCAGAGGGGTTGGGTGCCAGGGCTGCTGGCGGCTGGGGATCCCGGCTCACTGGGTGCCATCGGGCGGCAGCAGGGACTGAGAGGGACCCAGAATATCCCGCGTTTCCCCACGCTCTGGGGCTTCCGCGTCTCCCCTTTTCTTAAGTTTCCGTAATGCCTTTTATTTACGGGGTCCCAGGGGGTGTTCCCGGTCGCAAAGGGTGTGTGTGGGGTGTTGAGTGTTACTGGAACAGATGGCTGGGTTCATTTCTTCAGCTCAGTGTAGCAATAAATGGCTGGGAAAAGGTTGCAAAAAGGCAGAAGTTTTATTCTGTCAAGCGAAAGTAGAGTCTTATTTGAGCTGCATGCTGGTTTTCAGGAGGTGTACTAGGTTTTTAAAGGTCTCACTTTTTATTTTTTAATTGGACCACAATCGGAGGGGTGGGGTGGGATAGTTCATTTTTATATTGTTCTAAGTATGGCAGGGACCCCTCCTCTCAGGAAGATAAAACTAGATAAAGGCAAAACAAAAATACAGAAACAAAAAGAACAGCAACAACAACACATTACAACCAGGTAGACGTTTTGGAGCTGAGACTTTCTGAGAAATGCCACAGTGCAGATCTGGGTCAGTGGTCTGGGTGCACGCAGGCGGGTGACTGCCAGGAACTGGAGTTAAGAGCTAGTTTCCTCTTTCAGTGCCCATGCAACCTCAGACTTACCAGGCCATTTTGCAGTGGTTCCCATGGAGCAGGGCTGGGTGGCCCCAAGCAGGGAGCCCAGGGCTGCAGTGGATGGCTCAGCCCTGCAACCCCCACTCCACATGCACACAGCCCACAAGGTGGGGTCCCTGCAGGCACTAGGGGCAGCTAGGGCTCTGCGGGCTCTGCTGACATTTTCCCCCTCTTCTTCACTGTCCCCACAATGCCACTTCCCACTGATTGTGCTACAGCCCCTGTAGCTGGAAGTAAGGGGGCCACTGAGTTTTCTTATTTTCTGTTTGGTGCCAAAGCCCAAAACATTTTTAGCATTGGGAGCACACTAACTAAGGATTGGTCTGTGGAGCCCTCTGTACAAGTGTTGGAAGTGGTAAGACAGAAAAAGGAACAGAAATAAGTGCCCCCTTTCCCCCACAGAGATGTCCATGCAGTGGGGAAAGAGATGTGGCCTAGGAAAATATGGCACTTATCTTCCGCATAGTGGAATTGTCAGGAGAGTAACCAGTCTTGAGTGAGTCCCTGTTCTGTTAGATTAGCACTGTCACCTGATTCCCTGTTGATGACCTGATTGCCCATCATGAGGTTGCCTAGGAGGGAGGAGCAGAAGGGACTCTAGGCAGTGGGTGTGAAGGTTGCCACGTGACTCCTCTCAGCCCCAGTATGGGGTTTGCTTGTCTCCAGGCTGCTTCCTGTCATGGTGCCTCTGATGTACCAGCAGCTGTGTGTCGCTGCTGGGAGGAGCTGCTTCAAGCTGGCATTCTGAGCACCTATGTCCTGTGACCATTCATCTCCCAGGGAAACAGCCAGGAACAGGATTCCTAGAGCTGTCCAGCTGGCTGGCTGTCCTCGGCAGATTGTACCCTGTGCCGCTGGAGGGTGACAGGCAAGGTATTTAGCATCTGGAAGAGAAGTTTTTAATATGTGATGCATGCTCTGGTGACTTAGCAGCGATGTCTCTAGGAAAGGTGCCCTGTGAGGAAGCTGATGGTGTCCATTCATCTTCCCGTTAGTAGCAGCCACTGGCATGTGCTGTGGGCTGGAGAAGGAAGCCTTATTCTTGAACTCCAGTGAGTGGGAAGATTCAGCTACAGCTTAATGGAGGCTTCATTTGGAGGGAGTACCCAAAGCACTTCATTTTGCATTTTTTTAAAGAGGTAGTAACATTTTTTCAGTTACAGCTCTGCATGTGTGGATTGTAATTTGTAGCAAATGATGATTTTTTTGGTTACATTTTGAGTTTCATTTAGTTTCTGTTTAATTTATGTTTTTCAAGTTAATGAGTCCTAGAAATCAGCTTATATTATCTTGGCTGTTAATGCGATAACCTTTCTCTCATATCTCATCCAATGTACATTTTAAAGATTTATTTTATTTCTTGGAAAGGCAGAGTGACACAGAGAAGAAGAGGAGACAGGGAGACAGAGGGACCCAGAACTCCATCTGGGTCTCCCATGTGGGTGGCAAGGACACAAATACTGGAGCTATCTTCTGCTGTTTTCCCAGGTGTGTGAACAGGGAGCTGGATCAGAAGCAGAGCAAGTAGGTCTTGAGTAGTGTTCATAGGGGATGCCAGCATTGGAGGCAGTGGCATAACCCTCTGTGCCATGGAGCCAGCTCCTCCATAGACATTTGGAAATGCTGTCGGTAGCATTGAAAGGGTACAGTCTTAATTTTACAAGGGAAAGGGAAAGAAATCTGTTCTAACTCTGGTCAGTTCCAAGGTCTGTTGGCTCACATAGAAGCTGTTTCTGAAAAGAGACACAGGAGATGTGTGTGTCTGTGCCACAGTATTGAAGGTATCCGTGTGTTTGCACACTGACTCACATGTACAGATGTTCCTTGTGCAGATGAATGTGATGCGGGGATTCCTCTGTGTCTGGGCCTTGTCTGGGGAGATGAAGAGAAGATGCATGGGTGGGGGAACCACACAGCTGGAAACTGGGCTCTGAATCAGGCCCACAATGCACGGTGCTTCTTCACCACAGAGACCCCCACCTGTTCTGGGTGACTTGGCCTTGCAAAGCTCATCTCCCCAGGGAATATTGTAGCTGAAGGTTTTTCAGTTTTTTGTTTTTTTTTTTTTTGCTTGGCTCAACTGCATTTTACCCAGCGTGTGTGCAGACCAAAGTCAGGTGTGTGTAGATCCCAGGACACCATCTGTGGGTTTTCCTGAGTGACTGTGCTCTGCTGCTGCTGCCCACTGGCTCATAAGGCCTGTGGTGGCTCTCGCCTGAGCATCTGGAAGCCAACAAGATGGCAGCTCAGCCATTGGGGCTTCCCTGTTTTTCTGCCCCTGACTTTCTCCACCTTCTCTCTTTTTCTATTTGCTGTTACTGCTGGTCTGGAAAGAGGATGATTTTCCAGGAATATTCACTCCTTGATCCAAATTGTCAGTCAGCCTCTGTCCCTCTGGGAAGACTGCTTCTTGTGGGACATTGGCCATTGGCAGAGATGCTGATGGACATAATGTGGGCACCTTTGAGACAGCCAACTTGTGCTACCTTTGCAGTCCTTTGGCAGTGGAATGAATGCCCCTGCTTTAGCAAGTGTAAGTTCCTGTGGAATGTGGTGAAAGAGATGGCATCCAGAAATCCACCCATCCATCCCTCATGTGTTTGCTTTCCTCCTTATGCCTCTCTGACCTCAGAATTATTTCCCAGGGTTTCTGTTGTTTCACACTTAACAGACTGCATGGGATTCTATTTTCACAACCCTTGTCCACCTCAGAATATTTTTCAGAGAAGCACGGAGGTGTCATCAGTCATCCATAAAGCATCCATCTTACATTTCAAGCAGCTGTGTTTTCCTGGTGCTTCCCTTTAATGGACTGGGAAGCTGACTTCTCTTGGGATATAACAGGCTTGCTGTCCTGGGTCTCACTTTGAACACTGGGCACAGCTGTCCTGTGTGACTGCCCCATATTTCATGTCTACAACTTATGAAATAGCTGTTCTCAAGTTTTTCAAGTGCCTGGTTGGACTCTGGCTACATTCGCCCAGAGTGACAACTAAATAGTTCTTTGGTGCTTGGAGACTTGGAATGCTGAGCCCTATAATCTTCTACTCAAATTTAACCAGAAAATAATTGTGTTTTGAAAAATTTGGGTGTCCGGCACTGTGGCATAGCAGGTAAGGCTGCTACCTGCAGTGCCGGAATCCACCACCGTGTAGACCTTGTAGAAGTTGAACACCAGGTCCAGTTCACAGACGTTATGGAAATACTCGTTTAAGACCTCCACGAAGTTGTGGATGGCCTCCAGGTAGGCCAGGTTGTTGTCGTTGATGTCCACGCAGATGCAGAAGTAGAGGCCGGCGTAGTGCCGGTAGATGATCTTGAAGTTGCGAAACTCCACGAAGTTGGTGTGCTTGGCATCGCAATTTTTTTTTTTTTTTAGTGGGAGGTAAAAGTAGCAAAGTTTATTAGGGTAGGGACATCCGTAAAAATGGATGGGCACCTCTCCAGACAGGACCTGAGAGAGAATGCCCAGTCTACATTTAGGCTGGGGTTTTTAAAGAAGTAGGTCTTTGTCTTCACATGCTTCCACCTGGAAAGAAAGACTTAATGGATGTAAATGTTAAGAAGCTTCTTCCTGTGGAAGGTCTGAAACAAAGGACTTTATGGATGCAGATGTTGAGAACTGGCTGCTCCACTTCCAATCCCACTCTGCTCTGGCCTGGGAAAAGATTGGACGATGGCCCAAGCCCTTGGACCCCTACACCCACGTGGAAGACCCGGAAAGAGCTCCTGCCTTCAGATTGGTGTTGCTCCAGTCATTTCGGCCAATTGGGGAGTGAACCAGTGAATGGAAGACCTCTCTCAGTCTCTCCTTCTCTCTGTGTTTAACTCTTTCAAATAAATAAATAAGTCTTAAAAAAAAAAAAAACATTTGGGCTGTGCATAGAAAGGGCAGTTTGCTTCAAGCCTGGGGAGAATTTATGAACTGGTGTTGTTTTACACCCCCTATTAAAGATTTGCTTCATTTACTTTTACTTCTTAAAAAAAAGATTTATGTATTTCAAAATCAGAGTTCAAGAGGAAGAAGGAGAGACAGAGAAAGAGAGACCTTCCATCTATTGGTTCACTTCCCAGATAGCTGTAATGGCTGGGGCTTTGCCAGGCCAAATCCAGGAGCTTCTTCCAGGTCTCCTGCATTGGTGGCTGGCGCCCAAGAACGTGGGCCATCTTTCACTTCTTTTCCAGGGCCATTGCATGGAGCCATGTCAGAAGTGAAGCAGCCCTGTGGGATGCCAGCATTGCAGGCTGTGGCTTTGTCCACTATGCCACAATGCCAGCCCCATCACTTTCTTTTCTCAAGCAAACTTCTCTAAAGTTTTCTTTCCCCTGTTTTGGAATGTATGTACTTCCATCCTCTCTATAACCACCCTTTTCTCTCTTCTTTTTATTGTGCTGAGAAGAGTAATAGAGACACTGCAACTCTCTCTCTCTTGACAGCATGGCTTCCTCAGGCTGTCTCCCTGAGGAACACTTCCTGTGTTCAGGCAGGAAACTAGTGGATCACAGCACCCTCAGGATTTCTGCTTTGCTCTCCTCTGTGATGTATTTGAAAAACCCTTTTCAGCTCTGAGTAGGGGGTGGCATTTGGTACTCTGAGATGTGTCTTTATAAAGTCAGGTGTCATGGAGGACCCTGTGTCTGAAATCAATTGAGCCCATCCAGGCCATGGGCAGCCTGGACTGAGCAGGGCCTGGCTGACATCAGGCAGATGGTGTTGGGGGTCCAAGGGCTCTGGTCATGAAGCAGGGGTGGGGACACCAGTCTGGGCTTTTAGCAGATCTGCAGTTGCTGGGGAGATGGGGGCAGTGCCTAGGTCACCAGGCTCCACCTCTGGAGCAGAGCTGGAGCCCCTGGTGAAGGGTAAAGCAAATCCCCAGATGACATGGGCCATCCCTCTGTCTGGACTGCATGGAACTAGCCCTCTTCCTGCTCAGCTGATCCTGGGATCTCTGAGCCTCTTTCCTCCTCTGCCTCTCCAAGGGGGGCCCAGGCTCCTGTGAGGAGTGTAGTGCTTTCTGGTTGCTCACTCTCAACACACTCATGGGACTCCTTTTCCTGCTGCTGGGTCTGTCCTGTCGGGATGAGGCAAAGTTTGCACAGCTGAGGTGGGGCCTGGCTGGACGGGAGCAGTCCCTGAAGGCTGCAGAGCCATCTGGCCCAGTGTGGCCTGGCTCTGCTTGCTGCTGGCAGACAGCTGGCTGCTCCTCCTGGGGGAGCTGCTGGGTAATCCTGCTCTGTCCCTGCCCCTTTCAGCCACTGCCATGCAGATGTGATCCCTGCAGCTGCCCGCTTAAAGCTGCCTGCAGACAAAACTGAGCTGTGAACCGGGACATGGATCATCTGTGGGAAGTACCTCAGGGACAGCAGGACCAGTCTGGACAAGGCAAGGCCACAGAGGGGCTCCTTGTGCTCACTTGCCAAGGACATCCCCCCAGTCTCCACCTCTGATGAGGCTTGCAGGTGCTTTAACAGTTGTTGGTGAGCTCATCATCTCTCTGCAGCATGTGGCACTCATGAGTGAGTTCTCTACTTAGAAACCAGAGTGGAAGGGACCCTTCCACCTCTTTCAGGCTTCTCTGTGCCCCTGGGTCCATTTGCTGTCTTCTGGGTGGAGGCTGGGAGACGGGGTCAGTAGCACGAACATGACGAGACCTGCAGTGCAGAGCAAACTACAGGGCCATGTTGTGATAGGAGCCAGCCAAAGGTGCAGGTGGCTGTGGGGGTGGTGGCAGAGGGAAGGCATGTGGGGCCCTGAGAGCATAGGAAGGGTGAGGATTGCATGGTTATGGGTGTGGATGTGCAGATTCATGCACCAGGGCCTGGCTTTTAGGAGATCTGCTGTTGCTGGGGGAATGGGGGCAGTGCCCAGGTCACCAGGCTTCCCCTGGTGCAGTGGGACTTAGCTTCTCCCTGGGCACCTGGGCAGTTTCACGGCCGCCCATTCAGTCCAGAGGCAGTTCCCTTTTCCTTTTCAATGCCGGGAAGCATTTGGGTAGCGTTTCCCAAGCCCAGGCTCTGCAGCTCTCCATCCATGGGCCACTCAACACTCGCCCCTACAGGCAGGCCCACAGCAGGTGCTACAGTGCTCATTAGGGCCCTGGTGCTTTCTGGAACTCTTCCCACAGGCAGTTTTTCCAGGGATGCTTGCAGGTCAACCCTAGGTTGACGATTTGGAGGTCTTTCTCTGAATCAAAATGCACACATTGTATCTAAACAGCAGAAGCTGCACCATCTCCTCCCTTGCCCTTTATAGTAATGTGGGAAAGGAGGGAGGGAGGCTCAAAATCCCTTTTCTGTGCTGTTCCAGCTGCTCTCCCTTTATTATTGCCCACACACCAGGACTAGGCCTGGGTTTCCTCCAACTTCTTTTTTCCTTTTATTTGATTCAGATGCAAGCTCCTATTGGAGAAACTGAGTCCCTGTGTCAGATGGACTAGGGATAGAGAACCCCCAATCTCAAGATACTTTCTTGTCCTGGAAATTTGTTTTGTCAGATGTTGTTTGAAATGAACAGTCTGCTAGAACTCGTGTGTCATGGAGATTGGGGTGATATAGAATCAGGTTTTCTGTGATGATATTTGAGCAGCACTCAGGTACAAGGTCTTAGTGTCTCTGGTGTGTGCTTAGACCGTGAATTACAGACACCTTCACCCTCTGATCTAGGGGAGACACATCTGCAGCCCCTGCCCCCATGTGCATGTCCCAGGCCCACGGCAGGATGGGTTATCTGTTCTCAGTGGAGGCAGAGGATGTGACTTGCAGGGGCTTCCTAGGTCAGGTAAGAAATACACAGCAGGCCTGAGTTGGGGGAGTTCTGGACAGGGATTGACAGGGGAGTCAGAAGAAGCATAACCGGGAGAGGCCTTTGCATGTAGTCTGTGGGTATCCTCCAAGGCTGAAGGAGGACTGTCCAATTCCCCGAGTGCATAAATAAGCTCAATGTTTTCCTTGTCATAGGAAGGGAGCCCCCTGGGGCTTGGGAATGCCAGAGAAGGGTTCTGATTGCCAGGGAGTGTGGAGTAGGAGTGTGGGAGTGGGAAATGCTGATCCTCTGCCTGCTGACCTTGGACTTGAGTCTGTTACCTAAGTCCACTTGTTTAAGTAGAGCTTGTGTTTGGAGTCTCACATTCATATGTATGTAGCAGATGCAGGCAGATGCTACCTCAAGTCCTCTCAGCTCTTTCAAGCCTGCCTTTTGATTTAAGGGAAGGGGTTCAGCTCACTACTGGGGCAGGACCTCGCTGTCAGTCATGGAGCACCAGTTCTGCCTCTCCCTGTCCCCAGGCCTTCCCATCTAGGCTCACAAATCTGTTTGGGAGGCAGAAGAGCAACAGTGAACATGGGATTTAGGACTAAAGGCCACAATCACAGTGCAGAAGGAATTCTAGAAAAAGCCAGGGTGGGGTAAGAGGTGTCCAATAAGTATGGGCAGCAGCCCAGGCTCAGCAGGACTGAAGTTAGGGCCTAGACTTCAGCTTCCTTCTTGAGCCATAAATTAAATAACAACAACAACACCAACAAACCACCAAAAACAAAGGAAAAAACAGCCATTGAATAACAAAAGTCACAATGCATGGGCTTCCTGTGTGAGTGGCCACCCAAAGGGGTTTCATTCTGAGTGGGCAGAAGTCAAAGGTGGTTTTTGGTAAAAAGAACCCAGACAGGTGTGTTTAACTCTTTCCTACCAGTAGAGATGCCTCACAGCTGCCTCCTGACTTCTCAGCCTGCTCTGACAGCTTTTATTGTGCTTTTTTTTCTATCTGAAGACAGCACCTGCTGTGGAAGTGCTCAGTGCCCTCTCCATGACAAAGCTATGGGAAGGTGAATGAGTGGCTTGTAGGAGACCTTACCATCAAGTCTTGGACACAGCTGGTGATGTGGCTCATGGCCAGTGTGGACCTCACTCTCATGATGACACTGTACTGCCCCTAGAGCATTTTGTCCTTCTCTGATGATGGGGAGTGTCCCATGGAGTCTGTATCATGGTGATCCTCTGAGTTGCAGTTGTGCCCCTGTGAGCTGCTGCTACTACAGAGCTGTAGCCCTCCCTGAGCTTAGGTGTTGATTGCTGACAGTCGAGGAAATGGTGGCAGTTGTTGGTGTAGATAGAGAGTGTGATGCACTCACTCATTAATTTAAGTATCCAGCCAGATGTACTGCGTGTCCACCATGTCCCAGGTGCGAGACCAGGCATTGAGGACAGGATGCTGAGCAAGGCATCTTATGCTTCCTGCTTGTCGTACCTTAAATTCTAGTTAGCAATTACAGGGACTCCTGGAAAGTGTTGTAATCTGAAAAGTATAAAATGCCCTGGATTCCAAGGTCTGAGCATCCAGTCTTGTCTAAGAGTCAAGGATAACTTTCTGGAAGAAGTGACATTTGTGCTGATGCCTGAACTTCCACAAGAAGTAGTTTATTCTAAGGAGCTATGCCTGGCAGGTTGCTTTTGTTGGGACAGTGTACAGCATCTCAGTGGAAGAAAGAATACCAGTGCTGCCAGGGTTTGCTTATGAGAAAGTGAGAATCAAATTCTCTCCACCAGGACCACAAGCTGACCTCATCTCCCTGCAGTACTTCTTCATCCAACAGCCAGGCCTGGTTGAGAATGTCCACTTGGAGCTCATGTGGTTCTGAGGCCTGACATCACAGACGATCTTGCTTTTCAAGTAATTTTGCAAAGAGAAATCACTATCAAATACTTCCTGATGATGTGTGATTGCTTCACCACCAGAAGACTCCAAGAGTATTCAGAACCGTGCCCAGCACAGAGGAGACACTCAGGAAATATTCGATGAGCAAAGGAGGACATTGCCTTGCTGCTGTTGATTGGGAGGTAGATTAGGAGTCCTGATTAAACTGAAGTTAATGCTCGGCTGTATATTTTGCCCTCTGCATGGTTGGTCACTTGGCCATTAGCTGAAGCCCCATTGTCCTTTGGCTTCCTGGCAGAGTTCTGTGGTTTCCCATTCTAGGTGCATTGCTTGGCCTTGGCTTTCTTGAGGGAGGCTAGGTTAAAAGTGGGAGTCCTACTTCTTCTTCCTGGGAGCCTGGTGGTCATGGTGGATAGCTAAGATGTTCCTATGAAGCAGAAATGGTCATGAAAAACCACAGACAGGAAGGGCTTGAACATTTCCAGGGCAGGCATCGTCCTGTGATGTCAGGACTGCCAGCTTCAAGTCATGTGTGGTGGTGGTGGAGAGGGGGTGGTGACTGTGGGGATCATCCTGTGTAATGCAGATTCCCAGGACCCACACCCATCCTTCTGAGCAGAACCACAGGGAATGCTGCCCAGAGTTCTGTGTCTTTAGCAGGCAGCCTCCTTAAGTGATGCTTTTGTCCCTTGAGGTTTCTGGATCCCTCTTCTAGGGGGACAGCATCAGAGGGAATGAAGGTTTTGCAGAGGAGTTTGACCCTGAGGGACTGGGAGTTAGGGTTAGGAGGGAGGAGAGACAGAGGATGCCATTCTCCAGAGCAGCAGGTGAGAGTGAAGACACAGGTCTGCTCCCAGCAGTGCCTTTCTTGCCCAGTCCTGGGGAGGATCTCCCTTGTGTCCCCCTGGTGGCCTTGGCTCCTTCATGGGGAGTTCCCTTTCCTTCCCATGTTGCTGAGCAGCAGACAATGCATGCTCCAGCTGCCCCTTCTCTGCAATTTTGTAATTAGGAGATGGCCCAGGGGAAGGGCTTGGGGTGCTTAGCTTGATGTGGGGGAGGCTGGGCGTGCTTTGGTATGGCTTGGGTTCCCACCAGCACATCTTGCTGCTATATGCTGCCAGGAGGGGCTCGAGGGTTGTTTTGTTTGTTTGTTTGTTTGTTTTTAAATCAGCGCTCCCTTTCTCTTTGCCAGCGCTCAAGTTTTGAAATCCTAATTTGTAAAGAAATAAGTGCTGGAGGGTGGGAAGTGGCAGAATAGTCACGGGCACATGCAGATTGGCCTCTGCTTCAAGTTCTTCCCCTTCCTGGGGCAGTGCCGGTGGCTGAGAGGTTAAATGACCTACAGAAAGGGCTCAGGATGAGGTCTTGTGGCTTTAGATTCCTGTCCACTAGGGGCTGCCTTCCTCCAACTTGCTTCTAGACTTCTATGTGGGATTTACTCCTAACATAATTTCCTACCTCCCTTCAAAAGGCTCATCTCATTTCATTGTAATTACTTGCTTCATTCTTTCTCTCCTGTAGGTGTATGTCTGTCTCCTTGTGTCACAGTATCCAGTGTATCACTGCATGTTGTGCTTGGTTCAAGAGATAGTGGTTGTGAGAGCAAATGCACCTCTTTGCTGAGAGGCACTGGCTGGCTTCAGCCCATTTGATAGAGTGTGAAGGACCCCTCAGTGTTGAGCACAGGACTGGGCAGCTCCTGGCACACTGACAAGTGGGAAGTGGTGCCTAGAAAGTGAAGAGCAGCTTAAGGACAGGGTCACAATGCAGGATCAGAGATGCTGGGTGTGTCACTCCAGCTAAATCACTTTGTTCTTCTGAGCCCCAGCTACTCCACCTTAAAAGGAGAGGAAGCGGCCAGTGCTGAGGCTCATTAGGCTAATCCTCCCCCTGTGGTGCTGGCAGCCCGGGATCTAGTCACCGTTGGGGTGCCAGATTCTGTCTTGGTTGCTCCTCTTCCAGTCCAGCTCTCTGCTGTGGCCCAGGAAGGCAGTGGAGGATGGCCCAAGTGCTTGGGCCCTGCACCCGCATGGGAGACCAGGAGGAAGCACCTGGCTCCTGGCTTCAGATTGGCACAGCCCGCCGGCTGTAGTGGCCACTTGGGGAGTGAACCAATGGAAAAAGAAGACCTTTCTCTCTGTCCCTCTCACTGGCTAACTCTGCCTGGCCATAAATAAATAAATAAATACATAAATAAATTTTAAAAAATTAAAACTGAGAGGAAGCAGATAATCTTGCCCTGCCTTTCTGGGTGGCTGAGATGGAATAGATCACACAGGTGTGTTTTGTAGTCTAAAAGTAACTAAATAAATATGGCACATATGCACTGTATGCATGGATATGGATACACACAGAAATGCTTGTTTAAGGAACAGCACATTAGGGGACTGAATTGGCTTATAAAATACCCACGTGTACAACTTGGAGGGAGAACTCTTAGGTGCAGTTCTTCTTTTTCTTATTTTTCAGTTAGTTATTCAGAGAGACAGAATTATAGACAGAGAGATGGGAAGTCAGAGAGGTCTTCATTCCGCTCATTCACTTCCCAAATGGCTGCGATGGCCAAAGTTTGGCTGATCTGAAGCCAGGAGCCAGGAGCTTCCTCCTGGTCTTCCTCTCCTTGTCTCCCATGTGGGTGCAGGGGCCCAAGACTTTGGACCATCTTCCACTGCTTTCCCAGGCCATTATCAGAGAGTTGAACTGGGGGAGGAGCAACTAGGACTCGAACCAGCACCCTATGGGATGCAGGTGCCACAGGCAGCGGTTTAACCTACTATGCCACAGAACTGGCCCCAGGTGCAGTTCTGAACGTGATTTGGGGCTACAGCACAGAGTCCATTTCCTGACACTCATGGCAGCATTCTTTGCATAAGTGGTTTGGGACAAAAGTTTCCCAACTTCTGTAGACTTTTGGGAGTACAGGTTGGAAGACAGGTCTGTTTTATACAGACCCATGTCATCTCAGCTGATACTGTACTCTGCCCTATCCCCACTGGAAAGAATTCACCCTTTTCCTTTACAGAAGTCCAAGCACTTTTATTTTTCTGTGCTCAGGGTCAGTGACTCTTCCCTGTTCTGTGGAAGGAACTGTTCTGGCTCAGAGGCATAGCAACTTGGCCTGAGGAATGACAGGCAAAGTTCAGATGAAAGGGACTTTCTGCCCTAGAGAGCTTTTTGTGGTTGTAAGCAGAGCTGGGCTCTGTGCCGGGCCACTACTAGGGAGATGAAGAGGCCATGTCAGATTTGGAAGGATCTGGAAGGGCTTGACCGTTAGGTGAGATTTTAGAAGTTAGAGCTGAGCCAAAACTCCATCTGGGTCTCCCACAGGGGTGGCAGGGGCCCAAGTACTCGGACAATCTGCTGCTGCCTTCCCAGGCACATCAGCAGGGATCTGGGTCAGATTCTAAGAGGCTGGGGCTTGAACCTGTGCTCATATGCTGCCATTGTTGCAGTCAGTGCTTTAACCTGTTTTGCCACAACAGCAGCCCCATCTGTGTGTTCCTTAGAAGCAGCTTGGCCATGATCTCACATTCTCTAGCAACATCGTGATTTCAAAGAGTTGTAAAGGGCATGAGGACATGGGTCTGTGGTTTTCCCCAAGCCTTGGCCCTAAGTGGTTTCTTCTATGAAGCTGATTCTTGGCAGTGGGATCAGAAGTTGGGGTGGGGAGGTTGCTTTCAGGCAAATAGGGCTGTCAGTGCCCCTTCCACTGTGCCTTCCCCCGGCAAACCATGCCTGCCCTTGGACTCTGTCCTTAGAGCTCTGGAGTGAGGGCAGTAGTGTTGGAGTTAAGGAAGGAATTTTGCTTCGAGGATTTAAGTTGGCTTTTTTCCCCAAAGCTAATCTTTACCCCATCACCTCTATTCTTCCTGCCCATTTGTTCCTACTTTTCAATCTGGTACTTTTAGTTTTTTTCCTTTCTTTTCTTCCACCCTTACTGTCACCCCAGCTCCAGCAAAGGAGTAATGAATAAAAATTAGGAGCTGTTGATTCAAATGGAAGCATTCAATCAAGTGTGGAATGTAGCAAACAAAGAGATTCCATTTATACAAAGGATGTGATGCAGAATCCTTGTAGATGATTTTCCTTGGAGCTACAGCAGTAGGAATGTATTCCTCCTGATAATTTGACCCAGATTGTATATTTCCAGGTTTCCCCACTGACATTCTCTGTTGGATTAGAGAGCTGGAGAGAAGGAAGGAAAACTTGAAGATGGCAGCTTTGAGGCATCTCAAGGAATTGCAAACAGTCATTGTGATAGAGGAATTGCAAACAGGCTGTGTGATAACTAACACGTGTTGATGAAGGTAGGCGGAAGTGAGGACCTCTCACTAACACTTGGGAGGCTTATAATACGGTAGAGTCTCTTTAGAGGATAACTTGGCAGATCTCTCTACAAGAAATTTGAAATGAAAATTTCCTTTGGTGGGATTCAACTCAGAAACCTTCTGTACAAACTGAATCAGAGGGGCTGGTGCTTTGTTGTAGCAGGTAAAGGCACAGCCTGCAGTGCTGGCATCCCATGTGGGCACTGGTTCAAGTCCTGGCTGCTCCACTTCTGATCCAGCTTTCTGCTCTGGCCTGGAAAAACAATGGAGGATGGCCCAGGTCCTTGGGCCCCTGCACCCATATGAGAGATCTGGAGGAAGCTCCTGGCTCCAGATCGGCTTAGCTCTGGCTGTTGTGGACAATTGGGGAGTGAACCAGTGGATGGAGGACCTCTGTCTCTGTTTCTGCCTCTCCTTCGCTCTCTGTAACACTGACTTTCCTATAAATAAATAAGTCTTTAAAAAAAACTGAATCAGGCCAGCACCATGGCTGAATAGGCTAATCCTCCACATGCAGCACTGGCATATCGGGTTCTAGTCCCTGTCAGGGCACCAGATTCTGTCCCAGTTGCCCCTCTTCCAGGCCAGCTCTCTGTTGTGGCCTGGGAGTGCAGTGGAGGATGGCCCAAGTGCTTGGGCCCTGCAACCACATGGGAGACCAGGAGAAGCACCTGGTTCCTGCCTTCAGATCAGTGCGATGCACCAGCCGCAGCATGCAGGCCATGGTGGCCATTGGATGGTGAACCAATGGCAAAGGGAGACCTTTCTTTCTCTCTCTCTCTCACTGTCCACTCTGCCTGTCCAAAAAAAACTGAATCAAATCAATTTTGTAAGCAAAATCAGATACTTTCCCAGCAATTGTGACTATTCTCTCCTCCATTTTACTACTCAGAAGAAACAATCAATGAGTAATTGTTTCTAGATCAAAAGGAATCCTTTTCTTTATGAATTCAGCTCTCTAATTGTCTATGTTTAAATTCTAGGTTATGAGTCTTTCCCATCTTTTCAAACTAATTTTCATTGTAGAGTAGTTTTTAGATTTATGGAAAAACTGCACAGATAAAACAGACTTCATACATACTAACCGCCAGTTTTCACTATGTATAATAATATGGTACATGTACCACAATTAATAATACAGTATTTATACACATTATTTTATTGTTTTTAATTATGTGGGAGGTCTGGAAGAAAGTCCTGGATACTAGCTTTGGCCTGGCCCATTCCTAGCTGTTGTGACAGTCTGGGGAATGAACCAGCAAATGGAACATCCATCTACCTGTCTATCTGTCTTTCTCTCTCTCTCAAAAGAATGTCTTCTGAAAAGAATTATTTATTTGAAAGGCAGAATGACACACAGAGAGAGAAATAAATATCTTCCATCTGCTGGTTCACTTCCCAAATGGTTCCAACAGCCAGGACTGGGCCAGATCAAAGCCAGGAGCTTCATCTGTGTCTGCAACCACTTGGTGTATCTTTCACTGCTTTTCCAGGCTATTAGCAGGGAGCTGGATAGGAAGTAGGGCTGCTAGACGTGAACTGGAACCCATATGGGATGATGGCATCGCAGGCAGTGATTTAAGCCACAATGCCCAATGAAAGCTCTGCCACAAATTAAAAAAAAAAAACATGTGGGGTTGCACTCTGCCACAGCACACCTACCCTGAGCCTTCTGTTTATCCTCAGTGCCTCCTGGGGCCTTTGGCTGACCTTATATACTACCAGATGCACGTACAAGTACCAAGGGCCGGCACTGTGGTGTAGTGGTTAAAGCTGCCCCCTACAGGGCCAGATCCCACAGGGGTGCCAGTTTGAGTCCTGGCTACTCCTCTTCTGATCCAACACTCTGCTGTGGCCTGGGAAAGCAGTGGAGCATGGCACAGGTCTTTGGGCTCCTGCACCCATGTGGGAGACGTGGGAGAAGCTTCTGGCTCCTGGCTTCAGATTGTCACAGTTCTGGCCATGGTGGCTAATTGGGGAGTGAACCAGTGGATGGAAGACCTCTCTCTCTCTATCTCTCTCTCTCTCTCTCTCTCTCTCTCATTCTCTCTATGTGTAACTCTTTCAAATAAATAAATCTTTTTTAAAAAACTGTAAACAATTCTGTCTATATTCTCCCCCTTGTCTAGGTTCTTGCTTATATCCCTGACTAAAAAATACAAATTAACTTAGAAAAGCTACGTCATTCCTTTGGAGAATTATCAGTTATTTGAATGGCTTAGAGCAGTTTAGTTTATTGAACCGACCTGAAGCTTTAGAAAAATAAGGACTTAGGTGGCAGCTGTTGTTTGGAAAATGGCATAGTACACTGTGGCATTGGACCAGCCAACTGTCCAGTGCAATGGAATTTCTGTTACCAAGCCGGCTGGTAAGAGCAAATAGTGCCTGCCTAGACTCAACATGGCTTGGCCCACTGCATAAGCCAGGGAGCTAAATTATTAATGATTAACTTTAAGGGGGAAGCACCTCTGATGGAGGCTGCTTTTATAAAGTATTAGCATTAGCAATTATCATGTTTTTTTAAAGATTTATTTATTTGAAAGGCAGAGTTGCAGAGAGGCAGAGATACAGAGAGAGAGAGAGAGAGACAGAGACAGAGACAGAGAGAGAGAGGTCAGTCTTCCATCTGCTGGTTAACTCTCCAAATGGCCACAACAGCCAGCGCTGTGCTGATCTGAAGCCAAGAGCCAGGAGTTTCTTCCAGGTCTGCCACGCAGGTGCAGGGGCCCAAACACTTGGACCATCTTCTTTCTACTGCTTTCCCAGGCCATAGCAGGGAGCAGGATCAGAAGTGGAGCTGCTAGGACTCGAACTGGTGCCCATATGGGATGCCAGCACTGTAGGTGGTGACTTTACACATTACATCATAGCACCGGACTCTAAAATGTTTTAAAAACTGTTCCAACCAACAATTTGTAAATAAATTAAATAATGTGTAGAGGTTTTCTCTGCATATGGAACCAATTAGTGTTTGCCAGCACAAAACAAAATGTTCCCTGCTAAAATTCATTCCAAACCGTAAAGCCCATTGATAATATGCAAAGGACCCAGAAAAGCACAAACAGGTTTTGGAGAAAAGCACAGTCCTTTTTCTGGCCAAGTGGATTCAATGTCATGTTTACAAACATAAATATTATGTTTGTTTCCTGCAGTTGCTGTATTTTCTCCCTAGAAAACACGAATGTGTAGAGGTTTTGTCTGCATATGGAACCAATTAGCATTTGGCAGCACAAAACTAAATGTTCCCTGAAAATTCATTCCAAACCATAAAGTCCATTGATAATCTCCAGAAAGCACAAACACAGAGGCTGTAGCAAGATGTGGGATTGAGTTAGCCACAACACAACAGCATATTTCTGGTTTCATCCAGTCATATCTGACAAAGTATTGTGGAATTTGTAAGCAATGGCCCCAGAAAAACACAGTCAAACTGGTTTTGGAGAAAAGCACAGTCTTTTTCCTGGGCAAGTGGATTCAATGACATGTTTACAAACATAAATATGATTCTTTCTGACAATCGCTCTAGCTTTCTCCCTAGAAAACACAAATGCCTTGAGATGTTCTCTCCATGTGGAAATAATTAGTGTTTGCCAGCAAAAACCAAAAACCTCACTGCTAAAATTCATTCAAACCCATAAAGACCAAAGAGAATATCAGAAAACAGAAACAAACATAGAGGCTATAGCAAGATCGGGATTTGAGTTAGCCATAACACAACTGAATATTTCTGGTTTGATGCTTTCATTATGGGACAAAGTGTTGTGGAATTCATATGCAATGCACACAGAAAATCACAGACAAGTTGGTTTTGGAGAAAAGCACAGTCTTTTTCATGGGTAAGCGGATTCAACATCATGTTTACAAACATAAGTATCATTTTCCTGCTGTTGCTCTAGCATTCTCCCTAGAATTCTGGAATATGTAAGAGGCGTTTTCTCAATGTGAAAACAATTAGCATTTACCAGCACAAACAAAATGTTCCCTGCTAAAATTCATTCAAAACGATAAAGTCCATCGATAATATCCAGAAAAAACAAACACAGAGGCTATAGCAAGATCTGGGATTCAGTAAGCCACAACACAACAGGATATTTCTGATTTCATCCAGTCATATCTCGACAAAGAATTGTGTGATTTGTATTCAATGGACCCAAACAATCACAGTCAAACTGGTTTTGGAGAACAGCAAAGTCTTTTTCTTAAACAAGTGGGTAACGTCATGTTTACAAACAGAAATACCATGTGTGCAGCAGTTGCTCTAGCTTTATCAATAGAGAACACTAATTTATAGCGGTTTTTTCTCCATGTGGAAATCATTAGCATTTACTAGCACAAAATAAAATGTTCCCTGCTGCTGATAGTTCTGGTTTCATTCAGTCATATCCGGACAAAGTGTTGTGGAATTCGTATGCAATGGACTGAGAAAATCACACTCAAACTGGTTTTGGAGAAAAGCAAAGTCTTTTTCTTGGGCAAATGGATTAACTGCCATGTATAAAAACAAAAATATCATGTTTTCACTTTAAAGGCTTGCCATACCTTTCTCCTAGAAAACATGAATGTGCAGACTTTTTGTCTCCATGTGGAACCAATTCATGTTTAGCAGCACAAAACCAAATGTTCCCTGCTAAAATTCATTCTAAATGATAAAGTCCATTGAAAATATCAAGAAAAAAACAAATATAGAGGCTGTAGCAAGATCTGGGATTGAGATAGCCACAACACAACTGGATATGTCTGATTTCATCCAGTCATATCCGGACAAAGTATTGTGGAATTTATATTCAATGGATGAAGAAAATCACAGTCAATCTGGTTTTGGAAAAGTGAAATCTTTCTCTTGGGCAAGTGGATAAAATGTTATGTGTACAAACACATATATCATGTTTGTTTCCTGTACTTGCTCTAGCTTTATCCCTAGAAAACACGAATTTGGAGAGGTTTTGAATCCATGTGGAAACAATTAGTGTTAGGCAGCACAAAACAAAATGTTCCCTGCTAAAATTTATTCCAAACCATAAAGTCAATTGAAAATATCAAGAAAACATGAACACAGAGGATGTAGCAAGATCTGGGATTGAGTAAGCCACAACACAACAGGATATTTCTGGTTTCATCCAGTCATATCTCGACAGAGTATTGTGGAATTCGTATTCAATGGACCCAAACAATCACAGTCAAACTGGTTTTTAGAAAAGCAAAGTCTTTTTCTTAGACAAGTGGATAACATGTCATGTTTACAAACACAAATATCACGTTTGTTTGCCGCAGTTGCTCTAGCATTAATCATAGAAAATACGAATGTGTAGAGTTTTTGACTCCATGTGGAAACAATTAGCATTTGGCAGCACAAATTAACAAGTTCTCTGCTAAAGTTCATTCAAAACCGTAAAGTCCATTGACAATATCCAGAAAACACAAACACAGCATCTTTAGGATGATCTGGGCTTGAGTTAGCCACAATACTGGTGGATAGTTCTGGTTTCATTCAGTCATATCTAGAAAAGGGTTGAGAAATTTCTATGCAATGGACTCAGAAAATCACACTTAAATTGGTTTAGGAGAAAAGCAAAGTCTTTTCCTTGGGCAAGTGGATAAAATGCCATGTATAAAAACAAAAATATCATTTTTTTTGCCGAGATTGCTATAGCTTCCTCCTAGAAAACATGAATGTGCAGATTTTTTGTCTCCATGTGGAACCAATTCATGTTTGGCAGCACAAAACAAAATGTTCCCTGCTCAAATTCATTCCAAACCCTAAAGTCCATTGATTATATACAGAAAACACAAACACAGAGGCTGTAGCAAGGTCTGGGATTGAGATAGCCACAGCACAACCGGATATGTCTGATTTCATCCAGTCATATCCGGACAAATTAACCTGGAATTCATATTCAATGGATGCAGAAAATCACAAACTGGTTTGTAAGAAAAGCAAAGTCTTTTTCTTGGTTAAGTGGAGAACATATCATGTTTAAAAACAGAAATACCATGTGTGCAGCAGTTGCTCTAGCTTTCTCAATAGAAAACACAAATTTGTAGCGGTTTTTTCTCCATGTGGAAATAATTAGCATCTACTATCATAAAATAAAATGTTGACTGCTATAATACCTTCCAAACCGTAAGGTCCATTGATAACATCCAGAAACCACAAACACAGAGACTGTAGCAAGATCTGGTATTGAGTTAGCCAAAACACAACTGCATATTTCCGGTTTGATCCAGTCATATCTGGACAAAGTGTTGTGCAATTCTTCTGCAAGGGACCTCGAATTGCACAGTCAAAGTGGTTTTGGAAAAAGCAAAATCCTATTCTTGGGCAAGTGGATACAATGTTATGTGTACAAACACATATACCATGTTTGTTTCCCACACTTGCTCTAGCATTATCCCTAGAAAACACGAATGTGCCAAGGTTTTGACTCCATGTGGAAACAATTAGCATTTACAGCACAAAATAAAAAGTTCCCTGCTAAAATTCATTCCAAACCATAAAGTCAATTGATTATATCCAGAACACACAAACACAGAGGATGTAGCCTGATCTGGGATTGAGTAAGCCACAACACAACAGGATATTTCTGGTTTCATCCAGTCATATCTCGACAAAGTATTGTGGAATTCTTATTCAATGGACCCAAACAATCACAGTCAAACTGGTTTTGGAGAAAAGCAAAGTCTTTTTCTTAGACAAGTAGATAACATGTCATGTTTACAAACACAAATATCACGTTTGTTTGCCGCAGTTGCCCTAGCTTTATCCCTAGAAAACACAAATGTGGAGAGGTTTTGACTCCATATGGAAACAATTAGCATTTGCCAGCACAAAATAAAAGGTTCTCTGCTAAAGTTCATTCAAAACCGTAAAGTCCATTGACAATATCCAGAAAACACACACACAGCATCTGTAGGATGATCTGCGCTTGAGTTAGCCACAACACTGGTGGATATTTCTGGTTTCATTCAGTCATATCCGGACAAAGTGTTGTGGAATTTGTATGCAATGGACTCAGAAAATCGCAATCAAACTGGTTTTGGAGAAAAGCAAAGTCTTTTTCTTGGGCAAGTGGATAAACTACCAATTATAAAAACAAAAATATCATATTTTTTTTGCCGAGCTGGCTATAGCTTTCTCCTAGAAAACGCAGATTTTTTGTCTCCATGTGGAACCAATTCATGTTTAGCAGCACAAAACAAAATGTTCCCTGCTCAAATTCATTTGAAATGATAAAGTCCATTGATAATATCCAGAAAACACAAATATAGAGGCTGTGGCAAGATCTGGGATTGAGATAGCCAAAACACAACCGGATATGTCTGATTTCATCGAGTCATATCCGGACAAAGTGCTGTGGAATTCATATGCAATGGACTCAGAAAATCACACTCAAACTGGTTTGGAAGAAAAGCAAAGTGTTTTTCTTGGGGAAAGTGGAGAACATATCATGATTACAAACAGAAATATCACGTTTGTTTGCCACAGTTGCTCTAGCTTTATCCCTAGAAAACATTAATGTGTAGAAGTTTTGACTCCATGTGGAAACAATTAGCATTTGCCAGCACAAATTAACAGGTACTCTGCTAAAGTTCATTCACAACCGTAATGTCCAGTGACAATATCTAGAAATCACAAACACAGCATATGTAGGATGATCTGGGGTTCAGTTTGCCACAACACTGGTGGATAGTTCTGGTTTCATTCAGTCATATCCAGACAAAGTGTTGTGGTATTATTATGCAATGGACTCAGAAAATCACACTTAAATTGGTTTAGGAGAAAAGCAAAGTCTTTTACTTGGGCAAGTGGATAAAATGCTATGTATAAAAGCAAAAATCTCATATGTTTTTGCCACGCTTACTATAGCTTTCTCCTAGAAAACATGAATGTGCAGATTTTTTGTCTCCATGTGGAACCAATTCATGTTTGGCAGCACAAAACAAAATGTTCCCTGCTCAAATTCATTCAAAACGATAAAGTCCATCGATAATATCCAGCAAACACTAATATAGAGGCTGTATCAAGATCTGGGATTGAGATAGCCACAATACAACCGGATAGGTCTGATTTCATCCTGTCATATCCAGACAAAGTATTGTGGAATTCATATTCAATGGATGAAGAAAATCATGGTCAAACTGGTTTGGAAGAAAAGCAAAGTCTTTTTCTTGGATAAGTGGATAACATGTCATGTTTACAAACAGAAATATCATGTTTGCAGCATTTCTCTAGCTTTCTCAATAGAAAACACAAATTTGTAGCGGTTTTTCTCCATGTGGAAATCATTAGGATTTACTAGCACAAAGTAAAATGTTCCTTGCTACAATTCCTTCCAACCCATAAGGTCCATTGATAACATCCAGAAAACACAAACACAGAGACTGTAGCAAGATCTGGGATTGAGTTAGCAAAAACACAACTGCATATTTCCGGTTTCATCCAGTCATATCTGGACAAAGTGTTGTGCAATTCTTCTGCAAGGGACCTCGAATTGCACAGTCAAAGTGGTTTTCGAAGAAGCAAAATCCTATTCTTGGGCAAGTGGATAAAATATAATGTATACAAACACATATATCATGTTTATTTCCTGCACTTGCTCTAGTTTTATCCCTAGAAAACACGAATGTGCCAAGGTTTGGTCTCCATGTGGAACCAATTAGTGTTAGGCAGCACAAAACAAAATGTTCCCTGCTCAAATTCATTCCAAACCATAAAGTCTAATGATAATATCCAGAAAACACAAACACAGAGGCTGTAGCAAGATCTGGGATTGAATAAGCCACAACATAACAGGATATTTCTGGTTTCATCCAGTCATATCTCGACAGAGTATTGTGGAATTCGTATTCAATAGACCCAAACAATCACAGTCAAACTGGTTTTCGGGAGATGCAAAGTCTTTTTCTTAGACAAGTGGATAACATGTCATGTTTACAAACACAAATATCACGTTTGTTTGCCACAGTTTCTCTAGCTTTATCCCTAGAAAACACGAATGTGGACAGGTTTTGACTCCACGTGGAAACAATTAGCATTTGCCAGCACAAAATAAAAGGTTCTCTGCTAAAGTTCATTCAGAACCGTAAAGTCCATTTACAATATCCAGAAAACACAAACACAGCATCTGTAGGATGATCTGCGCTTGAGTTAGCCACAACACTGGTGGATAGTTCTGGTTTCCTTCAGTCATATCCGGACAAAGTTTTGTGGAATTCGTATGCAATGGACTCAGAAAATCACACTCAAACTGGTTTTGGAGAAAAGCAAAGTCCTTTTCTTGGGCAAATGGATAAAATGCCATGCATAAAAACAAAAATATCATATATTTTTTCAGAGCTTGCTATAGATTTCTGCAAGAATACATGAATGTGCAGATTTTTTGTCTCTATGTGGAACCAATTCATGTTTGGCAGCACAAAACAAAATGAACCTCCTGAAATTCATTCAAAACGACAGAGTCCATTGATCGTATCCAGAAAACACAAACACAGAGACTGTAGCAAGCTCTGGGATTGAGATAGCCACAAAACAACCAGATATTTCTGATTTCATCCACTCAAATCCAGACAAAGTATAGTGGAATTCATATTCAATGGATTCAGAAAATCACAGTCAAACTGGTTTTGAAGAAGAGCAAAATCTTTTTCATTGGTAAGTGGATAACATGTCATGTTGACAAACGTAAATATCATGTTTGCAGCAGTTGCTCTAGCTTTCTCAATAGAAAACACAAATTTGTAGTGCTTTTTCTCAATGTGGAAATAATTAGCATCTACTAGCACAAGCTACAATATTCCCTGCTAAAATTCCTTCCAACCAGTAAGGTCCATTGATAATATCCAGAAAACACAAACACAGAGACTGTAGCAAGATCTGGGATTGAGTTAGCCAAAACACAACTGGATATTTCCGGTTTGATCCAGTCATATCTGGACAAAGTGTTGTGCAATTCTTATGCAAGGGACCCCAAATTACACAGTCAAAGTGGTTTTGGAAAAAGCAAAATCTTCCTCTTGTGCAAGTGCATAACATGTTATGTATACAAACACATATATCCTGTTTGTTTCCCGCACTTGCTCTAGCATTATCCCTAGAAAACACGAATGTGCAAAGGTTTGGTCTCCATGTGGAACCAATTAGTGTTAGGCAGCACACAACAAAATGTTCCCTGCTAAAATTCATTCCACACTATAAAGTCCATTGAAAATATCCAGAAAACACAAACACAGAGGCTGCAGAAAGATCTGGGATTAAGTAAGCCACAACACAACAGGATATTTCTGGTTTCATCCAGTCATATCTCGACAAAGTATTGTGGGATTCGTATTCAATGGACCCAAACAATCACAGTCATACTGGTTTTGAGAAAAGCAAAGTCTTTTTCTTAGACAAGTGGATAACATGTCATGTTTACAAACACAAATATCATGTTTGTTTGATGCAGATGCTCTAGCTTTATGCCTAGAAAACACGAATGTGGAGAGGTTTTGACTCCACGTGGAAACAATTAGCATTTGCCAGCACAAAATAAAAGGTTCTCTGCTAAAGTTCATTCAGAACCGTAAAGTCCATTGACAATATCCAGCAAACACAAACACAGCATCTGTAGGATGATCTGGGCTTGAGTTAGCCACAACACTGGTGGATAGTTCTGGTTTCCTTCAGTCATATCTGGACAAAGTGTTGTGGAATTTGTATGCAATGGACTCAGAAAATCATACTCAAACTGGTTTTGGAGAAAAGCAAAGTCTTTTTCTTGGGCAAGTGGATAAAATGCCATGTATCAAAACAAAAATATCATATTTTTTTGCCGAGCTTGCTATAGCTTTCTCCTAGAAAACATGAATGTGCAGATTTTTTGTCTCTATGTGGAACCAATTCATGTTTGGCAACACAAAACAAAATGTTCCCTGCTCAAATTCATTCAAAACGACAGAGTCCCTTGATCATATCCTTAAAACACATACACAGCACCCGTAGCATGCTCGGGAATGAGATAGCCACTACACAACCGGATAATTCTGATTTCTTCCAGTCATATCCGAACAAATTATTGTGGAATTCACATTCAATGGATGCAGAAAATCACAGTCAAACTCGTTTTGGAGAAAAGCAAAGTCTTTTTCTTGGGCAATTGAATGAAATGCCGTGTATCAAAAACAATATATCCTATTTTTTTGCCGAGCTTCCTATAGCTTTCTCCTCCAAAACATGAATGTGCAGATTTTTTGTCTCCATGTGGAACCAATTCATAGTTGGCAGCACAAAACAACATGTTCCCTGCTAATATTCATTCAAAACAATAGAGTCCATTGATCATATCCTTAAAACACAAACACAGAGCCCATAGCAAGCTCTGGGATTGAGATAGCCACAACAAAACCAGATATTTCTGGTTTCATCAGGTCATATCATGACAAAGTATTGTGGAATTCATATTCAATGGATGCAGAAAATCACAGTCAAACTGGTTTGAAAGAAAAGCAAAGTCTTTTCCTTGGGTAAGTGGAGAACATATCATGTTTACAAACAGAAATACCATGTGTGCAGCAGTTGCTCTAGCTTTCTCAATAGAAAACACAAATTTGTAGCGGTTTTTTCTCCATGTGGAAATAAATAGCATCTACTAGCACAAGCTAAAATATTCCCTGCCAAAATTCCTTCCAACCAGTAAGGTCCATTGATAATATCCAAAAAGCACAACCACGGATGCTGTAGCAAGATTGTGGATTGAGTAAGCCACAACACAGCATGATATTTCTGGTTTCATCCAGTCATATCTCAACAGAGTATTGTGGGATTCGTATTTAATGGACCCAAAAAATCACAGTCAAACAGATTTGGAGAACAGCAAAGTCTTCTTCTTAGACAAGTGGATAACATGTCATGTTTACAACCACAACTATCACGTTTGTTTGCTGCAGATGCTCTAGATTTATCCCTAGAAAACACGAATGTGCAGAGGTTTTGACTCCATGTGGAAACAATTAGCATTTGCCAGCACAAAATAAAAGGTTCTCTGCTAAAGTTCATTCAAAATTGTAAAGTCCATTAACAATATCCAGCAAACACAAACACAGCATCTGTAGGATGATCTGCGCTTGAGTTAGCCACAACACTGGTGGATAGATCTGGTTTCCTTCAGTCATATCCAGACAAAATGTTGTGGAATTTGTATGCAATGGACTCAGAAAATCATACTCAAACTGCTTTAGGAGAAAAGCAGTCTTTTTCTTGGGCAAGAGGATAAAATGTCATGTATAAAAACAAAAGTATTGGCCGGCGCCGCGGCTCACTAGGCTAATCCTCCGCCTTGCAGCGCCGGCACACCGGGTTCTAGTCCCGGTCGGGGCACCGATCCTGTCCCAGTTGCCCCTCTTCCAGGCCAGCTCTCTGCTGTGGCAAGGGAGTGCAGTGGAGGATGGCCCAAGTCCTTGGGCCCTGCACCCCATGGGAGACCAGGAAAAGCACCTGGCTCCTGCCATCGGAACAGCGCGGTGCGCCGGCCGCAGCGCGCTACCGCGGCGGCCATTGGAGGGTGAACCAACAGCAAAAGGAAGACCTTTCTCTCTATCTCTCTCTCTCACTATTCACTCTGCCTGTCAAAAAAAATAAATAAATAAAAAATAAATAAATAAATAAAAACAAAAGTATCATATTTTTTTGCCGAGCTTGCTATAGCTTTCTCCTAGAAAACATGAATGTGCAGATTTTTTGTCTCCATGTGGAACCAATTCATGTTTGGCAGCACAAAACAAAATGTTCCCTGCTCAAATTCATTCAAAACAATAGAGTCCAATGATCATATCCTTAAAACACAAACACAGAGCCCATAGCAAGCTCTGGGATTGAGATAGCCACAACACAAATGGATATGTCTGATTTCATCCAGTCATATCCAAAGTATTCTGGAATTCATATTCAATGGATGCAGAAAATCACAGTCAAACTGGTTTGAAAGAAAAGCAAAGTCTTTTTCTTTGGTAAGTGGATAACATGTCATGTTGACAAACAGAAATACCATGTGTGCAGCAGTTGCTCTAGCTTTCTCAATAGAAAACACAAATTTGTAGCAGTTTTTTCTCCATGTGAAATCATTAGCATTTACTAGCACAAACTGAAATGTTCCCTGCTAAAATTCCTTCCAACCCGTAAGGTCCATTGATAATATCCAGAAAACACAAACACAGAGATTTGTAGCAAGATCTGGTATTGAGTTAGCCAAAACACAACTGGATATTTCCAGTTTGATCCAGTCATATCTGGACAAAGTGTTGTGCAATTTTTATGCAAGGGACCTCGAATTGCACAAAGTGGTTTTGGAATAAGTAAAATCTTTCTTTTGGGCAAGTGGATAAAATGTTATGTATACAAACACATATATCCTGTTTTTTTCCCACATTTGCTCTAGCTTTATCCCTAGAAAACACGAATGTGCAAAGGTTCTGTCTCCATGTGGAACCAATTAGTGTTAGGCAGCACAAAAGAAAATGTTCCCTGCAAAAATTCATTCAAAATTGTACAGCTGATTGATAATATAAAAAAAATCAGGGACTGTAGCAAGATCTGGGATTGAGTTAGCCACAGCACAACCAGATTTTTCCAGTTCCATCCAGTAATATGCCAAAAACTCTTTTCAAATTCATATGCAATGGACCCAGAAAAACACAGTCAGACAGGATTTGGAGAAAAGCAAAGTCTTTTTCTTGGGCAAGTGGATAAATATGAAGTTTTCAAATATATATCATGTTTGTTTCCCACAGTTGCTCTAGCTTTCTCTCTACAAAACACAAATGTGTACAGGTTTTGTCTGCATATGGAACTAATTAGCGTTTGCCAGCACGAAGCAAAATGTTACATGCTAAAATTCATTGAAAACCATAATGTCCATAGAGAATATCCAGAAATCACAAACAAACGCAGAGGCTGTAGCAAGATCTGGATTTGAGTTAGCCACAACACAACTGGATATTTCTGGTTTTATCCAGTCATATCTGCACAAAATGTTGGGAATTTGTTGGCAATGGACCCAGAAAATCACAAACTGATTTTGGAGAAAAGCAAAGTTTTTTCTTGGGCAAGCAGATAAAATTTCATATATAGAAACTCAAATATCATGTCTGGTGTGGTTACTCTAGCTTTCTCCCTTGAAAACACGAATGTGTAGAGGTTTTGTCTACATATGGAAACAATTAGCGTTTGCCAGCAGGAAACAAAATGTTCCCTGCTATAATTCATTCAAAACCAGAGTCCATTGATAATATCCAGAAAATAAAAATACAGAGACTGTAGCAAGATCTTGATTTGAGTTAGCCACAACACAAACGGATATTTCTGGTTTGATCCAGTCATACCTGTACAAATTGTTGGGGAATTCCTATGCAATGGTCCCAGAAACTCAGAGTCAAATGCGTTTTGGAGAAAAGCTTAGTTTTTTCTTGGGCAAATGGTTAAAATATCATGTATAGAAACACAAATAACATGTTTGCCATGTTTTCACATAGCTTTCTTCCTAGAAAGCACAAATGCAAAGAGTTTGTGTCTCCATGTGGAACCAATAAGCGTTTGCCAGTACAAAACAAAATGCTCCCTACTAAAATTCATTCAAAACCATAAAGTTCACTGATAATATAAAGAAAATACACACAGAGACTGTAGCAAGATATAGATTTGAGTTAGCCACAACACAACCAGATATTTCTGGTTTGATCCAGTCATATCCGAACAAATTGTTGAGGAATTTGTAGGCAATGGACCCAGAAAATCAGAGTGAAACGGGTTTTGGAGAAAAGCTTAGTCTTTTTCTTCGGCAAGTAGATAAAATATCCTCTATAGAAACACAAATATCATGTTTTCCGTGGTTACTCTAGCTTTTTCCCTGGAAAACACAAATGTGTAGAGGATTTGTCTGCATATGGAACCAATTAGTTTTTGCCAGCACGAAACAAAATGTTGCATGCTAAAATTCATTGAAATCCATAAAGTCCATACAGAATATCCAGAAAACACAAACACAGAGGCTGTAGCAAGATCTGGATTTGAGTTAGCCACAACACAACCGGATATTTCTAGTATGATCCAGTCATATCCGGACAAAGTGTGGAATTTGTATGCAGGGGAACTAGAAAATCAAAGTCAATCTGGTTTTGGAGAAAAGCACAGTCTTTTTCCTGGGCAAGTGGATTCAATGTCCTGTCTATAAAAATAAATATCATGTTTGCAGCATTTGCTCTAGGTTTTTCCATAAAAAACATGAATGGGAAGAGGTTTTTTCTCCATGTGCAAACAATTAGCGTTTGCCAGCACAAAATAAAATGTTCCCTGCTAAAATTCATTCCAAATGATAAATACCATTGATGATATCCAGAAAACACAAACACAGCGGCTATAGCAAGATCTGGGATTAAGTTAGCCACAACACAACCGGATATTTCTGGTATGATCCAGTCATATACAGACAAAGTGTGGAATTGGTATGCAATGGACCCTGAAATTCACAGTCAAACTGGTTTTGCAGAGAAGCACAGTCTTTGTCTTGGGCAAGTGGATAAAATGTCATGTTTACAAACATAAATATCATGTTTGTTTCCCGCAGTTGCTCTAGCTTTCTCCCTGGAAAACAAGTGTGTAGAAGTTTTGTCTCTTTGTGGAACCAATTAGCATTTGCCAGCACAAAACAAAATGTTCCCTGCTAAAATTCATTCAAACCATAAAGTCCATAGAGAACATCCAGAAAAAACAAAAAAAAATACAGAGGCTGTAGCAAGATCTGTGATTGAGATAGCCACAAAACAACTGCATATTTCTGGTTTCATCCAGTTATATCCGGACGAAGTTTTGTGGCATTTGCATGCAATGGACCCAGAAAATCACAGTCAAACAGGATTGGGAGAAAAGCAAAGTCTTTTTCTTGGGGATATGGATAAAATATCATGTATACAAACACAAATATCATATTTGCCATGGGTACTCTAGCTTTCTGTCTAGAAAACACGAATGTGTAGCAGTTTTGTCTGCATATGGAACGAATTAACATTTGCAAGCAGGAAACATAATGTTACATGCTAAAATTCATTGAAAACCATAAAGCCCATGGAGAATATCCAGAAAACACAAACAAACACTGAGGCTGTAGCAAGATCTGGATTTGAATTAGCCACAATACAACCCTATATTTCTGGTATGATCCAGTCATATCAAGACAAAGTTTTGTGGAATTCGTATGTGAGGGACCCAGAAAATAACAGTCAAACTGGTTTTGAAGAAAAGCAAGTGGTTTCAATGTCATGTTTACAAACACAAATATCATGTTTGCAGCATTTGCTCTAGCTTTTTCCTTAAAAAACACGAATGGGTAGAGGTTTTGTATGCATATGGAACAAATTAGTGTTTGCCAGCACAAAAAAAGTTACATGCTAAAATTCATTCAAAACCAGAAATTCCATAGAGAATATCCGGAAAACACAAACAAACACAGAGTCTGTAGCAAGATCTGGATTTGAGTTAGCTACAACAGAACCGGATATTTCTGGTGTGATCCAGTCATATCCGGATAAAGTGTTATGGAATTCCTATGCAGTGGACCCAGATAATCAAAGACAAACTGGTTTTGGAGAAAACACAGTCTTTTTCCTGGGCAAATGGATTCAATGTCATGTTTACAAACATAAATATCATGTTTGCAGAAGTTGCTCTAGCTTTCTCCACAGAAAACATGAATGTGTAGAGGTTTTCTTCTCCATGTGGAAACAATTAGCGTTTGCCAGCACAAAACAAAATATTCCCTGCTAGAATTCATTCAATACTGTAAAATCCATAGAGAATATCCAGAAAACACAAATAATCACAGAGGGAGTAGCAAGATCTGGGATTGAGTTAGCCACAATACAACTGGATATTTCTGGTTTGATGCAGTCATATCTGCACAAAATGTCATGTAATTCCTATGCAAAGGAACCCAGAAATTCAGAGTCAAACTGGTTTTGGAGAAAATCAAAATTAATAAAATTAAATGTTTCCTGATAAAAACATTCAAAACAATCAAGTCCATAATAATATCCAGAAAACACAAACACAGAGGCTTTCACAATATTTCGGGTTGAGTTAGCCAAAACACAACCGGATATTTCTGGTTTAATCCAGTCATATCCAGACAAAGTGGTGTGGAATTTGTATGCAATGGACCGAGAAAATCACAGTAAAAATGGTTTGCAGAAAAGAAAAGTGTTTTCGTTAGGCAAGTGCATAAAATGTCATCTAGAAAAACAGAAATATCATGTTTGTTTGCCGCAGTTCCTCTAGCTTTCTCCCTAGAAAATACGAATGTGCAGAGCTGGTGTTCCCATGATGAACCAATTAGTGTTTCAACGGTACAAAATTAAAGGTTCCCTGAAAAAAAAACATTCAAAACAATGAAGTCCATCGATAATATCCAGAAAACACAAACACAGAGGCTTTCACAATATTTCGGATTGAGTTAGCCAAAACACAACCGGATGTTTCTGGTTTCATCCAGTCATATCCGGACAAAGTGGTTTGGAGTTCGTATGCAATGGACCGAGAAAATCACAGTAAAAATGGTTTGAGAAAAAAGCCAAGTCTTTTCGTTAGGAAAGTGCATAAAATGTCATCGATACAAACAGAAATATCAAGTTTGTTTGCCACAGTTCCTCTACCTTTCTCCCTAGAAAACACAAACGTGTAGAGCTGGTGTCTCCATGTGGAACCAATTACTGTATCCAAGCTCAAAATATAATGTTCCCTGATAAAAACATTAAAAACAATAAAGTCCATCGATTATATCCAGAAAACCCAAACACAGAGGCTGTAGCAATATCTGGGATTGAATTAGCCAAAACAAAACCGGATATTTCCGGATTCATCCAGTCAAATCCGGACAAGCTGTTATGGAATTCGTATGAAATGGACAGAGAAAATCGCAGTAAAAATGATTTTGGTGAAAAGCAAAGTCTTTTCGTTAGGAAAGTGGATAAAATGTTATCTAGACAAACAGAAATATCATGTTTGTTTGCCGTAGTTCCTCTAGCTTTCTCCCTAGAGAATACGAATATGTAGAGCTGGTGTCTCCATGTGGAACCAATTAGTGTTTCCAAGAAAAAAATCAAATGTTCCGTGATAAAAAACATTCAAAACATTAAAGTCCATGGATAATATCAGGAATACACAAACACAGAGGCTGTAGCAATATCTGGGATTGAGTTAACAAAAAAAAAAACCGGATATTTCTGGTTTCATCCAGTCATATCTGCACAAAGTCATGTGGAATTCGTATGCAATGGACCAAGAAAATCACAGTAAGAATGGTTTTGGAGAAAAGTAAAGTATTTTCGTTAGGCAACTGCATAAAATGTCATCTATACAAACAGAAATATCATGTTTGTTTCCCTCAGTTCCTCTAGCTTTCTCCCTAGAAAATACTAATAGGTACAGCTGGTGTCTCCATGTGAAACGAATTCATGTATCCAAACTCAAAATTAAATATTCCCCGATAAAAAACATTTAAAAACAATAATGTCCATGGATAATATCCAGAAAAAACAAACACAGAGGCTGTAGCAATATCTGCGATTGAGTTAGCCAAAACACAACCAGATATTTCCGGTTTCATCCAATCATATCCAGACAAACTGTTGTGGAATTCGTATGCAATGGACCGAGAAAATCACAGTAAAATGGTTTTGGAGAAAACCAACATCTTTTTGTTAGGCAAGTGCATAAAATGTCATCTATACAAACAGAAATATCATGTTTGTTTGCCGCAGTTCCTCTAGCTTTCTCCCTAGAAAATACGAATATGCAGAGCTGGTGTCTCCATGATGAACCAATTAGTGTTTCCAAGAACAAAATCAAATGTTCCGTGATAAAATCATTCAAAACATTAAAGTCCATGGATAATATCAGGAATACACAAACACAGAGGCTGTAGCAATATCTGGGATTGAGTTAGCCAAAACAAAACCTGATATTTTCAGTTTCCTCCAGTCATATGCGGACAAAGTGGTGAGGAATTCATATGCAATGGACCGCGAAAATCTCCGTAAAAATGGTTTTGGAGAAAAGCAAAGTCTTTTCGTTAGGCAAGTGCATAAAATATCATCTATACAAACAGAAATATCATGTTTGTTTGCCGCAGTTCCTCTAGCTTTCTCCCTAGAAAATACGAATATGTAGCGCTGGTGTCTCCATGTGGAACCAATTAGTGTTTCCAAGAAAAAAATCAAATGTTCCGTGATAAAAAACATTCAAAACATTAAAGTCCGTGGATAATATCAGGAATACACAAACACAGAGGCTGTAGCAATATCTGGGATTGACTTAACCAAAACAAAACCGGATATTTCTTGTTTCATCGAGTCATATCTGCACAAAGTCGTTTGGAATTCATATGCAATGGACCAAGAAAATCACAGTAAAAATGTTTTTGGAGAAAAGCAAAGTCTATTCATTAGGCAAGTGCATGAAATGTCATCTATACAAACAGAAATATCATGTTTGTTTGCCGCAGTTCCTCTAGCTTTCTCCCTAGAAAATACGAATGTGTAGAGCTGGTGTTCCCATGATGAACCAATTAGTGTTTCAACGGTATAAAATTAAATGTTCCCTGATAAAAACATTCAAAACAATAAAGTCCATTGATAATATCAAGAAAACACAAACACAGAGGCTATAGCAATATCTGGGATTGAGTTAGCCAAAACACAACCAGATATTTCCGGTTTCATCCTGTCGTATCCGGACAAAATGGTGTGGAATTTGTATGCAATGGACCGAGAAAATCACAGTAAATATGGTTTGGAGAAAAGCAAAGCCTTTTCGTTAGGCAAGTGCATAAAATGTCATCTAGACAAACAGAAACATCATGTTTGTTTGCCGGAGTTCCTCTAGCTTTCTCCATACAAAATAAGAATATGTAGAGCTGGTGTCTCCATGTGGAACCAATTAGTGTTTCCAAGAACAAAATTAAGCACTCAGCTCTCTGCATCTTTGCTTAGCCGCCCGCCTGGCCTGGTCAGGTGTAATCTCTCCACTCCTTCCTCCTCCCTATTCTCTCAGGCTCTGTCTGGAGAGGTGCCCATCCGTTTTTACGGAACACCCTTCCTAATAAACCTTGCTATTTTACCTCCCACTACTCTCTGTCTCACGCCTGAATTCTTTCTTGCGTGGAGACAAGAACCCTGCAATTTCTCCGGTAACATTTTTGGCAACCACGAAGGGATTTTGAGAAGACATCGGAGGTCAGTAATCCTTCCCTCAAGCAGGACCGGATCTGTGGAAGTGACCGTTGAGTGTCCGGCACCCCACAGCTCTCCGAGAACGTGGAGTCCCCCCGGCCATGGCTTAGCTATGGCCAAAACTCCAGAGGGATTGTAAGGAACGGGAGGGCGATTAGGAAGGGCAGTGGGCTGAGAGCCTGGAGACCCCCTGAGCTCGCTTTGGCTTCCCGGCGGCCAGACCGCGACCCGAGGTCCAGGTCTCTTTCTTGGAGTGACGCCTGGTCACGCTGCCTACTGCTACGCGAGCAGGGCTTAGCTTTGGTCGAGGCTAATATTGGCCCTCCAGGTAAACTCGGACAACTAGGTAGTGGGCACTCTAGAGCGATAGGAGATTTCAAACCCCACTCAGCCCCCAGACATCAGGGCCTTTTCCCTTTGCTCTCCTCCAGCTGAGATTCATAGGGGAAGGTGAGGGCAGCCGCTCACATCTTGTCCACCTAGGTAAAAGCTGTTACCAGTTAACCCTTTCCAACCTGGTAGAAGGCTTTCCGTCTTTGCAGCTTATGGTAGCTTTGGTGCGTCTTGAAGTTTTTCTGAGCTATTACTGTTGCTAAGCTTTGATTGTCTGAGGACTGAATCTGGAAAGGAGCTCAAGTTAACTATCTGTTTTAATTGACTGAGTGTTTGCAGTAGTCCTGATTGATCTGGCTTTGGCTGAATTATAGGAGGTTCCCAGCACTCTTGATGAAATGGCGCACCTACCCAACCCCACGGCCAGTCCTCCAGGCCCTGGTGTGCACAGTCTTCCCTGTAAATGGGGGACCACAGCCTTTCTCTGCACTCTATTCCAGTCCACGTGGCCTGCTGCACCCTGGCAGGCATAGCCAGATATCTAGGAAGAGCACACCCCCCCCTCCAGGGCTGCTTTTTTTCCCTCCCCTGGAGGAATTTCCAATTCAATACTTACTACTGCTGGCCTTACCTAAGGGAGCCAGAACCTTAATCCATTAACCCTTTCCAACCTGATGGGTTTTTCTCTTTGCAGTTAATGGAAGCCTAAGCAATGGGTCATATGCTGATGTCTAGTTCTTTTCTCTGCTGCTGTCCCTGACTTATCTGATGAGAGTGTTCGTTCACGTGCCTTGAAGGTTTCGCGTTTTTCTATTGGGAAAACTGCAACACAAAGTTATTTATGTTGTTTATCTGTTTTCAGTGTTTGAGTGATTACCCAACTGATCAGGAATGTACTAATTGGTGGCTAAACCGCTTGACTCTGACAGCTTAAATTCTAAACCGAGTCTTCCAACTTTGGGCTTCCAGTCGGATCCCTGGAACTCTCAAAGGATGAGACTCTAAAATTTGTTAAAGTAACAGCTGCTTGAGTCAATTCAGATTATGTGAAATGTATTAAAATGTTGTAAATGATGTCAGACCTATGCTGTATTCATGTTCTTGCTTTCCAGCTAGAGTGGCCTTACGAAAATGAGTAAATTCTGTGTATACAAGCCTTTATGTTGTTAACTAAAGTAAGCAAATACAGATTGGTTCAGAGAATTAAGTTAATGCCAAAGCCCTTCGGTTTGCTTGGTAGCTCACTTGCTCGGTTTTACATGTCTTTGATATGCTTTCAACTTGTTTCTCTTAACGATGAAGATCTTTTCAAAGATGTAAACATGTACTAGTGTCCGTGTTTGCTGTCCAGGAGGAGTTATTCTTATGTTACTTAAAAGCATCGAAATGTAATTTTGACTTACTATACAGATAATGGTGTGGTATTCAGTAATAACTCAGTGTCTTAAGCCATCTAGGCATCAATGCTAAGCAAAATGTGGGAAAATGTATTGTGTACTTTTCACATCTTAAATTCGATAAGAGAGACTGTTTGAGTTTGTTAGCATGTATTTTCATAGATTGTCCATACATGACAATTCAAGACTATGTGAAAGTAACTACAGGTATAACATTTCAGAAGGTGTGAGCAAGTCATGAAAAGTTTTAAAAGGTTTACAACTTTAAATTGTTTACAGAGTTTTCTTTAAGTTGAGTGCTAATGCCAAAATTACATTAACCTAAAGTTGAAGTCTGACCTAAAGTTGAAGTCTGATCTTCTGTTACAACAATGAGGTTTCTAAAAAAAAATGTGCACTAATGTTAGTAAATATCTGGAAATGGTCTAAGTTGTAAATCAACAGTGTCTGCTTAATCGGTTGCTCTGCCATTTCTAGAGTTAGGTCGTGTAAGCTCTTTTTGACTCTGTTAAATAGTTCTGAATTATGTGAACCCTTATGTGCAAGGTTTTTTATTTCTGGTTTATTCGACAACAAGAGATATAGAATTCATGTTCTGCCCAAGTAATCTATTGTGTGCTCTACTGTCTCTGTTAAGTTCAGATTGATGAAAAGCATTGTTAAATATTATGATTAGATCTGGTTTAAAAGTGTTAAAATCACCCTAAATGAATGGCTATCATTTCAGGATGTTAAGGAATTCTATTTTGACCAGATACTCTAAGTTCTCTTGGCACCTTTAACAGACTTTCTGAAAATCAAAGTTCTAAATTATCCGGACTTTTGACATCCCCAGAGGGCCCCTGGAGATGTCAAAAGAGATCTCTCTCATCTTGCAGAGATAATAATCAATCAGCTGTTTAGATTAAAAGTGGTGCCAAGATGTGAAATGATGCTAAACTTCAGCTATAAACGTGTTTCTTTCTAGCTGCTCCAGTCTCTGGCTCAGAAGCCAGATCCTTTAAAGAGGGACTGACAGAGTCTCCGTCCAGCTAACGCTGAACAACCAGGCATTGCTAGTTCAAATGTATTGCTAGTTCAAATGTGGATCAATCAGGAGGTCTAGCCAAAAGGGAGAAAGTGTTCCAGAAGAGACTTAGAGACAACAGGAGATGGTTATGCGGCAGATGCTAGAGAACTGAGTTTCAGGAGCCCAAGAAAACTCTAGTGTCCACAGGCTACACGGTGAAAGCCCAGAAGCCAAAAAAACTTAAACTTATGGGTTACACGGTAAGACTAGTTAAACCCAGAAACCCAGGCCCATAACCCACTGGCTACACGGTAAATAATCCGGAAGCCAAAGGATGGCAGAGACGAGTCTGCCACAATTTCTCCTCTAAGTCAGGCTACGCAGTAAGCACTGGTTAAATCGCCAGTTATATCTGAAAGCCCAGGAAGTCAGTCTAGAGACCCGACTCGTTGCCTCACTTCTCCTCTTTTCTCTTCCAGAATTGAAGTTACTACAGTTCTGCAGGACTCTTCACTGTGATGTACGGTTTGATCCCCAGACCTTATGTAATGAATGGTTGACCTTTTCTGTAATAATGCCTGGCCAAACAGCATAGCCAGAATAAGAGGTTAAACTATGAAATAATGTGAAAGCTACAGGATGCCTCCCTTAAAATGATTCGCATCTCTAAAATTCTCTTCCAGCACTCCCTGGATAGGTCTGGGCCTCACGCACCCAGCCAGGCCTTAAACGTCTATCCAATAGTATTAAGCTTAGAGAAAGCCCTCCCTGCCTGTTCCTAAAAACAGGGCTTTCAGTAACAGCTAACTCAAATAGTCCTGCACCTTTTAACTCCCCTTTTAAACCAAATTAAGGGATAAATAGGAAGTTGTACTGATGACCTCAAAGTATGCAAGCAGGTCACCACAGTTGATCGTACCTAAAAGGTCATAGTTCTCCTCATGGGCACGGTCTTAACAAGAAAATATTAAGTGTCAGAATTTGCCCATGACCATAGATTTTTTAGCTCACCCTGATATTAAAGAAATCAGGGTTGGGTTGAGCACCCCCTTGACTGACATCATAGAGGCTGCCTCCTTGGTCTACTTTATTAGAGACCAGGAGAAAAAGCAGCAAGCTAGCAGAGGATAGGCAACAGGCCAATCAATGGCTTTCTGCATGGTGATCTGCCATCAAGGAGACCCAGCAAGGCCAGTGCACCCCAAACAGCACTTGTTGCTGATATAAGGAGCCAGGGCATTGGGCAAGCAGCCGTCATGACAGAAACTGCCTTCTGTCAGCTCTGCCAAGAGCATGGTCACTGGACACGGAACTGCCCTGGGTGTCGAAGGACTCCTGGTTCAGAACCGCAGACCTTGTGGCCCCGAGCTAAAAAGCCTTTGGCTCTGCCCAGCCTCTGCCCAGCTTCTAGCTCCAGCCACTGCTGTAGAGGGGATGGCCCAGGGTCAGTGAAACGCAAGTTGCCTATTTCTATCAGCCTCCTATTCAGCTCTCCTCCTATTCCAGCCATGTAATGCAAGTCAACAGGGTGCCTCCCTTAAAAGAGATTCGCATCTCTTAAAATTCTCTTCCAGCACCTCCTGGATAGGTCTGGGCCTCACACACCCAGCCAGGCCTTAGACATCTATCCAATAGTATTAAGCTTAGAGAAAGCCCTCCCTGCCTGTTCCTAAAAACAGGGCTTTCAGTAACAGCTAACTCAGGTAGTCCTGCACCTATTTGGACAGGTCCTCACTGAGGACTTAAAGGGACTATCTCTTGAGGGGGGTGCACAATAATCCATAATGTAGATGATTAAATGTAAATGATTTGTTAGTCTGTCTCCTTTCCCAGCCTGAGACTCTAGTCTTGTACATTGGCTTAACTTCCTAGCAAAACTAGCTACTAGGTATCTGGAAGAAAACAAAGCATTGCTAGTCCATTAGAGTGTTAATTATTTAACCCTTATCCTCTCCCCTGGGGAGAGAAAACCAGCCCCAGAGAGGATATGGGCCATGCAGCAAATTCTGCAAACTTCAGGAAGTCCCAGCTTTTCTCTATCAGGTTACAGGTTCCTGATACAGGGAAATAGCACAGTTCCTAAACCAGGCTCTTGACAGGCAGGCAAAGCAGAACCCCCTCCTTTGGGGGAAAGAGCAAACCACAGCCTTTGCTCAGCTAAAGGATGCTATGGCTAAAGCCCCTGTGCTAGGACTGCCAAGCCCAGAGAAACCCTCCCAGCTGTACATCACTGGGAGGCAGGGAGTCACCTTAGGAGGGTTAACTCAGGATCTGGGACCTGTTAATCAACCTGTGGGCTACTTTTCTAAAACCTAGACATGGTTGCACAAGGATGGCCTCACTGCCTAAAGACAATGGCAGCAGCTGCCTTGCTTACAGAAGAGGTATCTAGAATTACACTGGGGCAAGATATCGCCCTTTATACCTCACATCAAATAAATTCTCTATTAGAGCAAAAGGGCTCTCACTGGCTCACAGATAGTAGAATACTAAAATATCAGGTCCTCCTAGAAAACCCTCAGGTAAAAATAAGGCATTGCTCTACTCTAAACCCAGTTACTTTAATGCCAGTTCCGGGGGAAAGTGGTCCCCTCCACTCCTGTACTGAGACTATAGATCAAGTCTACAGTCTTAATCTATGCCAGCAGAAGGGACCTAAAAGCCCCCTGACTAATGCAGATGAGGTTTGGTTCACAGACAGAAACAGTTTTGTCAGACAGGACCTGCTTCTCAGGGTATGCAACAGTTACAGCATGGCACGTTATTGAAGCGTGCTCTGCCCCCAGGAACTTTTGCTCAGCTAGTAGAACTGATTGCCTTAACCAGAGCTCTAGATCACACAAGGGATTTGTAAGGCATCTTCACTCTGCATGGAGACCTCAGTCTTCTGGTAAGGTAAGAAGAGCCAACCAGGCTCTATGGAAAACCTCAAGTATAGAAATGTGTGCTTGGTAAGAAAGGTGTAGAAGGAAAGAGTGTTGTTGGTAAGAAGGGCTAAAAAGGAAAGAGCTTTTTAAATAAGGAAAGGACATGGTTTGTAAGAATGACTTTATCCTGATGGCTAGTTTACTCTAGACTGGAATGGAAATGGTGAAATGTTTAAAGTAAGTTGAAGAGGGTGTGTGGAAGTCACAAAAGTTTATAAAAGAAAGAAATATTAAACATGCTAACTGCTGCTCCGAGAGGTATCTGTGCCATGCTCCAGGAAGAATGTTGTCTCTGTGTCAATCAGACTGGACAGGTACAAACCCAAATTTGTACTTTTCCTGGACAATTCCAAACAGCTCCAGGACCAGGCCAAGCAGGGCTGGGATTTCTGGCCTGACATCTGGTCATGGAATTCCTGCCTATTTCCTCTCCTTGGCCCAATAACTTCTGTAATCTTGCTGCTTCTCTTTGGACCTTGTGTTTTTAATGTCCTTGTTCCTTTTGTCTCTAACAGACTAAAGGCTGGCAAACTCCAAATGGTCGTCAGACAAGGCTTCCAGCTCATTCCATTGGACGACCTGAGCAGCCCCCTGGACCAAGCAGCACAGTCTTTCCAAGACCACTGTCACACACCATAAGACAGTTAGCAAGAGGAAATACCCAAATCTCCCTCAACGCCCACATGCCAGCTTTGAAGAAGTTACAGAAGACAGAACTCCATCCATAATCCCAAAAAGAATTTTGGGTATTACCTCTTGAGGGGGGAATGTTAGGTGGGAAGTCAGTTATGAGCTTATGTGTGTGTAACAGGCCTAAAGAGAAGACATCTATGTCCAGCATATGCATCTGCATCTCAAAGTCATCCCGATAATGTTTCTGGGGCAGCATCCTGCCCTGCCCTGCCCCCTTCTGCCTGACAATCTTCCACAATCTCCCAGGTGCAGCCCAGTATCTGCATCTCAAACACCCTGCTCCCTTCCTCAGGTCTGATAACATTTGCATCCATAAAGTCCTTTGTTTCAGACCTTCAAGAGAAGTTTTTCTATTTACATCCAAAAAGCCCTTTGTTCCAAGAGGAGCAGAGGTGGGGAAGCAAGACCCATCTCCTTAAAAACACCAAGCCTCAACTGGACTGCAGGCTCAACTCTCTGCATCTTTGCTGAGCTGCTCAACTGGACTGGCCAGGTGTAAACTGCACACACCCATGCAGCCCTGCTCTCCCCCAGGTCCTGTCTGCAGAGGTGCCCATCCATTTTTACGGATGTCCCTACCCTAATAAACCTTGCTATTTTACCTCCCACTAAAAAAAATAAATAATAAATAAATGTTCCCTGACAAAAAACATTCAAAACAATAAAGTCCATCGATAATATCAGGAATACACAAACACAGAGGCCGTAGCAATATCTGGGATTGAGTTAGCCAAAACAAAACCAGATATTTCTGGTTTCATCCAATCATATCCGGACAAACTGGTGTAGAATTCATATACAATGGACTGAGAAAATGACAGTAAAAATGGATTTGGAGAAAAGCAAAGTCTTTTCGTTAGGCAAGTGCATAAAATCTCATCTATACAAAGAGAAACATAATGTTTGTTTGCCGCAGTTCTCTAGCTTTCTCCCTAGAAAATACGAATGTGTAGAGCTGGTGTCCCCATGATGAACCAATTAGTGTTTCTACGGTACGAAATTAAATGTTCCCTGATAAAAACATTGAAAACAATAAAGTACATCGAGAATATCCAGAAAACACAAACACAGAGTCTTTCGCACTATTTCAGATTGAGTTAGCCAAAACACAAGCGGATATTTCTGGTTTCATCCAGTCATATGCGTACAAACTGGTGTGGAATTCGTAAGCATTGAACCAAAAAAAAAAAAAAAACACAGTAAAAATGGTTTTGGAGCAAAGCAAAGTATTTTCATTAGGAAAGTGCATAAAATGTCATCTAGACAAACAGAAATATCATGTTTGTTTGCCGCAGTTCCTGTAGCTTTCTCCCTAGAAAATACGAATGTGTAGAGCTGGTGTCTCCATGTGGAACCAATTACTGTATCCAAGCTCAAAATAAAATGTTCCCCGATAAAAAAATTCAAAACAATAAAGTCCATTGATAATATCCAGAAAACACAAACACACAGGCTGTAGCAATATATGGGATTGAGTTAGAAAACACAACAAGATATTTCCGGTTTCATGCAGTCATATCCGGACAAAGTGGTGTGGAATTCATATGCAATAGACCGAGAAAATCACAGTAAAAATGGTTTTGGAGAAAAGCAAAGTCATTTCATTAGGCAAGTGCATAAAATGTCATCTATACAAACAGAAATATGATGTTTGTTTGCAGCAGTTCCTATAGCTTTTCCATAGAAAATATGAATGTCTAGCGCTGGTGTGTCCCTGGGGAACCAATTACTGTATCCAAGCTCAAAATAAAATGTTCCCCGATAAAAAACATTCAAAACAATAAAGTCCATGGATGATATCCAGAAAAAACAAACACAGAGGCTGTAGCAATATCTGGGATTGAGTTAGCCAAAACAAAACCAGATATTTCTGCTTTCATCCAGTCATATCCGGAAAAGTCGTTTGGAATTCGTATGCAATGGACCGAGAAAATCACAGTACAAATGGTTTTGGAGAAAAGCAAAGTCTTTACGTTAGGCAAGTGCATAAAATGTCATCTATACAAACAGAAATATCATGTTTGTTTGCCGCAGTTCCTCTAGCTTTCTCCATAGAAAATATGAATGTGTAGAGCTGGTGTCCCCATGATGAACCAATTAGTGTTTCAACGGTTCAAAATTAAATGTTCCCTGATAAATACATTCAAAACAATAAAGTCCGTCGATAATAACAAAAAAAACACAAACACAGAGGCTTTCACAATACTTCGGATTGAGTTAGCCAAAACACAACCAGATATTTCTGGTTTCTTCCAGTCATATCCAGACAAACTGCTATGGAATTTGTATGCAATGGACCCTGAAAATCACAGTAAAAATGGTTTTAGGGAAAAACAAAGTCTTTTCGTTAGGCAAGTGCATAAAATGTCATCTAGACAAACAGAAATATCATGTTTGTTTGCCACAGTTCCTCTAGCTTTCTCCCTAGAAAATAGGAATGTGTTCAGCTGGTGTCTACATGTGGAAACAATTAGTGCTTCAAAGCACAAAATTAAATGTTCCCTGAAAAAAAACTTTGAAAAAAATAAAGTCCATGGATAATATCAGGAATACACAAACTCAGAGGCTGTAGCAATATCTGGGATTGAGTTAGCCAAAACAAAACAGGATTTTTAGGGTTTCATACAGACATATCCGGACAAAATGGTGTGGAATTCGTATGCAATGTACCCTGAAATTCACAGTAAAATTGTTTGGAAATAAGCAAAGTCTTTTCGTTAGGCAATTGCATAAAATGTCATCTATACAAACAGAAATATCATGTTTCTTTGCCGCAGTTCCTCTAGCTTTCTCCCTAGAAAATACGAATGTGTGGAGCTGGTGTCCCCATCATGAACCAATTAGTGTTTCTACGGTACAAAATTAAATGTTCCCTGACAAAAACATACAGAACAATAAAGTCCGTTGATAATAACCAGAACACACAAACACAGAAACTTTCACAATATTTCGGATTGAGTTAGCCAAAACTGAACCGGATATTTCCGGTTCCATCCAGTCATATCCGGACAAACTGGTGTGGAATTCATATGCAATGGACTGAGAAAATCACAGTAAAAATGGTTTTGGAGAAAAGCAAAGTCATTTCGTTAGGCAAGTGCATAAAATATCATCTGTACAAACAGAAATATCATGTTTGTTTGCCGCAGTTCCTCTGGATTTCTCCCTAGAAAATACGAATATGTTCAGCTGTTGTCTCCATGTGGAACCAATTAGTGCTTCCAAGAAAAAATTAAATGTTCCTCGATAAAAAAAAAATAATTCAAACAATATAATCCGTGCATAATATCAGGAATAAACAAACACAGAGGCTGTAGCAATATCTGGGATTGAGTTATCCAAAACAAAACCGGATATTTCCAGTTTCATGCAGTCATATCCGGACAAACTGGTGTGGCATTAGTAAGCAATCAACCAAAAAAAAAAAACACAGTAAAAATGGTTTTCAAGAAAAGCAGGCTTTTCATTAGGTAAGTAAATAAAATATCATCTATACAAAATAAATATGTTTGTTTGTCGCAGTTCCTCTAGATTTCTCCCTAGAAAATACGAACATGTAGAGCTGGTGTCTCCATGTGGAACCAATTAGTGTTTCCAAGCAGAAAATTAAATGTTCCCTGAAAAAAAAAACATTCAAAACAATAAAGTCTATGCATAATATCAGGAATACACAAACACAGAGCCTGTAGCAATATTTCGGATTGAGTTAGCCAAAACAAAACCGGATATTTCTGGTTTCATCCAGTCATATCCGACAACATGGTTTGGTTTCGTAAGCAATGGACCGAGAAAATCACAATAAAAATGGTTTTGGAGAAAAGCAAAGTCTTTTCGTTAGGCAAGTGCATAAAATGTCATCTATACAAACAGAAACATCATGTTTGTTTGCTGCAGTTCCTCTAGCTTTCTCCCTAGAAAATACGAATATGTACAGCTGGTGTTCCCATTAATAACCAATTACTGTTTCAAATGTACAAAATTAAATGTTCCCTGATAAAAACATTCAAAACAATAAAGTCCATCGAGGATATCCAGAAAACACAAACACAGAGGCTTTCACAATATTTTGGATTGAGTTAGCCAAAGCATAACAGGATATTTCTGGTTTCATCCAGTCACATCCGGACAAAGTGGTGTGGAATTCGTATGCAATGGATCGAGAAAATCACAGTAAAAATGGTTTTGGAGAAAGGAAAGTGTTTTCATTAGGCAAGTGCAAAAATTGTCAACTATACAAACAGAAATATCATGTTTGTTTGCTGCAGTTCCTCTAGCTTTCTCCCTAGAAAATACGAATGTGTAGAGCTGGTGTCCCCATGATGAACCAATTATTGTTTCAACGGTTCAAAATTAAATGTTCCCTGATAAAAACCATTCAAAACAATAAAGTCTGTGGATAATATCAGGAATGCACAAACACAGAGGCTGTAGCCATATCTGGGATTGAGTTAGCCAAAACACAACCGGATATTTCTGTTTTCATCCAGTCATATCCGGACAAACGGGTGTGCAATTCTTATGCAATGGACCGAGAAAAATACAGTACAAATGGTTTTGGTGAAAAGTAAAGTGTTTTCGTTAGGCAAGTGCATAAAATCTCATCTATACAAAGAGAAATATCATGTTTGTTTGCCGCAGTTGCTCTTGCTTTCTCCCTAGAAAATACGAATATGTACAGCTGGTGTTCCCATGATGAACCAATTAGTTTTTCTACGGTACAAAATTAATGTTCCCTGATAAAAACATTCAAAACAATAAAGTCCATCGATAATATCAGGAAAACACAAACACAGAGGCTTTCACAATATTTTGGATTGAGTTAGCCAAAACACAACGGGATATTTCTGGTTTCATCCAGTCATATGCATACGAACTGGTTTGGAATTCGTAAGCATTGAACCAAAAAAAGAACACAGTAAAAATGGTTTTGGAGAAAAGCAAAGTCTTTTTGTTAGGCAAGTGTATAAAATATCATCGATACAAACAGAAATATCATGTTTATTTCCCACAGTTCCTCTAGTATATTCCATAGAAAATACGAATGTGTAGCACTGGAGTGTCCATGTGGAAACAATTACTGTATCCAAGCTCAGAATAAAATGTTCCCCGATAAAAAACATTCAAAACAATAAAGTACATGCATAATATCCAGAAAAAACAAACACAGAGGCTGTAGCAATATCTGGGATTGAGTTAGCCAAAACAAAACAGGATATTTCAGGTTTCATCCAGTCATATCTGGACAAACTGGTGTGGAGTTCGTATGCAGTGGACCGAGAAAATCACAGTAAAATTGGCTTTGGAGAAAAGCAAAGTCTTTACGTTAGGCAAGTGCATAAAATGTCATCTATAGAAACAGAAATATCATGTTTGTTTGCCGCATTTCCTCCAGCTTTCTCCCTAGAAAATACGAATGTGTAGAGAGTGTCCCCAGGATGAACCAATTAGTGTTTCAACGGTTCAAAATTAAATGTTCCCTGATAAATATATTCAAAACAATAAAGTCCGTCGATAATAACCAGAAAAAACACAAACACAGAGGCTTTCACAATATTTCAGATTGAGTTAGCCAAAACACAACTGGATATTTCTGGTTTCATCCAGTTATATCCGACAAACTGCTACGGAATTCGTATGCAATGGACCCTGAAAATCACAGTAAAAATTGTTTTAAGGAAAAACAAAGTCTTTTCGTTAGGCAAGTGCATAAAATGTCATCTAGACAAACAGAGATATTATGCTTGTTTGCCACAGTTCCTCTAGCTTTCTATCTAGAAAATACGAATGTGTAGAGCTGGTGTCCCCATGATGAACCAATTAGTGTTTCAACAGTACAAAATTAAATGTACCCTGAAACAAATATTCAAAACAATAAAGTCCATCAATAATATCCAGAAAACACAAACACGGAGGCTGTAGCAATATTTCGGATTGAGTTAGCCAAAACACAACTTGATATTTCTGGTTTCATCCAGTCATACCCGGACAAAGAGGTGTGGAATTCGTATGCAATGAACCAAAAAAATCACAGTAAAAATGGTTTTGGAGAAAAGCAAAGTCTTTTTGTTAGGCAATTGCATAAAATGTCATCGATACAAACAGAAATATCATGTTTGTTTGCCACAGTTCCTCTAGCTTTCTCCCTAGAAAATACGAATGTGTAGATCTGGTGTCTCCATGTGGAACCATTAAGTGATTCCAAGCACAAAATTAAAGGTTCCCTGATAAAAACATGTAAAACAATAAACTCCATCGATAATATCCAGAAAACACAAACACAGAGGTTTCACAATATTTCGGTTGAGTTAGCCAAAACACAACCGGATATTTCTGTTTTCATCCAGTCATACCCGGATATAATGGTGTGGAATTCGTATGTAATGGACTGAGAAAATCACAGTAAAAATGATTTTGGAGAAAAGCAGAGTCTTTTCGTTAGGCAAGTGCATAAAATGTCATCTATACAAACAGAAATATCACGTTTGTTTGTCGCAGTTCCCCTAGCTTTCTCCCTAGAAAATATGAATATTTAAAACTGGTGTCCCCATGATGAAACAGTTAGTGTTTCAACGGTACAAAATTAAATGTTCCCCATAAAAACATTCAAAACACTGAAGTCCGTGGATAATATCAGGAATACAGAAACACAGAGTCTGTAGCAATATCTGGGATTGAGTTATCCAAAACAAAACCGTATATTTCCAGTTTCATCCAGTCATATCCGGACAAAGTGGTTTGGAATGCGTATGCAATGGACCTAGAAAATCACAGTAAAAATGGTTTGGGGAAAAGCACAGTCTTTTCGTTAGGCAAGTGCATAAATTGTCATCTAGACAAACAGAAATATCATGTTTGTTTGTGGCAGTTCCTCTAGCTTTCTCACTAGAAAATAAGAATGTGTAGAGCTTGTGTCTCCATGTGGAACAAATTAGTGTTTAAAACATCAAAATAAAATGTTCCCTGATAAAAAAGAGCCAAATCAATAAAGTCTGTGGATAATATCAGGAATACACAAACACAGAGGCTGTAGCAATATCTGGGATTGAGATAGCCAAAACAAAACCGAATGTTTCCTGTTTCATCCAGTCATATGCGGACAAACTTGTGTGGAATTCGTATGAAGTGTACCGAGAAATTTGCAGTAAAAATGGTTTTGGAGAAAAGCAAATTCTTTTCGTTACGCAAGTTTTTTAAATGTCATCTATACAATAAGAAATATCATGTTTGTTTACCGCAGTTCCTCTAGCTTTCTCCCTAGTAAATACGAATATGTTCAGCTGGTGTCACCATGTGGAACCAATAACTGTATCCAAGCTCAAAATAAAATGTTCCCCGATGAAAAACATTCAAAACAATAAAGTCCGATGATAATATCGAGAAAAGACAAACACCGAGGCTATAGCATTATTTCGGATTGAGTTAGCCAAAAAAAAACCAGATATTTCCGGTTTCATCCAGTCATATCTGGACAAACTGGTGTGGAATTCGTATGCAGTGGACTGAGATATTCAAAGTAATAATGGTTTTGGAGAATAGCAAAATCTTTTCGTTAGGCAAGTGCATAAAATGTCATCTATACAAACAGAAATATCATGTTTGTTTGCCGCAGTTCCTCTAGCTTTCTCCCTAGAAAACACGAATGTGTAGAGCTTGTGTCTCCATGATGAACCAATCAGTGTTTCCATGGTACATAATTAAATGTTCCCTGGTAAAAACATTCAAAACAATAAAGTCCATCGAAAATATCCAGAAAACACAAACACAGAAGCTTTCACAATATTTCAGATTCAGTTAGACAAAACACAACCGGATATTTCTGGGTTCATCCAGTCATATCCGGACAAAGTCATGTGGAATTCGTATGCATTGGGCTGAGAAAATCAGAGTAAAATGATTTTGGAGAAAAGCAAAGTCTTTTCATTAGGCAAGTGCATAGAATGTCATCTATACAAACAGAAATATCAAGTTTGTTTGCCGCAGTTCCTCTAGCTTTCTCCCTAGAAAATATGAATATGTTCAGCTGGTGTCTCCATGTGGAACCAATTACTGTATCCAAGCTCAACATAAAATATTCCCTGACAAAAAACATTCAAAACAATAAACTCCATGGATAATATCTGGAAATCACAAACACAGAGGCCGTAAAAATATCTGGGATTGAGTTAGCCAAAACAAAACCGGATATTTACGGTTTCATCCACTCAATCCGGACAAACTTGTGTGGAATTTATATGCAATGGACCGAGAACATCACAGTAAAATGGTTTTGCAGAAAAGCAAAGTCTTTTCGTTAGGCAAGTACATAAAATGTGATCTATACAAACAAAAGTATCATGTTTCTTTGCCGTAGTTCCTCTAGAGTTCTCCATAGAAAATATGAATGTGTAGAGCTGGTGTCCCCATGATGATCCAATTAGTGTTTCTACGGTACAAAAATAAATGTTCCCCAATAAAAAACATTCAAAACAATAAAGTCCGTTGAAAATATCCAGAAACCACAAACACAAAGACTTTCACAATATCTGGGATTGAGTTAGCCATAACACAACCAGATATTTCCGGTTTCATCCAGTCATATCAGGACAAACTGTTGTGGAATTCGTATGCAATGGACCTAGAAAATCACATCAAAAATGGTTTCGGAGAAAAGCAGACTTTTCGTTAGGCAAGTGCATAAAATGTCATCGATACAAACAGAAATATCATGTTTGTTTGCCGCAGTTCCTCTAGCTTTCTCCCCAGAAATTTATGAATATGTTCAGCTGGTGTCCCTATGATGAACCAATTGAAGTTTCTACGGAACAAAATTAAATGTTCCCTGATAAAAATATTGAAAACAATATAGTTCATGGATAATATCTAGAAAACACAAACACAGAGGCTTTCACAATATTTCGGATTGAGTTAGCCGAAACAAACCATATATTTCTGGTTTCATCCAGTCATATCTGGACAAAGTTGTGTGGAATTCGTATGCATTGGGCTGAGAAAATCAGAGTAAAATGGTTTTGGAGAAAAAAAGCAAAGTCTTGTCCTTAGGCAAGTGCATAAAATATCATCGATACAGACAGAAATATCAGGTTTGTTTGTCGAAGTTCCTCTAGCTTTCTCCCTAGAAAATACGAATGTGTAGAGCTGGTGTTCCCATGATGAACCAATTAGTGTTTCAACAGTACAAAATTAAATGTACCCTGATAAAAATATTCAAAACAATAAAGTCCATTAATAATATCAAGAAAACACAAACACAGAGTCTTTCACAATATTTCGGATTGAGTTAGACAAAACACAACCGGATATTTCTGGTTTCATCCAGTGATATCTGGACAAAGTGGTATGGAATTCATATGCAATGGGCTGATAAAATCAGATAAAAAATGGTTTTGGAGAAATGCAAAGCCTTTTGGTTAGGCAAGTGCATAAAATGTCATCGATACAAACAGAAATATCATGTTTGTTTGCCGCAGTTCCTCTGGCTTTCTCCCTAGAGATTACGGATGTGTATAACTGGTTTCCCCATAATGAACCAATTTGTGTTTCAACGGTACAAAATTAAATGTTCCCTGATAAAAACATTCAAAACAATAAAGTCTGTGGATAATATCAGGAATGCACAAACACAGAGGCTGTAGCCATATCTGGGATTCAGTTAGCCAAAACAAACCAGATATTTCTGTTTTCATCCAGTCATATCCGGTAAACTGGTGTGGAATTCGTATGCAATGGACTGAGAAAATCACAGTAAAAATGGTTTTGGAGAAAAGCAAAGTCTTTTCATTAGGCAAGTGCATAGAATGTCATCTATACAACCAGAAATATCATGTTTGTTTGCCGCAGATGCTCTAGCTTTCTCCCTAGAAAATACGAATGTTTAGTGCTGGGGTCCCTATGATGAAACAGTTAGTGTTTCAATGGTGCAAAATTAAATGTTCCGTGATAAAAACATTCAAAACAATGAAGTCCATGGATGATATCAGGAATACAGTAACACAGAGGCTGTAGCATATCTGGGATTGAGTTAGCCAAAAAAAACCTGAATATTTCCGTTTTTATCCAGTCATATCCGGACAAACTGGTGTGGAATTCGTATGAAGTGTAACGAGAAAATCAGAGAAAAAAATTGGTTTTGGGAGAAAACAACGTCTTTTCGTTAGGCAAGTGCATAAAATGTCATCTATACAAACAGAAATATGATGTTTGTTTGTTGAAGTTCCTCTAATTTTCTCCCCAGAAAATAAGAATGTGTTCAGCTGGTGTCCCCATGATAAACCAATTAGTTTTTCAACAGTACAAAATGAAATGTTCCCTGATAAAAATATTCAAAACAATAAAGTCCATGGATATTATCCAGAAAACACAAACACAGAGGCTTTCACAATATTTTGGATTGAGTTAGCCAAAATAAACAAAATAAAACAAAGTGGTGCGGAATTCGTATGCAATGGGCTGAGAATATCACAGTAAAAATGGTTTTGGAGAAAAGCAATGTCTTTTTGTTAGGCAAGTGCATAAAATGTCATCTATACAAACTGAAATATCTTGTTTGTTTGTCCCAGTTCCTCTAGCTTTATCCATAGAAAATACGATTACGTTCACATGGTGTCTCTATGTGGAACCAATTACTGTATCCAAGCTCAAAATAAAATGTTCCCTGATAAAAAAACATTAAAAAAATAAAGTCCCTTGATAATATCTAGAAAACACAAACACAGAGGTTGTAGCAATCTCTGGGATTGAGTCGCCAAAACAAAA